>NW_017728907.1:526770-537983 GCF_001723895.1 Crocodylus porosus | reverse complement strand
AAGTAACTATATGGGGAAATAAGGAAGTACTTTTGCCAAAAAAGACAGAGAGACAGAAAGGAAAAAAAAATCAACTATAACAAATAAAAAGGAAATCTGCAATAGCATAATGGATAGTGCTAATCAAAGATGGTGCTAATCAAATCAACATAAAATATTGTTATTTCCTGAATAACAAACAATGAAGAAATCAAATTAGGATGACCTAAACCCATTGTGAAAAGGGCAGCACTATTAGAATGGAATACTGATGGTTCATAAATGTTACTTATTTATAGTACTTGAGCTGATGAGAAATTGTATACAATATACACACACTATTAGACCATTGTTATTATAAGTGGACAGAGTTCCAAGGTTACATTTATAGAATGTTCATGTGTTATCTTTTCCCCTAATGTTGCTAATCATATATTTCTGAACAAGGCTGATTAGTTAGGCAACATTTTACCTATTTAAATCACCACCACTCCTCTGTTCCACAGTAACCAAGTGCTTTGGGCAATAATAAAATGTGAGTAATGACCCCTTTCATTTCAACACTGTAAGCAAGAGGCAGAAACACTCACTGTTTATGAGAAAATTGTGATTGGTGGAATGAATAAGTGGTAATTGCTCTGCATTAAGTAAACAAAGGAAACTATCATATATTAATGCACTCTCAGTTTTATTACAGCTCAGTCAGATATTCTAATCAACTGTGACATGAACTGAATGAATTGGCTGCACCCAAAGGTGCTGTTTATTAATTTATCTTAACAAATAATGATAGTGTGTCAAGGTAAATTATGTTGCTTCAAATGCTGCATGTCTTTGTATTGAAACACCACCAGTGAGAGAGTTTTGTTCATTTTCCCTTTTCAGAATCAGAAGCACTGAAATAGCCATGTGTTGGGTTTGTGTTTCACCTTTTTTCTGCAATACAGCTTAATCAAAAGACAAGTGAACATACAGACACAATATATGCACTCACACACATGCACACCACCTGTGTCTGTATTTCCTAGCCATCCACCCAGTTTGCACCATCCTTTGCTGCTGAAATGAGATACTTAAATTCCTTGTAAATTGCTAACGTTGTGACTATCCTCTATTGTTGTTACCATAAGGTGTCTGTACACATGCTCCAGTGTGGAGGGAGCATTTTAATTAGAGTAGCTCTTGGGAGTTTTGTTTCTTCAGTGTCTCACATTTCAAAATGGCAGGGGGTGGGGGCACTTTAACTAAAGCATTTACTCACACGTATAATCCTTATTCTTGCAAGAAGTCCTTGGGTCAATGTCAGATGCGAAGTAAAGAAACAACTCCATTGAATTTAATATCATTGTATTTATTACCTGAGCTGAAATTGTTTCACTGAAGCTACTTGCATGCAGGAAAGTTGTAAGATTACTTAGGGGCCTGATTTTGCTTTTTTTACCTAGTATAAAGAACTCCATTTACCTCGAGTACCAGGGTAGTGAGAAAATATGATGCTGAAGTACAGAATTGATTAGCTAAAATAGTATAAGCAGAAATAGCTCCCAGATATAGGTGAGTTATAATGGGGGGTGGGGGGAAGTGTGTATGTATGCATATTTGTTAAAGACTATCCTGGACTAGATAGCTGTGACAACTAAGTGATGGAAAACATATCTAAAAATATTTATACTATTTCTTTGCTAACTGGTCATAAAATTTGTACTATTTAATGATTTCATAAACTGACACAGATCATAGCATAATCTCTTTTAGCAGTACACCAGCTTACCAGTCTAAGAAATATTTTTACTTACAGTCTGCAAACTTTTTTACTGACCTATGTTATTAGTGTCAGCAAAGAAACCAATTATTGGGATGGCAACCCTGTATGACTGCAATAATCATCTCGTACCCTACTACCACCAACTGCACCCCACATCATGTTGTATCTGCCAACCCGGCCCCATAGCAAAGGTAAGGTGGTGGGTGGGATAATTATGCTGAACACTGAAGAGCAAAAAGGCAGGGATGAGATGGAATCTTATTTTCCATGTCTTTTTGCATATAGGTGCACATATGAGCTTGGCTGCTGTACCTGAGGGATGGGTTCACAGTGTGCTAATGAAGCATCCAACCAGAGTAGTGTCCACATGTTGGGGAAGAGTTTTGGTGCACCATTTGTACCCTGTAAGCAGAGCAGATTTAGGTTAGACTTCAGGAAGAACTTCTTTACGGTGAGGGTTGCCAGAATCTGGAAGGGGCTTCCAGGGGAGGTGGTGCTTTCCTCTACCTTGGTAGTCTTCAAGAGGAGGTGAGACATACACCCGGCTGGAGTTGTCTAACCCCAGTGCTCTTTCCTGCCCAGGGCAGGGGTTTAGACTCAATGATCTGCTAAGGTCGCTTCTGACCCAAACATCTATGAATCTATGATGTAGTGAGTAGGAGAATATTTTAGTTAAGCATGAACCTTTGATCTCAATGAGGTAATGGAATAAATGCCAGCTATGAGCATACATAGCATGGATATCAGGAGTGGCAAGAGAATGAGCATGATTGACGAGTGTGTGTTAGCTCCACTCCTAAGGTGACTGAAGGTATGATTGGTTAATCTGTGAAAGAAGTATCAGTTTGAAAGATTGACATGTTATCGACAGGTATGTGAGTGATGGGATTGGTCAGCCATACTAGGGTGATTTAGGCTTTTAAAAAGAGGTTGCTGACCAGAGTTCAGCAACTTGCTTTCTGCTTAGTTGTCATGTGTGTTTGACATGAGGACTAGTCACAATGTATCTTGGCAGTTCTTCAGCACTGGGAATTGCTCTAGAGCATTTTGAAGGGCTATGAGATTTAGCACTTACACTTTAGGTACTTACACTTTAGGTACAGTATCACCTCTCCCTTTCTAGGCAAGGGAACCTAGCTCCTGCCCTATCTGGGGAAACTCAGCTGGGAAAGGTCTAGTTGATCATGAGAGAAAGTGACATGTGGAATGTTTGAGTACCCATAACTAAAGATCGTTAATACTTTTTGTGTGAGTTTGGTAATTAGTGATTCCATAAGTTTTCCTTGTGAGGAGTATTTGTGTGTACAGTGGTCAAGAAGTGTGAGAGTTGAAAGACAGAAACTTTGGTTGTGAAAGGGTTAAGGAGTATAGCTTGTCTGAGTCTGTGCCTGTGAGTTTGTAAGCAGGCGCTGGGGTTGTAAATGATAGAGTTTGCTTACTTGTCAGCACTTACAGTGGTGCAGGGCTCCCTGTTGTGCTCTCTGTTTGTTATTTAGTTCTGATATATGTTTATATGTAAATATTCTTGTATATGCTAATAATTGTGGTCCTTTCTCCTTGAAGTTTTAACTCATTACACACAGTTTCCAATTGTTATTTGTGCTTTGTGCTGATTTTCTACAATACATATATTATTAGTGTTCTTTACCTGTTTGTCTTCCGAGTGGTTAATTGTGTTTCTAAATATCTCTACAAAAAGTTCACCAGGTATCCCACCACAACATTCATTTGTTGGATCAGTGAGCTAATCCATAGAGTGATTCAGCTACTAACCTTCTGATTCATACATAGTGCATCAAGGCACTTTGGAATCCATCCCAGTATATATGTATCTGTTTTGAGATTGGATCTCATTTCCGTACCGGGATTGACTCAGTCTGAGGTTCAGCAGTTAACATGCCAGGCAGTTCCTGGTGCCCTGTTTACTCCCCCATCCTACTACCTGATACACTTCTGTGCATAGAGCCATGCACAATAAATCCACTCACTCACCTCAACCCCTCCTCCACTATGGACCGTGGGCTGAACCCACCTGGGTCCCTATAGCCAGGCTGCACAGGGCTGCCTCTGCCATGGAGAAGACTCCTAGGGAGAAGGGGGCCATAATCCTCTAAGACCCTCTCCCTACCCTAGTTACACTACTGTTAATCCCCAATGCCCCAGGTGGTGCTACTGTGCTCAATCTGTCCTTCAAACTTGCCTGCAAGCTTCTTTTCTTTCTTTTTATTATGCTTAATTTTTATGAAGGGTTTACTTCTTTTACAGACTTTATAGACAGGCATCTTTAGCCTGTTTTTTCTAAAGACAATCCATACATTTTCAGACAGCTGACAGCCCTGGTATTACATAAAGGCTGTGTTTGGAAAACTCAAATGTAAAACAGCCAACTATTATATCTAATGGACATTATGATCTGCAACATATTTGTGTCCCCATGAAGATTCTCCTCTAGGCTCTTGAAATCCTACTGCCTTAGAAACAGAGTAACTTCTCCCCTGTAAAAAAAACAATTCCACTACTTCTTCAAAGTTGATTCAAAGTTCAAGTAATGTGGCGACTTCAACTAGTTTCAACCTAACTTCTTCCCTTCTTAAGTTTTCTGTCTCCTTTGGTTTAACAATAGTAGACAGTGGGTATGTCTACACGGGCATTTGATCCTGGACCAATTTACTTACGAGTAAACTACTCATGAGTAAGTGCTCCTGGGCAGATGTCTACATGTGCAGAAGTGTGCTTCCTGCTGCCCTGTTGCCCTGCAATGGGCCCATAACAAAGGGGAAACTCAAAGCTCCAGTTGCATCTTTTCAAGGCAGCACTGCTCCCTGCCCAGCCACTTTTCTGGCTGGAAGTAGCATGCAGAGTCTGGGGCCAACATGCACCTGCTCTCTCACCACAGCCTCTGTCACCTTGTGCTGTGCCTGCTTCAGCCCCTGCCCTTGCCCCTGGCAACAACACCCTGCACCCTGGCTCTTGCTGGCCATAGTGTTGGCCCTGCTGGCCCAAGTGGGCCCTTACCACTGAGGCCCCGGAGGAGCTGCATACTTCCCAACAGGGGCCAGGGTACCAGGTGTAAGAGGCATTGCCTAACCACCTCCTCCTGCACTCCCCACTCTAGCCCACTTAGCCACCCATAGACCCCCCGCTCCACAACCCACCCCAGCACCACGCTTACTGTGGACAGTTCTCAAAAAAGCAGTTCATTGTCCTCACAACAACAAAGCCCCCTTCTCCCCTCACTCCCTAACACCAGAGCCCCCCCTACAACTACCCAACTCAGCCACCATCCACAACACACCCTCTTCCCCAGGTGAACTATTTACAAGTAAAGTGCTGTGGTTGCATGCATGCCCTCTCAGGGCAGGTGGTCCTGGGGTGAGGGCACCTAGAAGGCAGAGCCCGGGCACAGGCAGCCAACACCCTGGGCTCTGGCATGGGTCTGCATGCCATGGTGAGCTTGATGGGAGGGGCTCACCCAATGGCAATAGCGGCCATTCCTCCTGCAGCATGTGTGGCTCTCCTAACAGTAATAAGTGGTCAGGGCCAGCAGAGTGAGCGCATGTTCCTGGCTCTGCTGCAGGCAGCTACAACTCTTCACCCACAAGGAACCAGGGTAAGTTACAGGCCTAAGCCCTAGTGGGGGACCTGAGTGGAGAGGTACCTATGGCAGGATGAAGAGCACTGGACCTCTGCCCAGAAGCAAGTGGGTCCTGCTGCTGGGTGATGGGCATCTGCCATGCAGAAGGCAGGGTTAGAGTCAGGGACCAGGCAGTGGATGGTACAAAGATGACCACCAGGGTCAGACTGGTGTCCAGTACCTGGTTTTCATCCTCCATGGCCTTTAGTGCCCTGGCTATGAGTGCACCCTTCTCCCACAGGGCATCCATGTGGTTCCACTCCAGGGCGAGGAGCTGTGACCTGAATTCCTATTCCACCTGGTCCCACATGATCTCATGGGACATGTCCTCCTCCCACTGAGCATCCTCATGTCCTCTGCCCACCATCTGTCCCGCCAGGTGATATAATCTGCCTGCTATGCCGGCATGTTTGCCAGCTGGTCCTTTGAGGCCATCACAAGCTGGTCCAAGAGGAGGATCTGGTCCTGGGTCCACCTTCTGAAGAGCTAGTGCATCTGCAGGGCCCCAGCCATTGGGTGGTGACAACCTGAGGCCACATGCTGGCTGCCAACTGTGGCCTATCCCTGCATACAGCTGCAGGGCCTTCAGAGCCATGAGAAAGTAGCACTTTCTGAAAGTGTGCAACATTTCTGAGATAATATGTTCTGTGCCAGGGACCTGTGTGCTGCCTGACTCAAGACTGGGGGTCAGGTATGCATGGGTCCTCACAGACCATGATAAGTTGGATGGGAAGTCCCTGGCCCAGGCAGCCACTGGCAAAGCCCCTCATCCCTGTTCACTCCCCAGGTTGCTGGGTGCTGGCCACAGACAGCCCACCTCCCTGACCCCCTTCCTAAGCCAGGCCAGGCCCAATTCCTGGCAGCACCTGCTGCCATGGCTGCAGACCCCACTGCCCCCACTTCTCCTCCTGCAGTCCAGCCAGTCTCCTGTGCTGCCACCAACCACATAGCACTTGGGCTCAGGGGGTACAGGGCTCCTAGATGACTAGGATGCAGAACTGCCTGTACCCCTGCCCTTCCCACAGGGGCCCTCTCTGCGGAAGGCCCCCGGGGCCAGTCCCCCACATGCCACTGCTGCATCACAAGAATGCTCTTTCTGCATGTGTCCCGGGTGCTGTGTTAGTTGTTTGTGAGCTGTTTGCAATCTGTTTGGGACCAAGAGGTGCCCAATCCACTATGCCCTGCTACTGCTGATGGCCATGGTGCCCTCAGACCTGCACACCTGGCATGAAACCCTGAGGTTTCACAGAGTTGGGGGCAAGCCTAAGCTGCCCTGCAATTTCTGCCACTACCTAGATGGCTGCCTGTGGCTGTGCTACATGTCCTTTCCCCGCTGCAGCTGAGGAGGACATTGCCCTGGGCATTGATGCATTCCTTAGCATGTGAGAGGCCTGTGCCTGCCTGGCTCTGGGGGCATGGGCTGCTCAATAAAGTTTTTCACTGTCTCCTGCCTCCCTGTGTGCTGTGGGGACAGAACCTTGGGGCCAGGAGAGTGAAGCCAGGCTGGGTGGGGGGATTGGGGGCATGGCCAGGGCCAAGAGGCCCATTGCCACCTCTCTGAGCCTCTGCACAGCTGTCCCTGTCCTGCCAGGCCTGGGCAGATGCTTTCAGTGCCAAGTGCAGGGGTACCATGCAGGATTAGCAGCTTCATGGTGAGGCAATACCCTGAAGAACCTGCAGGGTCTAAGCAGGATGTGGAGGTTTGGTTGCAATCAGCTGGAGCTAGCCCCGTTGGCCAGGAGCTGGCTGCATCTGGGTCTGGGTGCTGGCAGGCTTGGCAGCAGCTTGAAGCACCTTCAAGGCTGGATGGTGCAGCCCTGGCAGCCACATGGCAGTGCTCTGCTCTTCTGGGCTGTTCCCAACCAGTTGGCAGTGAGTCTGATGCTGAGCTCATCATTGAGATCAGACCCATGGTTATGTAACTTCAGAAGCAGGCTATTACAGGATAACAATGTCTCAAGCTATCACACAAACTTCTTTTCCAAATCAAAAAAGTTTGGAGAGTTTTGTAAAAAAAAAAAAAGAGAGAGAGAAGTAGGTCTTTCTGGTCCATGGTCTGTGGAAGGTTTCTGTTCTGGGCTAGCTGAATTTAAAAGGACATCAACTCCAATAACCATGACACTGTTGACATCTTCCACTTTGCAAAGGAAGTTCTCATTCTATTAACTACAATCCAGGATTATCACAACCTTCTTGAATTGAGAACTACAAACTTGAGTGACATGAGAAAACATCATTTGATTATAGTTCAATGTATTAAGTTTGCGCTGTATAGGCTGGAAAATTATCAAAGTTGCGAGTTGAAAATAGGGCCAGTAATAAATGGGGCCTGAAAAAAAATTACTGCATTGTTTTTTTCCCACTGTTGATCATTAGTTCATATGATAAAAATCAAGCTTAAGAAGTCAAACATTTAATTGGATCATATTTTTTTCTTCTGGCACTAAATATGTAAGGTCCTAGTCACAGCAAGAATTGAGTATCATATTATCCCTTCCCAAAACTGGGGCATAATCGTGGCCTCCACTCTCATCTTAACCTCCCTGCCTCCTTACTAATGTGTAAGTCTATACTGTGATCAAAATGTGCAATTGCAGCTCGTATAGATATATTCAAGATATTTTTAAACTAGCTACTTTGGGTGCTGGTAACAATTTAGCCATACTGGCATGTACTTCAGTTAATCAGTACTTACCTAGTACTATACCTGCTTGTGCAGCCCGCATTGAGGTCTATGCTGAAGCAGGTAGATTGCTACTAGTATTCATCCTAAATATTTGAAAGCTTGTCTACATAAGTGGCAGTTAGCTTTTGGCTTGACATGTATACATTCTGCAAAAATTCCCTTGACCAAGTTCCCTTGTAGATTCTGGATAGCCACACTGCAGGATTGTTCTTTTTCCTGGACCTCACCAGGAAGTGTAATTTACGGTGTTTGGGATATATGTAGATAACATCTCGGTAAATCTTCTCAAACTTGCAAAATGACTCATTACTTTGTACATGCCTACAAGCAAAGAACCTAGGATGTACTGGGTACCAAATATCTTGTAGCTAAAGTGACTTTGGAGATCATGATTCTAGGTACTGTCTGGTTTACAGCTTCTCTAGAAAGAGCTGTTTCTCAGGTGTAATTTTTCAGATTGTAATGTGCTGCTTCTTTCATAGAAAGGCTGGCATAGTTCAATCTCAGCAGGTGAGCTGATTCAAACTGCAGATGTTCAGTTTAGAAATGGCAAAGAGAACCCAAAACAAAACAAAACAAAACCCAATAACCCAATATTGTTTGATTCAAAACAGTTTTGTATGTTTAAGCAATTGTTTGTTCATTACTTCATGTTGTTTAAAAAAGGTCTTTGGGAGAGAAGCAGACACAGCAGAGCTAAGTAGCAGATGGATCAAAAACTTGTGTAAAACTCCATATGTAAATAAAAACAAGATATAAGAGAGATTTTTGGGTATTCAATAGATGAGACATGCAATAAGAACCTGATAATGGAAAAATAAGATTGTTCAAAAGGGTTGTTACCACCTGTGAATTGCAGATCTTAGCAAGTATCAGGTATATCATAATGAACTGTGAAGTCATTGTCTGGGTTAAGTGACACAGGCCAGCTGGGCACTGTGAGTGTATCAGTTTTATCACAGGCCAACTGGGCTGTTTGATTCAGTTTCAGATCAAGGAGGCAAAGTTAGGAGTGAAGCAAAGGCAAAATTATTATAGCTTGCACACACACACACACCAATCAACAGAAAGATAACTGCGATAAGCAGATAATGCAGTATTAAAGAGCTAATAGTAAATAATAACAACACATAATAAAAACAGATAGATCAGTTCTGCCGCAGTCCAACTGGGCTGCGAGGGTATAAGCCACTGGGCTGTTCAAAACAACAGACAGACAGAGATGGGTTGGCAACTTATTGATAGTCCCTCAATGCCAAGTGATTCCGGCAAAGTCATGCATCCCTGATCGACGCTGTCAGAGGGATTACTGGGGAAGGTCCCTTGATCAGGATCTGATCCTCACTCACACCAGGAGTCTGGGATCTGGGCATAGACCAGAAAAGACAGCTCTGTTCCCTCCTTCCTGCTGGTTACCTGATGCACATGCTTTTTATACCTAGTTTTATGTTAATCTGTTGGCTTCAGAGCCACTCGTAGTGTTGCCCTATAGCTGTTACCCTATGGAATTGAAAGGTGTTAAAATTATTATAAAAGGTTACTACCCAGACTAGGGTTTATCCAATAAGCAAATTATGATTCAGCACCTTTAGGTTTGAAATTGACATTGCTCTGCCTAAGTTCCAACCCCTTTAGGCTTCATTTGAATATGCTTTCTTGGGATATGTTTTCTTGGAATGTGTTGGGTGTGCCAGGCAGTTAGATCCAGTTTTATCATCAAGGCTGAACCCTGAGCAAAAAACTGTTAGGTCTCCTAATCTTACAGCTACAGCTTTGCCTATGGGACCCAGTCAGTTTCATGAACAGTTAATTTTATCATTTTGGTTAAACTTATGACAGACAAGTTACATTTGCTGTTTACAAACTTACAAGCTTTATATTAACTAATATTACCTGTTTAGGCAAAATACCAAATGCCTCCAAGAAGCACATAGTTATTGTTTATTAATCACTCTGGTTCTGGCTGTTAAAGTTAAGACAGTTGGTAACAGTGGGTGTGCATACACATGTAATTAATGCTATTTGGCTTTACTGCTCATTAATTTACTGCCCTGGGACTGCATCTACATGTGCAGCATATTGAGAGCAGATTTGCTCCTTATGGGCACATCCAGATGTGCATGGACATTTGGTTCCCCAGAGACAAGTAGGTGTCCTTGCACTGCCACTTCTTGTCCTCAGCGAACATCTGTGCTATGCACACTTTGGCACACAGGAAGCAGCCCCATGTGGCATAAGGGAGGCTGAGCCCAGCACTGTTCTGGCCCCAGCAGCCTTATCTAGGCTCCTGGGGGCCTTCTGGAGCTGCAGACATGGAGATCCAGGGCAAAAAAAAAAAAAACACTCTGAAAAAAAAATGGAGCAGCACATGCTCAGGCAGTGTTCCCTTGCAGCATGGAGAACTCCAGACTGTGCAATATGTGGTGCTGAAAATGTGATTGAAGCGCCACATACTGCAGGACCATGCTTATCTGGATGTGTCCTATGGGAATAGGCTTCTCTGGGCCTCCTTCTGCCTTGCTCCACCTCCCTGAAGCAGACAGGGGGAGCTGGAGACTCTAGCTGCAGCTGCCCATATGCCAGGCCCACTCTTTAAAAGCAAACCCCGTTCAGTGTTCCCTGGCCAACAGCTTTTCTGCCTGGAGCAGTCTGCAGCCTGTTGACACAGACCTCTATGACATCATTTGCAGAGTCTGTGCCCAGTCTTCGATGGCTGCTCTGCCCCCAGGCCCCAGCACTGATGACCCACACTGTAGGCTTCTGTTTGCTGCCATTCTCACCATGCTTCATCACCACGGTGACCGCCACTTGGCCCAGGTCAGTATCAGCCCTGTCTGCTCCCCTGTGCTGCACAGCATGTGGCCAGGCCCCCAGCTGTGGCTCCCTGCCCCCAGGCTGATGTTGTCCATCCCCTAGGCCACCACCCAGATACCAGCAGGGACATCAAGGATGCCCACATGGATGCTGCCACCAGTGCTATCTGCAAGCTCCTGGGGCTCCAGCCCTGCTGCATATGGCCCTACCTTGCCAGCCAGGACTAGTGGCTACATTTCATCCAATTGACTTGGCACAATGAGCAGTGGCTGAACTACTTCCAGATGACCCAGGACACGTTCCAGGAGCTACTCAACCAGCTGTGCCTACACCTG
>NW_017728907.1:525439-526670 GCF_001723895.1 Crocodylus porosus | reverse complement strand
ACGCATCACCCCACAGTGCAACAAAGTCTGTGGTCTCTTCCTGGGACCAGTTGGGGCCCTGGGACATGGTTTGTGGCATCAGAAATGCCAGCCTGTCTTGCTTGATGGCCCTCAGGGGCTCTGGCTGAGAGTTTGGGTGCTGCTGGGCCTGGGAATGGTCCTCCAACACAGGGGTATGGTTCATGAGACTCAGTCAGGTAGTGGGGCTGCTCCCGCGGCCCATTGCCAGGGTTTATAAAGCTACTGTGGCCAGCATGGGGCCATTGCTGTAGGACCCAATGGCCAGAGACAAGCATCAGGTGACAGAGGCCCTGGGGTCACAGCAGAGTTTTAAAGGCCAGTCTGAGGCAGGCAAAGAGCCATTCCAGCCCCAGGGCTAGAAAAAATCTGAGCCCTATTCCCCTGGGACAAGACCAACAGGGATTAAATTTGCATTTGTTCAGTGTCTACAGATGCATTACTCCACAGTAACTACGATGCAGTTAATTTACTACCTGATTTTGCAGGTAGTAAAGTAACCGCTAAGTAGTCTAAGTTACTGTGCATTATCTGCCTTAATATGTAGACAGTGAAGCTTTACTGAGAAGTAAATTAGTCTTCTGTGCAGTACAATATCTCATGTAGATGCTCCCAGTGTCCACTACTGTAGAGTTTAAGAAGTGAATTATTAGAATAACTTAAACCAAACCAAGCATTGAAAAAAATCACAATAAGAGAACAGGTTCTCCTTCATTTCGAAATACCTGATTTCTGAAGATGCTACATAAGTTCCATTCTGGTAATTCGGTGTTGGGTGCATTATCTCGTGCCATTTCTGGAACTTAGCCAAACTTTCAAACCTTAAACATCATGCCATAAAAGGAACACCAACTTGCTGTTCCAAGCTGGAATAAATGATAATTCATTTTGGAATGTAATTCTTAGATCACATTCACAAATGTTTATATCTAACTAAGGACTGAAGTGATTTGTTGAATAAGGATTATAAAACAATGTTATTAATGTTAAAATATTAATCTTAACTTGATCAAAGTTTCTTGGTTCATCTCCTCCTTCCCACCACCCCTAGATATTTGCCTTTCAATGATCTTACTTTTGGACCAAATCAGGTTAGACTACTTTCAGAAGGGAATTTTATTGGGTCTTCAAGACTTTGAAAAACATCCTGGTTCATAGAAAACCACATATTGACATTCCATTTAAATTGGCATTACCATTTTTTTTTAGTATG
>NW_017728907.1:500293-525014 GCF_001723895.1 Crocodylus porosus | reverse complement strand
GAGATGCTGCAGGTGCTTTAATTAAAGCAGCTTGTGAAAGCTGCTCTAATTAAAGTGCCCCCTTTCCCACCCTGGAGCATGTGTAAAGGCACCCTTATTTAATAGTTTCTTGCATTAGTAGATATTTCAATCTGAACCAGTCAATGGCTGAATTTGTATTTAGGCAGAAGAGGGGCACCAGATCAAGAATTTAAATTGTTTAGTGTCAGCATCTGATCTGAAGGTTATTATGTTACTCTGTCATAACTCAGCACAACTGCCATATGAATAGAAGCCTGAATCTTCATTTCAAATTTAATTGAGCTTTGACTTTGAATTCTATGGACATGTGTTGAGTTTAATAACCATTCAAATACATGTTCAGATTGAATGACCAAGTCAATTATTTCTCCAAAAGTACTTATTAGGATGGTGTTAAAGGCATACAAGTGGTAATGAAAACATACTCATGAATATGCTGCTTGTTTCCAAAATTAATTACTGTCAAGCATGCATTTTGTTAAATAATTATTCCTAGATTTTGAGATGCACTTCTAGCACTGAAGCAAATGAAAACTATAGCACTGAAAGTATCTGAGTGAACAAATGAGATTGAATTACAATGCTATCTGAACCACTATTGCATTCTCAAACCATTGCACATATGGCTTAATTGGGAAGCCGAACAATGGATGTTTCCTATAATACATGGTGTTAGTGACTCAATACATCATATTCCTATTTTTGAACCAGCATGTGACTAATTCCCATGTGATGCAGCTAGCAGGTAAGGAGAGGAAGGGGCAGGGATGGAGGGGTGGGAAGAAGAGAATAGTGTGCAACATTGTATTTCTGGAAGGTTATTGTCATACAACCAATTATTTAGTTGTGCAAAGGCCATACAAAATCTAGGAATTAAACTGCCTGATTATTAAAGGTGCTGAGTATAAGTGATTCCTACTGATTGAAATTATACTTAGAGAATCACTACTGTTTGGGTGTACTTGTATGTTCATTAATGCGTTTTTGCTACTGTGCATTAAATTTAGTGCCTCTAATGTGAGGTACTAACAAAATGTGCATTAGGTTACCTTAAAGCAGGGTAGTGAAAGCACAGTCTTTTTTAGTACTGCTTAATGCACAGTAGCCTAATATTACTGTGTATTAGTGTATTAGGTATCCAGGTTGTAGTCATATTGGTCCAGAGTCAAAAGTTTTCAAATATCTAGTTGGTCTAATAAAAGATATTACCTATTCCATGAGTTTTGATTCCTTAGTGTATTAGCACAGTTTTTAGCCATGATGCTTTAACACACAGTAAAACATGCTATTGTGCATTAAAGTGCATGTGTAGATGCACCCTTTAAGTAGCTTACATTGTTGTTCATATTTTTATTTTTCTTCAGCAAAAATATATTAAATATAAATGTGTTACTAGATGAAATTAGTAAAATGTACGAGTTATAAGAAAAGTCAACTATGTTAAACTCCTTTGATAGGTAGCTTAACAAATCTTGTCATAGGGGAAAGGCAGATTTTGTCAGTAATAGATTTGCTAAATGCACTTAATCCAACTATTATCAGGTAACTTGGCCTTCACCCCTTCCTCCTACTCTATTAATCTCCTAACCCTTTTATCTAAGCTCCTTGCACTGAGTAATACCACAATTTGAAAAGCAAAGGGATGACACCAAAGACAAACAATAGGCCTATTACTGAGTAAGATAAATGTAGTGGCACTTCTGCTAATCCTAATTTACTTAGAAGTTAGTGAGGATTCCTTTGTCACATCATCCATCACAGACAGACATTAAAGAGACAAAGAAGTAAGCAATTAAAAACATGTTCTTCATTTCAAGTATTTTGTGATTTCTTATTCAGTTAGGTTCAATTGACTGTTTTGCTCTTCTTGCCAACTATAAAATAATTTGTCAACTTCTTAAGTTAAAATTAGTGTTCCTGAAAGGACAGCCATGACAGATGGAGCATAAGTATAATTTATTTATAGAACAGGCACTTCATGATCAATGGCAATTTAAGTTTCCTTCTGCTACCCCAATATTATATGATTTCCTTTGATCTATGACCATCACATCAAGTGTTAAAATTCTGGTCAGAGGGCTTTTACACAGCACAGTCCACACCTGTAGATTTGCAGCCAAAAAAGCCAGCAAGTCATGGGTTTAGCAGGATTTCTAAAAGGATTGGAACATTCTATGTGCACTAATGACAACCATAGCTATACAAGCTAAGATAATAAGTGTAATCAAATTTCATGCTCCAGGGAGTACACAGATTGCTTGCAGGAAACAGGAAAAAATATCTCCATATACTCATCCCTTATGTTGCTTAATGCAACTGGCAAGAGACATAATAGGGCAGGGAAAAGGGTTTCCTTTGAAGCATCAATTATTGTCCATTCCTCATAGCAGTATACATTATAACACAGATGAACCATTTCATAGTGTCTATAAAACAGGCAAAAATTGTGTATACTATTCTTTTCCAAAAAGTGACAAAAGGGAGCTGGATAGAAAGAAATGCTTTGACCAGGATCTATGTTATTTAGAGTAAATTATTGGATTTGCGTCCCTCTTTTTCTTCAGTTTTTACTGTATTTGCTATGCAGTAGTCTATAATCACAGTCCACTGATTCACATATCTGCATATAAATATTCCCTAAGTTAGTTGTCCTTTGCCAAATACTCCTTAGACCAGATCTTCAGCTGAGGTAAACCAGCATACCTCTAGCACATGATAGTCGATGGACATGTGTCGCCTTGTATTTTGCTCCATATATTGCTTAATATCCAGGTCAAGTAAATTACAAATTTAAGTAGTGGTTTAGGAAAGACAAAACCCTATCAAAAATAAACATATGGATAATTCTAAATTGCTTTAGACTAGTTATGTTTGTTCCTATGTTATTATACACAATAGTTAAACAGATTTTTAAAAATATATTGCATGTTGGGGTTTTTGGGGTCATGAGAGAAGTAGCCATTTGGACCTACAAAAAACTGATCAAGTCTGAAGGAGAGAGTATGGACCACTGGGTAGCTCCCACAAAGAAAACTTGAAAGTACAATGGTGTTCTGAAGTTCATGAGATCCTAGAGCAACAGTGTTTTGGAAAAATAGATCTATTTATGACTAAAAAAATCCAAATGTGTGACATTTGCTATTCAAAAAAGAGTGGTGCCCTTAAGTAGGAAAGAGACAGAAGCTATTCAGAATACTTGATTAACATTCAGGTTGTACCTTTCTGCATCTTGAATTTTATACATCAGACTTAAAAGTCATGGCATTTTAGACCCGGAAAGCTATTATGGGTCATTTCTCTATGTTGTAGGTAATAGTAAAGTTTTATTGGCACATATTTTTAGAACATTTGAATAACTCACTCATGTTTTGCCATCTGTAAGAAGTGTGTCCATCCTAAACTCACATTGACAAAGCTCGTATATGACAAGCTACCCCCATGCAATTTTTCTCATTGATTACATTTTTTGACATTTCAGAAACAGACATTTTTCTGGACCTAGGCAATTCATCTTTAACCATTGCTTTTTGGCTATTTTAAAAAATATTCTGAAAAAGATTTGAACTGCCCTTTCTATTTACCATATAAGGGGCCTTGGTTATAAATATGTATGTCAATGTTCTTATTACTAATTTAATATTCACTCTTAAGTATTTATCTCTCTTGACACATGAACAAATGATACAAATGAGAGGCACTTGCACATCCAGAGAATAAAATTATCCTTATATTACTAGAGTATAGATGTGCATATATGGTGCATTATTTTCTTCATATCACCGGTAATCAATATTTCTATAAATGCAAATAAATTTCATGCCAGTAAAGTTCAGGTCCCAGCACACTGGTATTAATTGCCTAAGCCAGACCTTTTTCATGAGAGTAGCTGATAGACACTTACAGCCCTCAAAGCTGAATGATTAAAATGGCAAAGAAGAATTGTGAAAGCATTCAAGGTTATTCACAATGGCAGATGGTGATGTTAGTGACCAAGGAGAGGCTGAACCAGTCTGGAAAAAAAAAGGGCTAAACTGAGAGGACAACCATCTCCCTCCTGCTGCCTTCTAACAGCTAGGCTTGAATGGAAATAGCAATGTTATAACTACGTACTAAGTGTGAATGCCATAGCAGTTTAATTCAAGGGAGGTATCCCAGTAATTGAAATACATTGCTGTGTTACGTATTTGCAGAGGAAAAATAGGGTGATGGAAAGGCAGAGAATTAGATGTTAACTGGACTGGACTCAGAAATGTAAGTTGTATATTGAGCTGAAGTGAAAAAGGCAGAAGTGAAATTATCTGACTTAAGAAACTGAGACATGCAATGTTGGAAGTGTAAAGCCAAGAAACTATCCTTCTATACAGTAGGTAACAAAAAGGAAATATGGCTGTGCAACATTACTATGATACAGCTTATTTATCTTTACTAAGGGGTAGATTTACTGTATTTAAGAAAACAGAATCCAAAATTTATTTAATATTGTTTAATTCCAAATACAATGTTAAGCTAATTTTTTTACAAGAATGATCAAATTGTGGATTGAGCCCTACCCTCATTTGTACCCAAAACAATGCTGTTTCCTTTTGCTAGGACCCAATCCTGTGACACGACAAGTACCCTGATCGCCAGTTGATTTCTCTTTGTACCGCTTATGAGGAACTTGTCACCTTGCAGTAGGGGAAACAATATTTTTCAGAAAACTGTGGAACGATTTGATGTTAGCTGCTGTGCTGATTGAATGATCAAAAGACCAATAGGTACTTTGAGGTAGGAGAAGAAAAGAAAGGAGATAATTGCTGATACGATAACTTTCTCAGGGTGCCTACAGATGTTTAGGGACCATGCTTTAACTCATGGCACTTTATACAAAGCACCATGAGTTAGAGCCCTCCCCTGCAAACCAACAGACATTCACCTGTTGTGCTGGAAGGATTGAACCTGCCTGCACCAGCCTTGGACAGCAGGTGGGAGCACTCCAGCAGCTTCTGAGGAGACTGTGGAACTTACCTCCACTTTGTCCCCCTACCCACCCACCCAGCTCCAAGGCTGTCAGTGGCAGAGGGAGGGGGAAGTGGGGGAGAGAGAGGAAGTAGCACAGAGCTGCTGGATGGGCTTTGCCTAACCAGAGCTGGAGGGTGGAGGCAGGGTGTAATGGAGCCCCTCACCTCCAGACCCCCCAGCTACCCTGGCTGAGGTACTGGCTGGAGCCAGGCCAGGCCTACAAGGTTAGGGGGCTCCATTCCACCATGACACTGTATCTCTAGCTCCAGCTGGGCTGGGAGCTCCATGCTGCTTCCTTCCTCCAATGAAAACACCTTCAAGCCCCACCTCTGTGTGAAAAATTAACCCTCATGGGAACACAAATTCTAACAAGTTCTTCCTATCCTTGAAGTGGCAGGATATTAACAGTGCCCTTGTCTTCCTGCTATGGAAAATGAGGTTGTTTTTGACATTCCTGAGCATTGTGCCTGGTAGTTGGGTGAAAGGGTTATTTGTACAGTCTTAAAAATAGGTTAGACCAGTTATGTAAAACTCATTAGGCCCCAGAAGCCAGATGAGTAGCACAGGACCAGTCTACAAGGCAAATCAGACCCACAGACCAGTTTTGCACACCAGATCCAAGACACAGGGCCTCAAGCCTGTGCACATGGGATCTGGCCCCATTATATCTTTGAAACCCCTGCATTAGACAAACACTTCTATAAGACGCTTTAGACAGAAAGGATCCTGCCTTGAGCAGGCGTTTACCTTGATGGCCTCCTGAGACTCCTTACAGCCCTACTTTTCTATGATTCTATGAGTCAAACAAGCACCTGTAAATTATATCAGCAGTTTAAAGTTAAATGTTGGAACATATATTTAATATGTTTACTGAGGAACTCAGAATCTCCATATTGATAAATGAGTCCATTATTATTTATAAGTTCTACATTTCCAAGGTTATGCAGTTGTCAAGGCAAAAGATTCCATATTCCTTTTCTAACCAAGCCTGACTGATTAAGGGTGCTGGAAGGAATATGTTTTCCATCTAGAATCTTAATTAGGTTGACTTTAACTCACAACAGGAGATTCTGCCAGCTGTCAGCTACTGTTTGGATCTCTTACTAATTAAAACTCTAAGGAAGCCTATTAAAAGTGTTCAAAAAGCCAAATCTCCCTATAAAACATCTCCAGTACCACAACAAAGGGTGTATGACAGTGATATCCCAGCTCAGATAACTTGCCTTTTGGCTTTCTCTTTTTAGCAATAAGCTAGGTATGCGATACTTGGAACTATACCCTGCTCACTCACAGCCATTGCCTGTCATCTTCCTATGCATGGACTAAAATGATTCTATTAGAAGTTTTGCAGCTATTCAACTTTACTATACGTTCTTTCCAAAACAACGAGCATCACTGAGACATGTCTCAACTTTTTTTTACATTTTTAAAATTTAAATACAACACAGAAATCAGAAATATATCTATATCATCTATACATATCAATCTGAACTACATACATCAGCAGTCTCTCTATATAAGGATTACAGGGATAGACAGGGGAGTCATCAGTGAGTCTGGAGATGACTGAAGAAATCAGTGCAAGATCTTCATATTCTAGTGGCCACATGGCAAACAATTCCAGGGGGAAAGAGTGGATCCTAGTAATTTAAGGTCACAACTCTTTCCCTTTATTGCTCTCACCCATCCACCTCTACAGTGAGGTTAGTTTGCTCAAAATGGTCAATGCCTTGTTGTTTTTCATGGTGCCACTGGGGCTTAAGTTTCCCAGGTATTGATGTGAATATTGCCTGTCTTTAGATGGGCCTTCAGGTGTCCTTGAATCTCTTCTTTTTCCCATATCTTGAGAGATGTCCACTGGCAAGGAATATAGGAATATAGGACCTGTTTCAGGAGCTGGTAGTCAGGCATCTTTATAATACATCCTAATGGAGCTGGTGCCATATAAAGTTGGCTTCGATACCAGTGGTGTTTGCTTGATCCAGAATACTTTTATTTGTTCTTCTGTCCTTCTAATTAACTTGGAGGATTTTCTGAAAACATTGCCGATAGTAACATTCCAAAATGTTGTCTAGGTTTCACACTCATACAACAGGGTAGGAATGGTGATAGCCTGGTAGATAAGAAGTTTGATTTGGAGCTTGCTGTCATGATCATCAAAAACACAATTTTTAAAATGTCCAAAGGCAGCATTGGCAGATTTTATTTGGTGTTGAATATCATCATTTACATTTACTTTTTTGGAAGGGAGACTATCCAGGTAAGGTATATGCTCAACATTCTCAAAGGACTGCTCTCTAAATGGAATTTGTGGGTAAAAAGCTGGTGGGTTTGGGGTTGGCTGGTAAAGTATTTTGGTTTTTGTGAAGTTGACAGTGAGTCCAAGAATTTCATACACTTCACAGAAGCAGGTGAGTGTGACCTGGAGTTCTTCAATTGAATCAGCACACATAGCACAATCATCGGCATACTGAAAAACAGTAATGGAGGTGTTGGTTACCTTGGATTTGTAATGTAACTAGTTGATATTGAAAAGATTATTGTCCATGCAATACTGGAGGCTGACTCCAGATGGAATTCTATCAACAGTGAGATGTGGAATTGCTGCACTGTAATGGAAAAAAGTCTTCGTGCAATCATACATCTTGCTTGGATGCAGTTCTAATGCCGAAGGGGTCCACTTCTGAACTGTTACTTAGAACAGTCATAATGTCATCATGAAGAAATATAATGATGGTAACACATTTTATTGGGCATGCAAATATCATCAGGAACTTCTATCAGCCCTCTATTGGCCTTAGTCAAGTCAATGAAGGCAATGCAAAGATCTCAGTATTGCTCACAGCGCTTCTGCAGATGTCTAGCATCAAAGATCATGTCTATTGTACTTTTGAATGGATTGAATCACACAGGGTCTCAGGTAGAATTTCCTCAGCAAGGTTGTGAATCTGCTGAGGAGAATGTGGGTGTGGACAAGACTGCTATGGACAAGATTGCAGTGCCACAGTAATTGCTGCAAATCTGAAAACCAGAAATATGAGCTACAAATATCAGTCTGAACTACATACATAACATACTATAAATAATAAACAGGAAAAATACAGAAAGGGGAGAAGAGGGAGGGATAGAAGAAGAGTAATAATTTTAATTGTCAAAATATTTGAGGAAATCTCTCTAAATTGCCCCAAACTTTTCAAAGGACTTATGCCTGCAAAGCATAGATGTCTGCTGTGCCATCACACTGTGCCAGGTTTTGACCTTTTAGATGTCTACATTTTCCAGTGGAGTGATAGAATCCTGTAAATTACTAATAAGGCCAACTATAGGAGTACAATCTAGAAATGATTTAATTTGAACAGGCATATTAATTCTAGTTTTATTTTACTTCCAAAAAATAATTGATACTAGGGCATGTTCAAAGCATATGACCAAGCATTTCCTCCAGCTGCAGTTTAAAGGAAAGAATACCCTGAAGTTATGAGTATTTTGACCATTAAAACAGAGGAAATTTTAACTCTCAGTAGGTGAGTCTACACGAGATGCTAAATGTGTAGTAGAGTAATTGTACTGTACATTAGAGCAGCAACCAGAAATTGTACAAATGTGCTACTGCACAGTAGAATTAGTCTATTGTGCATTAGCATCACAAAAAAGTATGTGCCAGTGCTACTGCACAGTAGCAATGCTTATGGTGCATTAATTTAGTCACTGTTATTATAGGTATTAAACTTAATGTGCTATAATTACAGTATGTTAATGAATGTGTAGACATGCCCAGTTAGTGCTATTATTATCACACATTTTATGTTCTTGCTCTCTTGACCATGTCTCTCTGCCACATACATATCCCACATTGTGTGGGAATAGGGTTGGTTCCTGAGGGTAGGAAGAGAAGGTTTTATGTACCTACTACAGCTAAGATTGCCTGCTCTTCCTTAGAAATTGGAAAGTTGAGGTAGACAACCAGTCACAGTGTGCATTCCTTCAGACTTGGCTGAAATTCATGAGTCATTGTCAGAAGAGTTAAAACAATACCAATTACAGTCATGTATGTCACCAAACTCTGCCTCCCCCCTACCCCCGTTAGAGGAAAAAAACCTAAAAGCAAAGTATTACTTGGGCACATTGTTTCCATTCCACTATAAGCTAAGTTAGATAGATTTTGCTCTTATGGTAAGAAATTGCATTAATCAAATTAAAAAATCAGGTCCCTCAGGGGCCTACTTCAGTCGCAAATGACAATATTGCTGTTGCACTGCTGTTGTTGCATTGAGGTATATCTACACGAGGCATGTTACTGCACCATTGCCTAATTTTTTGCACAGTAAGCACACATGTCTACCAAGTGTGTGCTGACAGTAAATTCCCTTAATTGTGCTTAAATGCAAATGCAGGAAGCACCTCTAGTTCATGCACAGTAGCACATGTATAGACACAACCTGACACTAAGTTTACTGCAGGGTCTGCCCAGTCACTAGAGGGCTGGCTTGAGCCAGACCCAGGGCTAATGGCTGGGAGCCCCTGTCTGAAGGCTATAAAAACCAGCAGACATTTTCTGCCCTGGAGCACACAACATAGTAGCCTGAGGGCACTGCAGGCCCTGTGTGTCCCCCTAGGCAGGCTACAGCCCTGCTCCACCTGCCTTCCACCACCCTTCCACCTGCTCAGCCTCTGGTTGATTCCTGGTGAGCCTTTTGCTGCTAGCTGTGGGGCTTTTGGCTGCTGAGGCTGAGGCTGTGGTTGCTGGCTACAGCTTGCCAGTCCCCAGGGTCAACTGCAGGCAGCCAAGTGAAGAAGGCCAGAACCCCTTTCCTGCTGCACACCCCCAGTAGCCTTCCCTGTGATGCAGGGCATAACCTCAGCCATTTGGCTCCCAGTCCCATGCCTTGCCCAGGCTCTGAGTGCTGCTGGTAGCTACCTAGGGCTGGTAACAGTGGGACAGATGCTCAGAGGCCCAGAGAACTGTGTGGGCATGGGCCTCTCACACCTCGAGGAAGGGACAATGCCAGGGACAATGTCCTCCTTGGCAGTGGGGGTAGGGACATGTAGTGCTGACACAGGTAGCCCTCCAAACAGTGGTGGAGGTTGTGGGGCATCCCAGATAACACCTGCAGCATGAAAGCCGCCCTCTGCACCATCTGAATTCAGGGTTCAAAACTAGGAGTGCAGGTAAACCTGGGGGACCAGGAGGATCATCATCAGGTATAGAGACTTGGGCACTCCTCAGCCTGCACAAACAGCTCATTGTGTACTGCCTAGGGCACACAGACAGCAGGGGGACACTTGGGACACATTGGCAGGGCTGGCTTCAGGGCACCTCCCCAAAGAGGCTCCCAGTGGGGAGGGCAGGGACATGGCAAGCTCCTTTCCCTAGTTTCCTGGGAACCACATTTACCCTGAACCTGGTTTCCATGGCCTAGGTGGCAGTGCAGCAGAGTGGTTGGCATATGGGGACCAGAGTCTGGAGCCATAGTAGCACATGCTGCCAGGACCCAGGTCTTTCCTTCGCTGGGAAGGGAGAGGGGGAAGCAGGCTGACTGTGTCCAGCACCCAGAAGCTCGCTGGCCCCAGAGCCATGGAAATTGGGGAGCTTTGCCAGTGGCTGCCTGGGTCTGGGTCTGGGTCTGGGTCTGGGCCTGTCCAGCCTGACTTACCATCATCTCTGGGCATCCATGCACATCAGACCCATAATCTGAGGCCATGAAGTGCACAGCCTCTGCTGCAGAGCCTAGTGGGAGGAGAACCTGGCCTACCAGAAGAGGTGGTGGGCAGAGGATATCATCTGGAAGACTGCCCAGGAGGAGGCAGAGGACCATGAATGGTCCATGCCCCCAGCAGACATTGCCAGAACTGTTGGCAGTGGGGGCAGGGGTGGCAAGTGCCGGCTAGGGGTAGGCAACCATCTGCAGGCACCACTGGCAGCATCGGCAGCAGCCAATGGCAATTGTAGACTCCTTTCAGACACAGTCGGCAGCACCTTTCTGCAGGGGGTGCACTGCCATGCTTAGGGGGTGCACATGCACCTGCATGCATCCCCTATGCCTTACCCCTGCACAAGACCAGACAGACCAAAACTTCAAAGCCAAACTTCTGGCCCTAAAATGGAAGTGCCTGCAGGTCCCTTGGGCCCAAAACAATATCCTGGGTTGGGCCATGGAGGCCACAGATGATGGCCACTGGACCCTGGATACTATCCTGGGCCTGATGGTCTCATGTGTGCCCATCACTGCCTGCACCTGGGCCTGGGAATAGGTCCTCCAATGCCATCTGCTCACAGAAGCCCCTGGCCTGGCCACA
Source organism: Crocodylus porosus (assembly GCF_001723895.1). Classification (NCBI taxonomy): domain Eukaryota; kingdom Metazoa; phylum Chordata; order Crocodylia; family Crocodylidae; genus Crocodylus; species Crocodylus porosus. The sequence goes on along the minus strand of NW_017728907.1, from coordinate 513,695 downwards.
TCCCCAGGTCTACCACCATCTGCCTGGGCCCAGCCCCTCTGCCCACCATGGCTCCATGCAGGTGTGGAGCCAGAGGTGCATGGAGTGGCACCAGAATGGGACACTGGCTCTGCTGGATTCTATTGGCTGGAGGTGGAGCTGGCCACCCCAAAGGAACACCTGGTGTCACTGCCCCTGGATGAGCCCCACCCCCACTGAAGTTGCCACAGCCCCTAGACCCTCAGGGGAATGGCCTGAGGCTGGGGTGCTAGCCATCTGTCCCCAGGCTCTTCTGCCTAGGTGTCCCCACTTCACAGGCACCCATTCCAGGACATAAGCCACAGGCTCTTGTAAATTGTTTTGAAACTAGGAAAAGAGTATTTTTATTGTTAGCGGGTGGGGAGGTACGGGAGGGGGCTCTGTTGTTGGGGAGGGAAGTGGGAGTGGGCTCCGTGTGTTGAGTGGGTAGGGGGATAGGGCTCTGTGTGTTGGAGAGGGAGTGGAAAGGGATAGGGAGGGGTGTGAAATGTGAGGCAAATAAAGATTTCTTTTTTGGACATGTGCCTGGCATAAGAGTGGTGCTGGAGTGGATAAGGGGTAGGGATTCTGTGGGTGACAGGGCAGGCAGGCTAGGGAGGGAGTGCTTCATGAGGTGGTGTCCCCGAGCCTCCCATACCTGGTGCCCTGGCCCCACTGGCATGAGTACAGCTCACCTGGGACCTTTCTTGGAGGGGGACTCTCCACTGCTGTCACAGCTTGTGCTCTGACTGCCAGGCTGCCTCTTCCTTTTGCATCCCCTTTGCCCAGGCTTTGTGGAACAACTCTCTCTGGCCTCATATATATTGTGCAGCACATAGGCTGGAGCTATGAAAAGGGGGAGATTTTCTCAGCCACTTCATGGCAGGCAGTGAGGGAGCACCAGAGGCCCTTCAGGTAACTGAAGGCACACTTGACAAGGCCACAGGTCTGACTCAGGCACTAATTAAAATGGGCCTGATGGAGGCCCATGTGGCCAGTTTAGAAGCCTTATCAGCCAGGGCAGGATCCCCAATGAGCAGGGACGACAAAGTCCAGCTTCAGGTCCTCCACTCCCAGGGGGAAGCACCCAGGCTCCACCAGTGTGGCCAGCCTGGAGTTTCTGAACATGTAGGCATGCACACTGTCCACCCAGCTGCCACTCACGTGTGTGAAGGTTGCCCTGTGGTGCATGACCAGTTTCAGGATAATGGGGTGAAATCTCCTGCAGCTATAATAGGTCCAGTCTCCATGGGATGGGCAGATCACTGGTATTTGAGGAACTCCAGTTCATGGATCCCTCCTACCACTGTCTAGGAGTCATAGACATGGAGGATGGTGTATGCCAGCATGTCCGGGAGGGCACCACACAACTCCATGACAATCTCCCTGTTGGTGATCTTGCCCATGCCAAACAAGTGTCCTACATACTGGTGATTGGTGGGTGTGGCTAGCTTGAGCAGCACCAGAGCCAGGAGGGTGTTTGTGGGGAGGGTCAGGTACATGCCAGCCTCCTGTAACTCTAGATGAGCAGGAACCCTGGGAGGGCATGTGGCAGATGGGCAGGCAGTCACTGTGTGTGGGGGAGCCAGGTGGGGCAAGATGGTCATGGGCCAGTTGACAATGAGCATGGCAGACCAGCAGGGTGACTGAGGTGGCAACCAGGATCAGGGGACTCTGTTCTTCCCTGAGGGGGTCAGGGGCCGGGACAGCCATAGCCCAGAGAGGCAGAGGGGGCACAAACACAGCTGTCACATGTTCCCTCTGCAAATGTCATGCTGCTTCTCTGTGCATAGGAACTGACTGCTGTGAGAGTGTAAGACAGCCCATGTTAAAAACAGAGGCAACTACCCTAGACCCACAGCCCCAAAGGACCCAGCTGAAACCCTTCTTACCCAGGTGTTTCTGGAGGGGAGGAGCTGGGAACTCGAACCGCAGTATAAAGAGGAGCCCGGAGCAGCCAGGAGGGGAGAGTGCAGGAACAGAAGCAAAGGAGCCGGGCCGAGCAATGCTGGAAAAATCTTTGAGAGCAACGTGGAGGGCTGGCAGAATGCTCCTGCAGAGAGGGAGCTCCCCGGAGGAGCTCTAGAACAGTGGTCTCCGAAGTGGGGTGCGCAAGACAATCCATTGGGGTGTGAGAAGAAAATACTAGAACTTCTATTTCTATTTCTATAAATATACATATACTGGGGGTGCGTGCTCAAAATTTTTTTACTGATAGGGGTGCACGAATATAAATATACATATATTGGGGGTGCATGCTCAAAAATTTTTTACTGATAGAGGTGCACAATCAAAAAAGTTGGGAGACCACTGCTGTAGAAGAAGGTACGATAGAGTGGCAGGGTCAGGAACTGCCTGTGATCTGGTCAGCAGCCGGCAGAGCCCGATGGAGAAAAGGTATTGTAAAGAACCTAATAGATGGGGCACTACCGAAGCTTGGTACCATAATGACCCTAAAAGGGGTACAAGGAAAATTATAAATGGATACCTCAATAAGATGAGGGTACTGTGATGACCCTAATAGAAGGCGCAAGAGGTGCAATCGTAAGGACATGACCAGGGGAAGGAGAAAGTAATTGTACTGATGTAATTTTGGGGTCTTTTTGTCTATTGCCAAAAGACGGTCGACGATACTCCAGGACAGGAGGCATAGATTCCTTTCAAGTTTTTTTTGTTAAGGTAAAGGTCCCAGGGAGGAACTCAGTGGCTAAATCCAAATCTGAGGACACTTAGACAACCGGTGGACTAGGCAAGGGTGTAGGGGATGGTGGAGCCTCACGTCATAGGACAGTGGATGACGACCAGGTGGAACTGCACATCCAGGTATTGAATATACTCCTATAAATACCAAAGAAGTGGCAGACGAGAACGTGGGTGTGTGGATCTCCGTCTAAGACTTGTCCCTCACTTCAGCTGGCAGGCTGAGGTCCTATGAAAATACACATCTAGAACCCCTATCTATATATGTGTATAGTTCTGTGGAGGAGGAGAAACAAAAGAGGAGGTTGCAGAGACTCTTGGGAGGTCAAGCTACCCAGCTGGTCACTTGACAGCTGCTCAGAGAGCACAGAGTGGGGCTAGGTTTTAAAGATGGCTGCCAAGTCCTGGCAGCTGGGGCATGGCTGAGCTCCTCCAGTGGCCAGAGGGGCACCTAGCAAGGCTGGAGGGACCTGGCAGCAAATTTGCTACTAGGTAAGAAATCTGCTTGCTCCTCAGTAAATTTAGTCACAACTAAATGCACATGTAGATGTGCCCACTGAAGTGTGAAGCCTTCTGGTGGTTCCTATAAAATGTTCTGTATAACATTTATACAAGCACTGACAGGTACTTTGTTAAAAGCAAGATGAGAACGTTGCTTATTTACATATGTATAAATGTAACAGACAATTTAAGAGCTTTTTATTTATTTTTTGTTACCCTCTAGTTAAAAAAAAAAAAGGGATGCTGTTTTTCTTTCATTTTGCTGGCTATTAAGTAGGCTTAACCTATTTTTATGGAGAAGAAAAATGAAATGACTTTCCAAGAAGCTAGTTAGGTTGAGTGTACCATCCAGGCATATTTGTATCTCAGCCATTCCAGTTTTATGCTTCATTTGAAAGCCATCTCTTCTCTAATTAAACAGCAGAGAGAAAGAGAGGGAGAAATTGTTATTGGTAAAAACATCACTCTAAGGCACTGAATGAAACATAGATCCTCATTCATATATGCATTGATTTTTATCACCTGGGGAGACTAAAATAAACTATTCAAGCACATTAACATAACCCTATCAGTCTTTCAACTTCATGGTGTAGAATTATTTTTAAGAGTCATCAACTGGGAGACTATTTGGTAACACTTCATTTTAAAAGGTGTAATATGTATCATAAAATTATTTACAGTAAACATGTAGATTTCATGCAGTAAACACTAACCTTTAGAATTCTCCCTGATATATTTGGAAGCTCCAAAAATAGAGAAGTGGTACATTTGCACATTTTAGATCTAATTAAAATCCTGTGCATTAGAAATGGAAATAACTAAGTGTCATTGTTAAACATGGTATACTGTTATATTTTTTTCAATAATTAACCTACAGTAGAAACTTTTCAATATTTATTTTCTTTTGCCCTGGGTAAGAAATTGTTAAAAGATTTCTGTCACACACCCTGCTAAAGAGCTGCTACTTTTCCCTTCCTTTTGGTAGAACATTTCTCAGGTGCACAGATCAAATAGGCACTGATTTATTTCACAAAAGATATGTTACAGCAAGCAGATTTTACCTTTTGACCTTCCACTGTAACACACAAGGTGTTATAAAAATAGCAGTTGTAAAATTCACCAGACTGCCCTGACAAGACATAAACTGATGTGTGTGTGCGTGCACATGTGTGTGCGCTAGTTATGGGAAGAAAAAGAATCAAAAGTGATAATATATAAATTTCTTTGCTATGTAAACTAGTTTTACTTAGTTTCATCTCCCCGGTTTAATCACTCTGTGATCTGCAGCATATCCCTCATAAGACCACATTGAAATCTGGCATCTTGTAGAACACCATCAGAAGACTGAAGTTGCTTAAGTAGCAAGGGAGGTTCTGCAACTATCAGTATTCAATAGTACCCCAAACCAGATCCTCCAAATTTGGAGGGCTTCAAAAGAATATCTATACTCATATCACAAGTATTTAGTCACTGCTAAGCACCATTTTACTCCTGATGTTCACAAAACCCTATATCCTACATATTTATATAGCTCATTTTGCAGACATGAATGACTTTTTCTCTCACTGCCTTGTAATATAAAGAACTTGTAGTTTTATTTAACACATGATGAAACTGAGGTGAAGGGAGAAAAAGAGACCAGTCTTGTGAACATGTGCATACACAATTCATATATGCCTAAAGTTTAGCATGTACATAAGAATTTGCAAGACCAGGGCTTAAAGTACTTAGCTAAGGTGTCACAGGTAAAGCTCTTTATTAAACCCAGGTTTCCAAAGCCAGAATACAGTTCCTTAACAATAAGACCATCTCACCTTGGTGTGCTGAAAAGATCTTGCTTTTAGTTTCAGCTCTAACATCTCAGAATTCAATTATGACTTGAGAAATAAGGAAACTCTACTCAGCTTCTAACATCAGGGTCATCTGCTGATATGGCCATGGTTTTTCAAGAAATCCCTCATGAGAAAATTGCATCTGGCTCATCATGAGCAAGTTATGCTACCCTTATATTTTATTGCATCTTCTTGGACCTCTGCTTCATTTTCCCTGTTTTATGATGTCTTATGGGGAACGATTATCCCTTTTATTTTATGTAATTTGGCAGATGATTGTTTATAGATTCTGTGCAAGAGTGATTTTCTGGCTACTAACATAAGTTGCTTTATTGTGCATGTAAGGCACATTGATGTTGTAGCAAAGGGGATTGCAGAAATGTGCAAGACAAAGAAATTAATGTGGTTGGGCAGTTTTAGAACAACAATTTAATGTTTCAAATATAGAAGCATTGTTAGATGTATAATTGATCTTTGCAGATTCTTGTTCAATCATTCAGGCAGTTCACATCATTGCAATTCTTGAGAATTACATTTTTTTATGTTTATGTTTTAGATTATATTCCATTGCCCTAATGCAAAATTACTCTAAAGCAATATAGTTTCTACCTGTGTCCATTGTACAAGAAAACTGTAATGTTCTTGGAGAAATTTACAGTAAATTTCTTTAGTAATATTTATTTGCTCCAACAAAACTACTGGAAAAATATGTTTGTTTTTTTTCTCTGTTATGCCTCCTCTGCTTTCTCCTGCTCTAGTCACAAGTACTGTTATAAATTGTGTAGACCCCCTGCCCCACCTCCTGGCTCAGCTACTGGTGCCTCCTGGGTCTGGGATCCAATTGCCAAGCCCGAGGAGCATGGGGGGGTCTGCTGCTGAGCATGCGGGGACCCCCCCTCCCCGATCCTGTTGGACGCTCCATCTGCTCCACCATCACAGCATTCATGAACCGCACCTGGTACCTTGAGGTATGTAGAAAAAACATTTAAAGCTGTGTCTATGTCCAATTCGCTGATTCTCTGAATCAGTATCAAATCTTCAGATCTGGGTTTAGCCAAATTGAATCAGGACAATGATCCAAATCAATGACTCAAATCACTGTCTCCCAAATCAGGCTGAATCTGAAACTGAATTGAATATGGCGTGCTTTACACATCCCTAGTCTTTACCAGTCTGACATGGTGAAAAATAATTTTTTTTTACACTAAATATGGTGATTGGTTTGATCCCTGAGTGTATGAGTACCGATAGATACCCAAGATTTTTTTCTCTACCATTTAGTGGCACCAGACTACAAAGGATCATCTCATGGCCAGGCTTCAGAAAAAGCATCAGGGGAATTAAGAAGTGAAATAATGCTTTTAGGGACAACCCCCAACCCCCAACACTAATCCTTTTTTCTAACTGGCAATCAGCAAAGCTCTGTAGCACCAGATACCTCCCTCCATACAAATAATCTATCTGGAGCTTAAATTTCCTTTCAACTCCCTCAAAGGAATATCAAACACATGAAGCCACATATCACTTGTACTGATTATTAATCCAAGAAAACCCCTATCCAACCAGACAATTGCTTCTATAAATTTATCGGGTAATCTTGAAGTAATTTGTGTCTCTTGCTTCCCCAACTACTTTGCTTAGGAGACGTTACAAGCATTCATTCCTTTAATAATTAATTATTGATTTGTATCCATTTGAACTTGTACCACTATTTCCCTTTAGTTTAAATATCTGTTTTTCTTGACTGATATTCACCCTCCAAAAATCTATTTATATAGATTAATAAAATTCCTTCTCAAGCTTCATTTTGCTAAGCAATCCACCCAGGTCTCTCTCTTCTTCTGTTCCTTCCACATATGAACACCCTTCACTCCCATCTTCAAACAAGAATTCTTAGTACTAGTACTAAAGGGCATGGCTTTGTATTCTGCACTGTTACATTTCATTCCCGTTCTGTTATTTCACTCTGTAAGATTATCTAATTCTTCCTGTTTGATAATCCAATATTGGAAAGAGTCCAACTTTTTATTATCAGAAATTTCATAAGCAAATATAGAAAGGATTCCCATTCCTGAGGAATATCCCTAATAACCACTCTGCAGTGTGATAATTCTCCTTCCTGGATCACAAACTGTAATCTCCCCTGTAGCTAGTTCCTTTTCCATTATACAATAATAGTATCAATCCCCTTCTTCTCCATCTTAACTAATAATGTTCTATGAGGTGCAGTATCAAATACTTTGCTTAAATCTAAATACATTAAGCTCACAGCATGACCTTAATCCTAAAAAATCAGTCATCCTGCCATAGAAGCATATTAGTATGGTCTGACAATCTTTTTTAGACGAATCTACATTGCCTTTTTTTCCATTTTCTGTGAATCTCCATGCCCATAATTGTTCCTTCCTCCAATATTTGTTCTAAAACCTTGCAAAAAGTGAAGGCAAATGGGGCCTGTAGTTGTCTGGGTCCCTCTTCCCTCCCTTTCCCCTCACCCCTTTTGCAAATACAGGGGCCTTGTTTGCTGTTTTAGGAAAATTGTGAATTTCACTTAAGATCTATGTAATAGAACTCGCTATTTTATGTTCAATTTTTTTCAACATTCTAGAATGGAGATTATCTAGGACCCCCCAATTCAATTATAGTAAGCAATCTAAGTTTTGCTTCCACCTCAGATGTGATAAATCTCAAAACAATATCCTCATTCCCATCATGTGCCTTACCATTATTCTTATATGCAGATATGTTAAGAATTTTAATAAGAAAATAGATTATGGGATTTTTTTTGTTTGTTTGTTTTAAACTTCCCTTTAGATATCCAAAGAGTCATTTTAAAATATATTGAGTCACACAGGGCAGAAGGACAAAAATATTGCAAATTATATATAAAGAATTTTGAAGATACACTTCTAATGAACCTGCACTATCATGGCAACCTTTAAGCTAAGCACTGATGTCACTAAAAAGATGACAGAGTAATTTTTGTTTGGACAAGCATTAATAAGACCCTCTATGCATTGAGTTAGATTCTGATTACCTCCAATATTGCTTTCATAAAAGACAATTATATTTTTTTTAAAGAAAGAAAATAAAACAGCTAATACAAAGCATATCCTCTGGAGGAAATGCATTTTAATATATTCTCTGTTTATTATGCAACATCTAAGAAATATTTCTAGACATTGCTTTTAGCATTTCAGTGTTTTATTTCATATTCAGCATGGCACTGTCTCTATAAAGAAAACAGATGTTTTGCTGAAAAAAAAAAATCAAACCAAAATCATAATGTTAATTAAAGCTATGATACTAATTGGGAAATGCTGGCAACTGTGTTAGAAAACATAGCACCCATTTACTTTTATCAGTTTGTTTGGAGAAAATAGGTATAGGTGATGATAGGGATTCTAGTTACATTGGAATCTCAGATCCTTTGGACAAGTCTCAAATAGTACTTGTAAGTGCTTACATAACTACTAACTTTCTGGCAGGTAAGCCAACTTAACTTTTTAAAGTCTACTTAACTGGCAGAGAGTATACACGTATGTGGGGCAGTCAGGTGAAATGTGGGACAAGATAATACATCTCTCAGATATATTACTTTGCTGGGAAGAGCAGTCAGCCAGGTCTGACTGCTCACATAGGTTCTTAGAGTGCAGGACCTCCGTCTAACCCAGGAGGTGCACAGCCCCACCAGGGGAGATGCCTTGTTGGCCCTAGTGCTGGTCATGGGTGATGACCTGATGATGGGGCTGCAGGTGCCCGACCACCTGGGCAACAGTGATGATCACCTGCTGGAATTCACCATCCAGCGCAAGGTGGCAAAGGCCTGCAGTAAGGCAGTAACCCTAGATTTCAGGAGGGCAAACTTCAATGAGCTAAGGAGGATAATTGGGGAAGCGCTGAGGTCCCAGAGGGGAGGGGAGCCAGGTGTCCAAGGAGAGTGGTCACTCCTTAAGGAGACGATTCTTCAAGCCCAAAGGAAGGTAATCCCAATGAGGATCAAAGGGAACAGGAGGGCATACAAGCCTCCATGGCTCACAAAAAGCTTCTGGGAATGTCTCCTTGCTAAAAGGGAGGCATACACCCAATGGAAAGAAGGGGTCATCACCAGGGATGACTATACTGCAGTTGCTCGGGGATGTAGGGGGGCAGTCAGGAAGGCCAACCGCACCTTGTCATGCATCCACAGATGCATCTTGAGCAGGTCCAAAGAGGTGATCCTTCCCCTCTATGCGGCACTGGTCAGGCTGCAGTTGGAGTACTGCGTCCAGTTCTGGGCACCGCACTTCAAGAGGGACGTGGACAGCATGGAGAGGGTCTACAGGAGGGCTGAGTGCAGGTTTAGGCTAGATATCAGGAAGTGCTACTTCACGGTCAGGGTGGGTAGGATCTGGAACCAACTTCCAAGAGAAGTGGTGCTGGCTCCTACTCTGGGGCTTTTTAAGAGGAGGTTGGATGAATACCTTGCAGGGGTCATTTGACCCCAGTACTCTTTCCTGCCATGGCAGGGGGTTGGACTAGATGTTCTACTCAGGTCCCTTCCGACCGTAGAAACTATGAAACTATGAGTCACATTAGTTAAGCTGACTTAGCTCACAAGATGGTTGCCACCATGTCAAGGTTCTATATGTGTGTATGCATTGACTTGACTTAAGTTGACTTAGTTAAGTCACCTTATTTTAAATTAACTTAGTACATGTGTAGGCCCCCTATGTTACACCCAATGTACCCATTTTCATATATTCCACTGTTGGAAATCTTGTTGGCACCTTTTCAAAAAGGTGCTGCCTCCCTTACTGAATTCCCAGGAGTTGTGTATCACACACAGTAGATGTCTGTGCCATTTCTAGCACACATGCTGTGGGTTGGCTAGCCCTGATATATTCCTTCCCTTATTATTTTCAGTTTGGAAAGATTTATTTTCAAGTTATTATGAAGATGCAGTGTCATCATTTTCATGATGAAGACTGGTAGACCTAATAACAGTTACGTTAAATACCTTTAACTCAGCTTCAGTTTGTGCCTATAAAATCCTTTGCTGAACTGAAACCTAACTAATCCTGTAAATGTGGTATTTCTCTCCCCAATCAAACTACTGTTCTTATCTACTTTCAGCCTGACTTAAGCATCTGTATATTTAGGCATTCATGCATAGAATTCAAAGTTCTCTTTGTGGTTACTTGCAAAATGTTGAATAGTTCTGGAGAAATAATTGGTTTGTGTAGTACCATGTAAGTAAAAGGCCTGACCCCTTAGGGTTTTCCTCTTTGTCACAGTGCACTGGGGTGCACCTGTTCCTTTAACAGAGCAAGCAGCCAGAGAGGCAATTTTCAGGTGCCAAAGGGAGTTAATTAAGGACTTACCTGATCAGTAGCAGGTGAGTTGGAGATATATAAGCCCTGGGCCTGAGTTGGTCAGGCAGACCTGCCCTGAGATCCAATAAGTGAATAGTTCTTGGCAGCAGAGCATCAGGACTCCTAAGCAGACTTAGAAGAAACAACTCTGTAGACCCAAGAACAAAGGGAGGTATCTGGAGCAGAGAGAGGCTTATTTAAACAGGTGAGTGCCCTTGGTTTTAAGTTAAGCCTGGAAAATATTTGAGCACCTGCCAGAGGGTGCAGGTGCTTTGAATTAAGTTGCACAGGAGTTTAGCCTAAAGCCCTTATGAGGACAAGTACAAGGCCTATTTAAGGAACTAGTAACACTGGAGGGGGTGAAAGTGGGGCCCAGCCAGGAGTGCAGGAGCCTAGAGAGTGGGACCAGGAGATCCACCAGCCCAAGGCCCAGAGAGAGGCTAGGATTCAAGAACCCAGGGCTGGACTGAACAAGAGAAAGTGGAACCAAAGGAGGTCCAAACAGCCAGAGACAGCCAGAGCAGAAGAGTCTGGAGAACTCAACTGGCCTGAGGGTGAAGCCAGGGCCCAGGAGGGGTCAAAGTTCCAGGAAGGATGACAGCCATATCAAGTGGCTAGAGGTGAGACCAGAGCTCAGGAGGGACCAAAGGTCCAGAAGGGACCAGAGCCAAATATCAATAAGAGATAACACCCATGAGGCATGGGGTGTGGTGTAGAGGAAGCCACATAATGAACCCTTAAGGCTAAAGGTGCTCTTACAGGGACACAGACAGGCCGGGACGGCCTGCTGAACTTGAAGGCTGAACAGAGACTAGAGGAATCCAGGAGGGACCCAGTGGTGATAGCAGAGACAGGCTTACCCTAAGGCTCATGGGCAGCCTTTATCTCATCCTTAATAGGAACAAAGAGTGGCAGGTGAATAATCAAGGGAGGGCTGTCTTAGAGACTTAGCTTGGCAGGGGCCATACAACCATCGGGGCATCACAGCCACCCCTGTACCTCGGACCTGCTATATTCCTCAGGAATGACTGCTTGTCCTGGGCATCTGTTTCTCTCTTAGACAAAAAAGTAGCATAGTCAACTTTGTGGAATGTTGCAGAGAGGTTCAGGAGGATAAGAGCTTTCCTTCCTTTCATTAACAAGCGGAGACTGCAGTCAGTGCTAGCCAGAAAACACATTTCATAGGCTCTAGGTTTGTGGTTTGGGCTAGATGATCTGTAAAACAGCTTCTAGGTTTTTTAATGAGTTACTTAAGAATGGATAGTATGATGCTCACTGGGCATATGTGTACAAGACTTTTACTGAGAAGCTGCCTAATTAATTAGCTCTGCATGTACATGTGCAGCTCTGTTCGGTTGCAGGAAACTGATAAGCACCACTGTAGGTTAGTATTTGTACGTAAAAAGTACTACCTTGTGGCAGCATTCTTTGGTGTGCAGCAACACGTATGTAGATGCTGATGGGATTGACTGGGGCACAAGGGTGCTTCAGTGAAGGAGCTGCCTGCCACCTAGCCCAACACTGAAGGACCCTCATGTCCCAGCCAGCCCCACTGCAGCACGTTGAGCTGGGTTGGAGCAGCCCCAGGCTGGCAGGTGAAGACATTGCACCCAGGAGCAATAAATTCTGCTGCAATATGTGCTAGAATTTATTCACTTGCATTAATTTCACATGTAGGTGAACTCAGTGGGTGTTAACAGCTATGGTCAGTTCAGAGCATGTTTGGTCATTTTTTGTGTTTTGTTTAAAGGAGAAAGAAATAGTCAAAGTCTCTATTGGGGGAACTCCATACTGTCCAGCCATGCAGGGTGGGGTCCAATATCCAAGCCCTGAGACACCTGAAGATGCCCTATGGAGCAAATGAATGGACAGGGGCTATTTGTTGGCTACAAAAGGGAGCTGAATCCATCTGCCCTTAAAAGCCTCCCTAAACACATGAACAATAGTTCTTAATGAAGAAGAAACTGGTGCTGGGTTCTGCTGTGGGCTGCAGACAGTCTTTCCCACAAAGCTTTTTTAGGTGTGTTTGGGCAATTTCTGGCAGAGCCACAGAGAAATACTCACTTGACTTGCTGTACAACATTAGCGCTGGCATAAATCTTTGTTTTAGGAGGCCCTTTCAAACATTGCTTACTGTCACCATAGATATTAAAAATCAGTCATTTTCTCAAATACTGAACAAGGACATTAACTGGAGCAGTAGTTCTCAAACTTTTTAGACTCAAGGCACCCCTTAGAAAATTCAACCTTTTAGCTTTCACTCTGTGCTCTCTGATCCTATGAACTGAAAGGATTCTTCAGTATACTCAAGAGTCCTGGAATGTTTGTTGTTGATGTTGTTGTTACTGAAATAGGTTTTAATCATTTGTTTTTATAGTTCTTCTGTTTATATTTCTGTTGCTTGATGCTCTATTAAGCATTTGATAATGTCTCTGTACAAAGGAAGCCATCTTTTTAAAGGCGAGAAGGAACACACTGTACTAAGGTGATGAGAGAGATTCAGGCCAAACTTGAGGTGTCTATACATGAGCAGCAAGACCGCTCCAACACTCTGTAATTACAGTGGGTTGGAGCAAACTCAATTAATCAAGTCTGCGGGGTACTTATGCTTCAGCAGACTCCAGCATCTTATGTATCAGTATTCCAATGCTGAAAAATTTGAGTCAGGGTGCTTTAACTAAAACTTGTTTGACAAGCTTTAGTTAAAGTGCCCCCACCACCATTTTTCACTGTGGGAACACTAATACATGAGACACTCAGGGCACCTTAATTATAGCAGCTCTCAGAGCAACTTTTTAAGTAAAGCACCCCCCAGCACTCCCAGAGCATATGTATAAACACATTTGTTTTAAAGAAGCCTGTTTGTGTGATAGTTAGAAAAATAAAAAACTTATTTTACCTGCAAAAGAGTTCAGAACCTGGGTCAACGATCTTTTTAAGAAAATGAAACTTTCTTGTGACAGTTTAAAATATTTAACATACATTAGACCAGATTTTTCTTCCACCTATTAGGTGTAA
>NW_017728907.1:497972-499783 GCF_001723895.1 Crocodylus porosus | reverse complement strand
TTTTTTTTTTTTTGTAAATGACCTAGGTTAGATAGGTACCAAACAGTATACAGGCAGTCCTCAACTTACAGTGCTTTGGGTTACAATGTTTTGCACTGACAACATTTCTAAATTGACACCCCGTTTCAACTTTCTGACATCAGTTTCAACTTTACAATGCTTGATCTGATGTGAAGCCATAACAGCGAATAAGTCTCTGTATCACCCATCTCCCTGGAGAACATCTGTCCAAACTTTCTTGGACACTTTCTTTAAGAAAGCAGACAAGACTCCAGGAAAAACCTGCAGCCAAAAATCCTGAGAAGAATCCAGCCAAGAACCCTTCAAAAAGTCCAACCAAAAGCCCTTCAAAGTCCAGCAAAATCACCTCAATGAAGTCCTTCCAAATCAATCTGATTGCTATTTACAATATAAATACAGTAATGCAGCTATATTACTCATCTATAATTGATTGAGTACGAAATTCTGGGTTATTTTTGGTGAAAGCAGGGTATTGGGCCTTGCTTCAAGAACTAATTGCCCATTTATAACATTGTTTCCTATGGGAAAATCAGTTCTGAGTTAGGTTTCAACTTAAGTCACCCTTTTCAGGAACCAATTGTGTCTAAGTCCAAGGACTGCCTACACACATTTGCCTTTTGATGAGGGGATGGGAGGGGGCACTGAGGCCTGCAGATTGGGGGCCTCCTACACATCTCCCAGGATAACTCACAGGCTCTCCGGGCTGCTGGGGAATGCCAAACACAGGTGCCCAGTATTTGACATAGCCTCCCAGCTAGATCCTAGCATCTTCCTCTCTCCCTGACATGCAGACGTTGTTCCAGAGTCCTGTTCAGGCAGTCACACCAGTGCTTGCCCAATATAGCACCCCAGTTGGTATTGTGCAGTAATTTCAGGCACCCACTAGCACTCAACTCCAGGACCACCTAACTACAGATTGCAACTTTTGAGTTGCTCTGTCCTACCTCTGCAAGTAGTTGTGGTAGTGTATGTTGAACATAATCTGATGTCTATAATCACTTGCCAGATTCATTTGTTATGTATTTAACCTAACATCCATGGGTAGTCTGTAAGGGCTCCATCAGGGCCCAAACCCAAAACTTTTGGGTCTAGAATGTGAGTCTCTGCTTGCTGAGAGAGACCTTGCTGTCTTAATTTGAGTTTTGGAGCAGACTCATGAACTTTGTTGTTGCCTACCAACTAGAAAAGGACAAAAGGCCACTCTGTATCAGATGAGTTGCTTATAATTTGCATAAAGCATTACTAGGAGTTGCACAAAACTCAATTGCTATGACAGGCATAAAAACAGATACACAGATACATCAATAGGACAGAAATCCAAGGAATGTGTGTAGGGGGGCATACCAAAGCACTACCTACATTTTTTAATAGTTCAGTTTTACCTTAAAAAAGAAGGGGCTGTTTCAGTCTTTGTAGCATTCCCTACCCCCTACCATACACCAGTTTCAACCAGATTTTCTCTTTTTTCCATTATCCAAACATCAACCAGTGAAAAGAAAAGAGGAAAAAAAAGAAGTCAGAACAGACATAATTGGGATTAAGAATGCAAATCCACCAGAATGATGGAATTTTTTTTGCTGTCAAAAAGAGCATTAAGTGTTGTAATCCTTGTGCACTCGCCCTGCTCAATTCCTGTTCTTTGTTAAACCCATTGTGTATCTTCTCTAGATAAATCATAAGCTGCATAAATGAGGTCTTTCTATAAGTTTGTGATTAGGGTACCTACACAAAAAAAAGAATAGATATGAGACACATTGATATCTTAAAAATGATATCTTTGTGGAATAAAC
>NW_017728907.1:490753-497312 GCF_001723895.1 Crocodylus porosus | reverse complement strand
CAGTTTTCAGTCTTAAATGTAAATGTAAAACTAAGTAATGACTTCGGATGAGGAAAAAGGATATTTTTATGAGTCACTGAAATGTAAAGCAATTGAACTATTCTATTTTCTTATACACATAACAGATAACTAGCATGTTGTCTAGTAGTACCAATTGTGTTTTGAGAAGAAAGTGTAAGAAAAATGGAAGCAATCTTGAATAACATCATCAACAGAATATTCTTATTCAAGTGATAATACAGTGTAAGTTTCTTTAAATGTGTTGAAGAAACAAGAGAAATGAATGTGCTTTTGTAGTAAGAATTTGATGGGATAAGATGTTAGTTAATGTGATATGAGCTCTGGATTGTATTAGAGTCTCACAGGGAAATCAAAATCACATCCTATTAGTGTGAAATACGATCGGCTATTAGTTTTCTTTTAGCTGGTTAAACCTGTTCTTTTAAATCCTATACAGTGTTCTTGTTGCACTGATGTAAACCTCATGTTTCCCCATGGAATCCCAGAACATTATGTAGCATTAGGGTCTAATAGCATACATTGTTACTTTGCTCTCAGTGAGCACAAGACAATGTTTTTATTATGTTAACATCTATTAGAGTTTCATGGCATCAAGTTTTTGCTGTGTTGGTATAAATGAAAATTGTAGATTATTATTATTCTCAATATAACTCATATTACAGGGGAGAGGGGGTTAGGGAATCTAAAACACAAAAGGTCAAATTCATCCCAAGCACAATTAGGCATCTACACCAGGGATGAATTTGGACCATAATGAATATGTGGCAGGATGAAGTTTGCATTCACAAAAGGTGCTAGGAATCATAGAGAAATGTTCACTGTTAAATGCTCCAAGCTGCTATGAACTAGCAAAAAAAAAAAAAAAAAGATAAAAAAAGTAAACTATTCATGTTCAAATTAGTTCATTGTTGAACAATGAGCAGCAACATTTTGTTCAACAAAATGTAGCTAGAATAATTTTATTTTCAACTTTCCATTTTGTCCTCTAGTTAACATGAAATGCTAATGATGACTTGTAAATTGCTGCCTACATTTAAGGCTTTTAAACTGTCTACTAGATACTGTGACTGCTGCTGCAAAACTTAATACTGCATAGATTTTCCTTTAAAAAAACCATGCTTTTGATATTGTTTTTAAATTTATGTAATATGAAAGCTGAAGAATCAAATGTTCTCTACCAAAAATCTCCTTTGCTGTTTACTCGAACACGATGACTTTTTGATATGTATATGGAATAGAGCTAGATATAAAATGGCCATTTTACCTTGCTTGCTTATTTGTATACTGGTGCCATTGGTGAAATGAACTCAGAATGGGAATTGCAGAAAAGCCAGAATTAAAAAGCACAGAGATTCAAAATAAGTGTTTGTGAGTCTAATAAAAACACATTGATCTCTCCTATGAAGGAACAGCAAATTTAAATAAGCATTTTTAGTGTCCAGTGTTCCATAGACTATTTAAGGTACACTGTAAACCAGTAAAAAGTCAACATCTGCCAACACCCAAGATATTCATCGTAAACATCTGTTCTAATTTAAATCTCACTTATTGATCTGGTACTGGTTGGTAAATGCCAACTCATTATTGTAGGTTATGCTTTCAGGAAACTCACTTGGAAGTGTCTCTAACTGTAGTATGCAAATTACAAACCTAATGATAAAGTGATCTAAGTGAGTTCTCCAAATTCTTCAATCACAAAATAGTTACTTTTTTAATTGCAGTTAAATCTGTTCAGATGCTGTCTCTCCTATTATATAATGAGTATGGTGCAAACACTCACAGCTGTCCTGCACTATATGTAGTCATTTATACCAGGAGTACTCAACCTCCTGCCTGAAGGCCAAATCTGATTCATAGAGTCATGGTATCCAGCCCACAGCCCTCCACAGATCAGGAAATTTGGCAGAGAGGGAGCAGTGGCAATTAATACTGCCATTCCTCTTCCCATTGCCAAATTCCCAGGCCCTGAGCAACCATACCAGGCCCAGGCCACATCCCCTGCTTCCATGCAGCCATTTTCTTGGTTGAGCCTTGCTCCCTCTGTCCACAATGCTGTATCAGGGCCAAGCCAAGTCCTTTCTACTTCTGCTGTGCCTGCTCCATGTACCAGACTGGGTGACTGGCTTAATCTGGTTCACAGATGGACAAGGCCCTGCACATCCTTCCCAGGGCCCTGTCTACCTGCCCAGGGGATAAAACTGTTGGGAACTACTGATTTACACTAATGCTAATGATTTCCCAGTGTGTTTAAAGCCACTTTGAACATTTTTTAATGCTTGTGGAACCGTAAGAGGGAAGAGAATAGTGAATTGGATGAATGCTAAATTTACCCTGTGTTAAATTCACTCTATGTGCACCAGGAGGATAAGCCTCATTCTGACTGAGATGCTTACTGTGTAGATGAGTATCAGATTGGCAGACTGCTGGAAAGCAGAATAAAAAACTTCACAGGGATTTAGAAAGGGTTTATGTCTATCCAAGTTATGTTTCTTGGAAGAGGTTGCTTCTTGAGAACAAATAACCCATCCTGATAGGCTGAAATTCTCTATTCCTTTGCTGGATGACTTTACCTGCCAGATGTCACTCACTACTGACCCCACTATGGTAAGTTAACATTACTAGATGTGCTATATTCTGCATATTTAAGAGATGCTTGAAATGGATAGCAGGTACCATCTCCTGACTTGTTTTAAAGAATAGGGAACTCATGTTCCAAGGCACCTTACATAGTTATATGTGGCTTTTTTATTATTCCTTAATTTCAAAATTATTTGTATGATGATTTTCTGTGGTAAGACCATATTTCTTTTAATCATTTTGTTCATTTGACTGAAAAGATCTATTCCACCAGGAACACCCAGCATGACATAAAAGGTACAAGAACTCATTAATCCTTTCAGTTATTTTTAAATCAAGCACCAGAAGGAAATGCAATCGATAACAAAGGTCACTTCACATTAAAAGTATTCCAATGAGTTTAAAAATACAAGCAGCTATCTATTATGCAGTTATTGCTGATGAAACACAGCACAGAAGTTCATACAAAGATTTGTATGTGATCCTCAGATATTGATAGGATGTTTGAGGTGAACAAATTATTAGTCAGGTACCGGCAGAATGTGACAAATGAGGAGTTAACAGTGCTCATTAATACTTTTCTAATGCATAGTGCTATTGAAATAAATTTTTTCAGGTCTATATTACTGTTCAGTACTGACAGCTATACGAAATAAGTAATTAAGTAGTGCCACTGATAGATAGAAGTCATAAAAATATATTGTTGCAAAAAAAATAAAATAAAGAAGCTTTAAGGATTTTCATTAACCTGCTCTGAGTTTCATCCTTATTAAGCCCCTATTATCTATTAAAAAAATAAAACTAAGAATTTTAATATCCATTACCCACCCCCAACCCTTTAGTCCCCTTTCCATAAATGTAATATGTAAGTTAAACATTTCTATGGATAATGCCAACCTCCCTGGATCACAGCCTTGTCATGGTGGAGAGGCTTGTATGTCCCAGTGATTCTGAGAATGATACCACCTGGAAATCTTTCCTGGTAGGGTCTCCAATGGTGGTAAGCTCAAAGGTGAGGTTCCAGACAAATATCAGCCCAACCCAAATAACTAGGGTAGGTGGAATCAGCATCGAGGCAATTCTCCTGCAGACTCAGCTGCAGGGGGTAGGCCATGTGGCGCAGATGGATGACAGCCGCCTACTAAAGGCCATGTTGTACGGGGAACTGATGACTGGGAAACATGATAAAGGGGGCTCATATAAGTGCTTCAAGGATACCTTGAAGGGGTCTTTTTCTGCTTGAGGTATTGGCCACAAACTGTGGGAAACACAGGCTGCAGAGCTTGATGTTTGGCAGCTCCAAATAAAAAAGGCAACAGCCCTCTTTGAATATCAGTACAGAACCAGCATCAAGGAGAAGAGAAGAAGGAGAAAAGATGCACCCTCATCTAGCAGTGATCAGTCATACGTTTTTAACCATTGCAGCAGGATCTGCCTTTCTGCAGGTGGACTGATTAGTCACCAGCGGGCCTACAAGCAGCATGGGCAGTTACCTTCTTAATATCTTTGTCTGTGAAGAACTGCCATGAAAGATAATACCAAATACAATAAGGAACCTGCAAGCGAGAAGGAGATGAGGAGAAATATGATCAAACTGTTTACACAGATACTGAAGCCCTCCCTCTGCAATTTGCAGCATGTGAGCTGACAGCTGCATTTATTATTGCAGTGCACAATTGGACATCATGTTCTTATTCTTTGTACCCTGTGTGTGCAGCATCAGAGATCAAACTCAAACTTCAGCTGGAAGAAGTATTTATCTCTATCACTTGTGCTTAATGGACTCTTTTTCAATGAGCAGTCAATAGTAAAATGACTTATTTTTTCAAGGCAATCAAGGAAAGAATAATCAGTATGTTAACACTGGAATATAAAATAAAGTTCCATAAAGAGATGGCTTTCTATAGTTAATAGCGTATGCATTTCCCTAATGGTTTTCTTGCTATTTATCTCACAGCAGTCCAGCTTCTGAACATCTGGGGGTCATACCTTGTATGATGACACCAGCAGAAGCTGCAAAATGGAAAGCCTAGAGCCCCCAGCTGCTGCTACAGCCAGAAGAATAGGGAGAGTGGTGGCTAGGAGTCCATAGATGCATGCCACAGTCTAAAAATTGGAAAGCCCTGGTTTATATAACTTATTTGTGACTACAAGTGAAAGTTAATATGTAAGACTGACTGTGCCATACAGGATTTGACATTCTTAGGCAACCAAAAATATGGGGGCAGTAGTTGAGTCAGGCCTTTTTTTCCTTCCTTTTATGTGGTGACAGGTGCTGTGTAATAAATTATCTCTGGGATTATTCAGTTTCTTTTATCAAGAAAAAATGTCAGAGTAATGGGAATAATCAGTAATTGAGATTTCTACTTTTAGAAAATAGTTCTAAAGTAGAAAATGAAAGTGTAGAAACTTTAAAGAAAATTCTCCTTTATAAAGTTATGTGTTTATGTACCCTGAAATTGTTTGGGGAGTTTAGAGAATCTTATCATTCCTTATTGTGTGTGCTGTGTTTCCAGAGTCTGTGCCAAAGATACTGTAACAGGGTCCCTATGGACTTCTGTTTCTTTAAGAGGGCAAAAGAGTGATAAACAGCAGTAGTATGATAGGACATAGCCTATTTATGCAAAAGAGCCACTGCTATAGGAGTCGGGGTAGTAACACCAAGCTGCCCATTAGAATAAGACAGAGGCCGCTATGCCAGAGCTAATAAACTACCTGATCGGAAGTGGGTAGGGCTTGAGGGAAATATAAGCCAGTACGAGAGCCAGAGCAGTCAGTCTGGCTCTGGAAGTTGTAGAGGACAGAGTTTTGCAGGGAGAGATCTGTAGCTGCAAAACTTTCTGAGATCTGGATGCAAAATGGGAACTGGAGAGTAAGAAACTGAGACCCTGCAGGGATTGGGGACTCAGGATGAAAGTGATTTTGGTATGAAGCCAATGAGCTAAGGCTTTTATGTTACAGCCAGGTTACTCATGTTTTGTTTTACGGTTTAAAGTGGTGGTTTGGGTTTGGAACTACAGGGTTGGCTTGGAGGTCCCATTAGTGATGGAGGGGCATGTGACTACTTTGACCCTTGCCAGGAGTCAGGGTTAGGGTGTTGGCTACAAAGGACCAACTCACAGGATCATCATAAAATTCTAGTTTATTAGACAGACGCAAAAGTCAGATTATAAACCTTGGGGCTGATCCCCTCAAATGCGCGCACACGCACGCACGCTAGCTAGCTAGCTAAGAACACTAAGCACCAATGTCAACATATACCTATCCCCAAGCACTGGAGTCTGCTGTTGATGGCCAGTCGAGGCTTCTTTCAGTGTGATGTTGCTTCAGGAAGGGGTTTCTGGCTGGTCCTTCTGGCTGGGCAGGCAGGGTGCTGGTCAGGTCAGAGAGGGCACCATCAGAGGTCATTCTTTGCTGCCTTTTATCCTTCTCTGGCAGACTTTGGTGACTCCCCAATTTTCAGGCTTACCCAATCCAGAGGTCATTGAAATCATGGGACATCTCCATTGGTGGTTGGTGGATGGCAGCTGTCAGCCCCAGGGGTCACGTCCACTGTATCTTTAACAGTGAAGTTTCAGGGAGTTCCTAGCTCTGTATTGATCCTTTCCTCTCCTTAGTCTGTGGTTTCCTAGATGTTAATTGCTGCTCATTAGCTTGTTATCTTGTCTAGCTAATGTGTTATGCAATCAATCAAGATTCATTCAGGGACTTGCTCCTTACGGAGAAGCTGTGGTTTGATTCCTGCCCTTGCTAACACTGTTACATGTACAACTTACTTTTAAACTTAAAGTGCATTTGTTACAAAGTTAAAAAGCATAGAATATAAAACACAAAAGGGTGAAATGCCATGGCACATACAACAAATAGACCAAATACAATGGGGGCATGGATGACACATACTGATGCAGAATATAATTTTATACCCATAAAAAAATCTACAAACTATATTTTATTAAAAGTA
>NW_017728907.1:480428-489723 GCF_001723895.1 Crocodylus porosus | reverse complement strand
GTCTGCGTTGGCATTCGCACTGGCGAGCAAGCAGGAAGGGCCAGGAGGGAGACTCCTGTTAGGGCAGGGCAAAGGCATCGTACTAAACCAGAAACAAGCAGCAACTTCTATGATGGCATCAACACGGAGTGTTGCCAGGGCCCCTGCCCGGGGGGCACAGCCTTCCCAGGGCTTGTCTGAGGCCTCCACCCAGACAGACCCCACGGGAAGTTCCCCCACCCCTGCCTGCGGGAGTTGCCTAGCAAGGCCTGGGGGGGCAGGGATTGGTGACCCCCATGCCTGTCCTGCAGGCGCATGCCCTAGCGTCCTGGAGGCGCAGGTGAGGGAGCTCCAGAAGGAGGTTAGCAGGCTGAGGGGAATCAAGGAGGCAGAGGATGAAATTGACAGCTATTCCCTTTCCCTGCAGGGTCACACACCCAAGGAAGAGGCACCCCAGGAGGTGCCCTCCACTGCAGAGTGGCAGATGGTCACCTCCAGAACCAGGGCTGCTCGTAACACAGCAGTACCAGTTCCTCCAGTCTAGCTGGAAAACAGGTACGAGGCCCTGGCAACACTGGAAGAGAACGAAGGAGAGGAGGAAACTGGAGAGGAGGCAACTCCACGCTTTCCACATTCCAAGCAGGTCGAAGGAGCTAAGCAGGCCAGGAGAAACAAGCATCAAGTGATTGTCATACACAACTCCATCCTGAGAGGTACAGAGGGCCCCATCTTTTGCCAGGACCCTCGACACGCAAGGTCTACTGCCTACCTGGAGCATAGATTGAGGACATGAAGGGGATGATCCAAGCCATGATCCAGCCCACCGATTATTACCCCATGGTCCTAATCCATGTGGGTACTAATGATGCGGCCAGAAGCCCCGATTGCCTGATGGTGGACTACCACTCTCTGGGGTGCGTGCTAAAGGAGATGGTTTTCTCTTCTATCTTACCAGAGAGTGGACGTGGAAGACAGCATGCAACGTGCATCGTGGAGACCAGCTGGTGGCTTCGGGAATGGTGTCTTGAGGCAGGCTTTGGCTTCCTCGACAATGACCGGTACATCACAACAAGAGACATGCTCGGATGGGATGGGCTCCACCTTTCCCCTAAAGGTAAGCATGTGTTCTCTTCTAGGTTGGCAGATCTCCTCCAGCAGGCTTTAAACTAGGCTCCTTGGGGGAAGGGGAAGATGAGGGCGGAGGAAACATTGGACTGCCAGATGAAGCAGCGCCCACAAGTACAGCCCAGCCTAGGCCGACGAGTGGAACATATACACAAGTAAGCAACAGGGGCCAGGTTAATGCTGAAAGTAGGGGGCCAGTGCACACATCCACAGGAGGCCTCAAATGCCTCTACACAAATGCTCGTAGTATGGGAAACAAGCAGGAGGAACTTACTCTCCTGCTAGATGACACCAACCCTGACATAGTGGGGATCACTGAAATGTGGTGGGACTCAAGCCATGACTGGGCGGTGAATGTCAAGGGCTATACGCTGTACAGGAGGGACTGGATAGGAAGGAGAGGTGGGGGCATGGCACTCTATATTAAGGAGGAATACACATCCTCATCAATTACCAAAGAATCAGAGGAGGGGCACTCTGAATTGCTTTGGATTAGAATACAAGGCAGTCAAGGGGAAAGAGACTTAACGGTGAGGGTCTACTACAGACCTCCCAACCAAGGGGAAGAGCTAGACCAGTAATTCTTAAGTCCGGTCACACAGGGAGTTAAGTCAAAGGATGTGTTGGTCATGGGGGACCTGAACTTTCCAGACATCTGCTGTGAAGAGCAGTCAGCCAGGTCTGACCGCTCATGTAGGTTCCTAGCCAGAATGCAGGACCTCCATCTAACCCAGGAGGTGCACAGCCCCACCAGGGGAGACGCCTTGTTGGACCTGGTGCTGGCCATGGGTGACGACCTGGTGAGGGGGCTGCGGGTGCTCGACCACCTGGGCAACAGTGATCATTGCCTGCTGGAATTCACCATCCAGCGCAAGGTGGCAAAGGCCTACAGCAAGGCATCAGCCCTAGATTTCAGGAGGGCAGATTTCAATGAGCTAAGGAGAATAGTCGGGGAAGCACTGAGGTCCTGGAGGGGAGGGGAGCCAGGTATCCAAGGAGAGTGGTCACTCCCTAAGGAGCCGATCCTCCAAGCCCAAAGGGAGGTAATCTCAACACGGATCAACGGGAACAGGAGGGCACAAAAGCCCCCACAGCTCACCAAAAGCATCTGGGAATATCTCCTAGCTAAAGGAAAGGCATACACCCAATGCAAGGGAGGGTCCTTCCATCACCAGGAAGGACTATACTGCAGTTGATCGGGGATGTAGGGGGGCAGTCAGAAAGGCCAAGGAGGAGATGGAACTGGGACTAGCTTCCCAGATCAAGGATAACAAAAAGTCCTTTTTTAAATACATAGGGGGCAAAAAAAAGGTTCCGGGTAATGTGGGGCCCCTGCAGGACACGCTAGGAAATTTGGTTGTCACACTAGAAGACAAAGCTAACATATTTAACGATTTCTTTGCCTCCATTTTCCTGAGCAGGGACCAAAACAGTCAATTCCCCTCTGGGCCCCCCTTAAACCCCAGGGAAGTCTCACTTAGGCCAAGGGTTAGTGAGGAACTAGTTGGGGAACTTCTGGAAGGACTGGATGTATTCAAATCAGCTGGGCTGGATGATCTCCACCCTAGAGTACTGAGGGAATTGGTTGAGGTCATTGCAGGACCCTTGGCACGGCTTCATGAGCACTCGTGGTGCTCTGGTGTGGTGCCAGAGGACTAGAAGAGGGCCAATGTGATTCCCATCTTCAAAAAGGGGAGGAAGGAGGACCTGGGAAACTATAGGCCAGTTAGTCTTACCTTGATCCTGGGCAAGCTTTTTTGAGAAAATTATTCTGGTGCATATCCACAAGGGCCAGCAGGGGAGATTAAGCTGAGGGGTAACCAACACAGGTTTATTAGTGGCAGGTCCTGTCAGGCCAACCTGGTGGCCTTCTATGACCAGACCACCAAATCCTTAGATGCAGGGGTAGCAGTGGACATAGTCTTTCTGGACTTTCGGAAGGCCTTCAACACTGTCTCTCACCCCGTTCTCGTTAAGAAACTGGGGGACTATGGTGTCGACACCCACACAGTCAAATGGGTCACCAACTGGCTGTAGGGCCACACCCAGAGAGTGGTGGTGGGTGGGTCATTTTTTATTTGGAGGGATGTGGGCAGTGGGGTCCCCCAGGGCTCGGTCCTCGGGCTCACACTATTCAACATCTTCATCAGTGACTTGGACGAGGGGGTTAAAAGCACCCTGTTCAAATTTGCTGATGACACTAAGATGTGGGGGGATGTGGGAAGGCTAGAAGGGAGGGATAGGCTGCAATCGAACCTAGACAGGTTACGGGGGTTGGCAGATGAGAATAGGATGGGATTCAGCACTGATAAGTGCAAACTGATCCGCCTGGGGAGGAACAACCGGCACCATACCTACAGGTTGGGGAACTCCCTTCTGTCAGTGCAGAGGCAGAAAAGGATCTTGGAGTCATCATTGATTCCAAGATAAACATGGGTCGGCAGTGTGGAGATGCAGTCAGGAAGGCCAACTGCACCTTGTCATGCATCCACAGATGCAGCTCAAGCAGGTCCAAGGAGGTGATCCTCCCCCTCTATGCAAGACTGGTCAGGCCGCAGCTGGGTGCCGCACTTCAAGAGGGATGTGGACAACATGGAGAGGGTCCAGAGGAAGGCCACTCGCATGATCAGGGGGCAGCAGGGCAGGCCCTATGAGGAGAGGCTACGGGACCTGAACCTGTTCAGCCTCCACAAGAGAAGGCTGAGGGGGGATCTTGTGGCCTGTTATAAACTAGTCAGAAGGGACCAGCAGGCACTGGGGAAGTCCCTGTTCCCCTGTGCACTACCAGGAGTGACCAGGAATAACTGTCACAAGCTGGAGATGGTAGATTTAGGCTAGATATCAGGAGGTGCTACTTCACCTTTAGGGTGGCTATGATCTGGAACCAAGTTCCAAGAGAAGTGGTGCAGGCTCCTACCCTGGGGGTCTTTAAGAGGAGGCTAGATGTACATCTTGCTGGGGTTGGTTGACCCCAGTACTCTTTTTCCTGCTCTGGCAGGGGGTCGGAATCGATGATCTGCTCAGGTCCCTTCTGACCCTAGAAACTATGAAACTATATTGACAACTGATAGGGATGAAGCCCGTAAGCCAGGTCCAGAACAATGGGCCTTGGCTAAGGGGCCAGCTAGAGCAGAAGGGCAGAAAGCTGGGATGGCTGGATCCCCCGAAAGGGAGTAAAGACCTAATATGGCCTGGTGACTTTAAAGACAAGAGTCCAGCTGGAATGATGATGCATAATATATGTAAGGCATAGGTATATCTGTAAGGGAGGTTGGATAAGGTAACAGGTGCATGTACAGACCTGGAGGACTGTAGTGAGTCCAGCAGGGCTTGAGGGTATCTGCTGCCAGGAGGCCAGTGGGGGCATACTCTAGGTCCCTGGGGCAGCCTCCCTTTCCAAATTTTACTAGGAATATCATGGTGTGACAGGCAGCAGTGAATGTGTTTTACCCTGAAGTAAAATGTAAAAAAAAATAGAATAATAGCAGTAAAGAAAATGTCTATAACAAGTTTTCCTGACCAGATGGCAGGAGAACATATGCAGAGAGTACAAGGTATGATACTGCAAGAATTTGAGGGAGAGATGTGTAGATGTGCAAAGCAGGAGCAGAAGTGAAGGAACTATACTAGAGATTAGCCTTCTTCAGGGCATGAGACATAATGAACATGGTGAAAGTGCTAGCTCCAGCTTTTTTATAAAGTATCCAGTATTCATTTATTCAAATAAAGCAAAGGCAGCAAGCAATTCTCTATGAACTCAAATGGTCCAATGGCCATTGCCAAGAGAGAAAGCTGTCTGTTATGTCATGGATTTAAGTCCTATATCTTTCTCCCTCCAAGCAACCTTCTCTGTCTCCCTGATTGGTGAGGGTCTGTACAGGGAGACAGAGATCCTCACTTCTGTGCCCAACTTTGAAAGAGGATAGCAAGAAGGTGCCGAGTCCACCATGCAGTTGAACATCAAGGTAGTCCACCACCGGCACAGAGCCTAAGGATCTAGTATCATTCATCTTTAAGACAATCTGAAATCTGGCTAATCAGGGCTACCTGGAAAAGGGAGAGTTCCACTCCCTGCATGCATAGATAAGGAAAAATTGTGAGGGAAGAGATTTCAGCATCTATGAGAGAGAGAACCTAGAGATTATTTTCAGTAACCAAGAAAGCCACTGTCTCATTGACTTACTGTACTACTGTGTCTGCATTAACCCATCACTTTAGCTATGAAACTCTTGAGAATAGTATGACAATAATACTTTCACCTAACAAAAGTACCCATATAAATGAGCCAGTGAGATCAGAACTCACAGCATGTTTTCTACAAAATATTTCCATATACAACATTGGCATTATTCATGGTATAAAGTGGTTTTCGTAAACTTCTTAATTTTCGTAAACTTCATAAAAGATTCTCGGTGTCTTTTTAAAGTTGTTTTTTGTTAAGGCCCACAGTGCAGAGACAAGGGTGAAAATGTTATCTGACTGCTTAAATTGTGCATAAGAATTAAATAACAAATGAAAAGGAGTCAAAATACTTTAGAAAAATCTCTATGCTTTTGGAATCCATGTTATGACTGCAGTGGATGCAGGGAAGTGATGTTTTATACACACATAAAAATTAGTTTGACAATTGTCATTCTTACAGTCTATGACATCCCCCAAACTCCAAAAGGTATGTTTGGCTGGGTGTACATTCTTGATGAGCATCTTATCATTTTAGTATGTTAAAATGCATGTAGTAATGCCATGTTGTCGGAGAGCTTTATTTTTCAGCAAAAACCTTTTAGCTCCTGTTTCACTTAAATGTCTCAACTTTTATATGATCTATCCCAAACAAAGCAAAACAAACAAAACCCAAATCACTAACCATGCATTAGCCCCTGAAGTCAACAGCGTCTACAAATACTGCTTCTCTGACTAGGCAGACAATTCCAAAAATGCTTACAGCTTCTTCAAATTCTCCATTAGGGAATCCCGTTTTTTAAAATGTGCTGTGTTTTGCTTGTTTTCTAATTTCCCTGCAGTCAGCATTTTCAAATAGCATTGCTTGTTGCCAACTCTCATCAAAAGAAAAAAAAAATGATTATACAAACTCAATGGTAGGTTTAATTAGAAGAACAGGTTTCCAGTATGGCCTTAGGCCTCAGCTTCTGGAGTCACGTGCTTATTTTAGAAGCCCAGCTTTCTATCTAAAAAGAAAAGGATGAAGTTTTTATACCTCCTGCTGCTAACGGAAAGCTTGTAAATACCACCAGGTGTAATTAATACTTAATGCAGTGACATCTTCCTTAATTTGTAGAACCCAGTGATCTGAGACCAGTAATCTGCCCTATTTATCCCAAGGCTGTGTTCATTTTAAGATGAAATGAGTGTTAAGGGACTAGATGGTCAGTCCTGTTAAAGTCCTTAGTAGCTTCAGAGGTGTCTAGGAGTTTAGTTAACTAAAGTGGATACTAAAAAGTCAGGGCCTAAAAAGGAGTCCCCAAGAGAAAGAGCCAGCTTCACCAGCTTTGTACCAGAAGCCTTTATACAAGAGTGGCATGCACTGAGAGATGTCAAAATCTTCATGATACCCAATGCATTTCTTTTAAGGGTGCTCAGAAAATTGCAGTGTCAGGTCCTTTTAACTGAACTCAGTTGAGCAGTATTTACTTTCCTTTTTTAAATTACTTCAAAATCATCATCTCTCAATATGTCTTGCTTTCTGTGCATCTTTCTCGGCTCGATAATTCCTATATTACACACACTCCTATCTTACGTTTTATTCTCATCATCCTTCATTACCTTCTTGTTAAAAAAATATTGTGGAACACAAAACAAAAAGGGGAAAAAAGAGTTGCATCTCTTATTCATCACTGTTTTAAACCCCTTGGAGGAGTGGGGGGTGGATTTATAAAGTAGCTTTCTCTGTTTCATTTCACTTTGACAAGAAAACATAAGTTTAGATGTCATTTGTTGAGGTGACAATGTACCGTATTTTTCGGACCATAAGACGCACTTTTTTCCCCCAAAAGTGGGGGGAAAACGAGGGTGCGTCTTATGGTCCAAAGGTGTGTGTCCCGGGGAGACGGGGCGGAGCTTGCCCGCGGAGGCAGCGCAGCCCGAGCGGGACATCCGCCGCTTGTTTACACTGGAAGCCGGCGCCCGTGCCGGTGGCCGGGAGCCGGCAATAAAAGTGGCCGGCCGGAACAGACGGGGCAGGAGTCCGAAGGAGGGACTCGCTGCTGCGGAGACTGAGGCTCCAGGAGGGGTGCGTCTTATGGTCAGGTGCGTCTTATGGTCCGAAAAATAGAGTATATGGGAAAGCTATAGCTACAGTGTTGTGCAGAAAATCTCCAGAAGTACTTAACTGACTTAAAAAAATAAAATTTCATTTGCAAAAGTGACATCAGCATAAAGACCCTGTCACAAATTTTGACTGGAAGTCAAATACCTAAATCATGAGGATTTAATATTCTCTGCTACCCTTATGTTAAGTAAAAATCACACCAAATTAGCATCCCAAGTCTTCTGCCATGAAGCTTTCTCTAGACACAACTCCTGTTACTTTATCCTCTAGCATTTTTGTTTCCACACCTTTCCAGGTCATACAATGTATGATTGGTCATCATATGTTATATAGAGGACTTAGCCACATGTTTTCAGATCTACTATGTTTTTCTATGTAGTAGTCAATATTACTCTGCTGTAGTGTAGTTGTACATTACATGATATATAGAAAAGATTAAAATAGAATTATTCTGGGTTTTTTTCTATTCATAATTCCTTTTCAGGAATGTTCTAATTAACTGGGAAACATTTTCTCAGGATGGCTGCTTTATTGAGGCATCTCCCAAGAAGCCAATTTAGTCTAATGATGGATGGCAATGGGAACTGTTTAACTGGGACATTATTAGCCAATATTCCTCTTATGGGGAAAGTAGTTGGCTGGAGCTCTGGGGTTAAGCAGTGTTTAACCAGGTGTTAAATAAGTGTAAAATTCTAAGTTATAGTCTTTTAAGGGGCCAATTGATTTTTAAAGTTATAAAGCTGAATTGAAATGGCTTTTCTTTTTTTTCTTTTTTTTTGGCATTTTTAGTGCATTACAATATTTTACTTGTGTTTTATTTTATTTGAATCTTAATTGGGACAGATTTTCACACATTGAACCATGTCATCCATAAGATAGCCCGATGTGGAAAATGGTTGTTCCTTATCTGTTGTTAGCATTGGTTTGTCTTCTAGTCCAGGCACAACAAAACCTTAATTCATATTTATCTCTAATATTGATATTGTGCTTCTGAATTGGCAGTACAAGATGTAATCTGAATTTTGCCATATAGTTAGGTTTGATCATTACCTGAAAGAAAAGAACCTTTATAAGTTAAACAAGTTTTTTAATATATAAAGGGTGATTTAGTACATGGTACTACTTTGAATAAAATTACCTTTTAGGGTTAGGATACATGGAGGTCAAGGGGAAAGGGAGTTGGTGGTAAGGGTCTGCTACAGACCCCCACACCAAGGAGAAGAACTAAATATGGAACTCCTGAGGCAGCTCTTGGAGAACATAAAGATTAGAGAAGTGGTAGTCATGGGGTACCTGAACTACCCTGACATCTGCTGGGAGACGCAGACAGCAAATTCCCACCGTTCACGCAGGTTTCTATCCTGTATACAGGACCTCCATCTGATGCAGGAGGTACATGGTGCCACTAGGGAAAATGCCATACTGGACCTGGTATTGGCAACAGGGGATGGCATGATAGGGGTCTTACAGATCACTGGTCACCTGAGGGACAGTGACCACCAAATAACAGAATTCACCATAAAGCATAGAGTGGGAAAGGTAACTATTAGGGTGGAAGTGCTAGACTTTAGGAAGGCTGACTTCAGCAAGCTCAGGTGTTTAGTCAATGAAGCACTGCAGGGTAAGAGATTTGGCAAGATGGGAGCCCAGGAAGGGTGGCTGTGCCTTAAAGAAGCGATCCTTCAGGCACAGAGGGAGATGATCCCGATGCAGGGGAGAAGGCAGAAAGGGGCCAAGAGGCTTCCTTGGCTGACCAGAGAAATCCAGAGCAGCCTAAGGGCAAAAAGGGGGGCATATAAGCAGTGGAAACAGGGAGAAATTACTAAAGAGGAGTATACCTCCTCAGCTTGCAGTTGTAGGGAGGAAGTTAGAAAGGCCAAAGCTACCATGGAGCTGAGGATGGAA
>NW_017728907.1:476133-480328 GCF_001723895.1 Crocodylus porosus | reverse complement strand
CATAAGCTAGCAGAGAGCAGATTTAGACTGGACATTAGGAAGAACTTCTTCACAGTTAGAGTGGCCAAAATCTGGAATGGGCTCTCAAGGGAGGTGGTGCTCTCCCCTACCCTGGGGATCTTCAAGAGGAGGTTAGATAGGCACCTGGCTGTGCTGGTGTGAACCCAGCACACTTTCCTACCTATGCAGGGGGTTGGACTCAATGATCTATTGAGGTCCCTTCTGACCCCAACATCTGTGAATATATGAATCTATGACCTAGAAATGAACCAGTGTCCAGCTGTTTCTAGGGGATATGATCTTTGGGGTATGGCATAATTAAGATTATGGTATTTAATAATGCAGCAGTTGTTAATAGCAATGGGTAACTATTCTGGCTGTGTATATTATTTATAGACTTAACTGAGTAAGGCTGGAGTCTTATTCATAGGAAAGCAGGGCTGGCAGGGACCTCACAAAGTCATCTAATCCAACCTGCTGCTTTTATAGGATCATCCAAAACTAACCCCCACCCCCCTGCCAGCCAAGTCTTGTCTAACCTGCTCTTGAAAACTTCCAGAGATGGAGAGTCCACAATTTCTTTTCCAATGCTTGACTAGCCTCAGCATCAGGAAGTTCCTCTTAATATCCAACCTAAATTTCTGCTGCTGTAGCTTGAGGCTGTGGCTCTTAGTTCTGTCCCCTATAGCCACAGAGAAAAGCCTATCACCATATTTCCTCATAAGTCTTGTCCCCCAGCCCCTGATCATATTTGTTGCTCTGTGCTAGATTTCCTAATAGGTCCACATCCTTATTAAAGGGCAGGGCCCAAAACTGGACACAGTACTCAAGATGAGGCCCCACCAGTCTTGAATAGGGTAGAACAATCACCGCCTTTGATTTGCAAGCAACACACCAGCTAATACAACCCAGTGGGCATGTCTACATGAGATGTTTACTAGGCCTGTACAAAGTAGCTAGTACTTGCTTTGGATTTGGAATCAACCGATTCATGGAATAATAATTCAATTCAGTAATTTGAATCACTGTCCCAAATCGATTTAGCCGAATCTGATTCTGAGATTCGGACACTGCCAAATCTCCGAATTGAACAGGCTCCATCCCCTGCCTGCTCTCCCAGACCCATCAATGGCTGTCCCACCTGACCTCAGCATTCCGCCTCTTTAAAAAAAAAAAAAAAGCCTTGTATTCACCGGCTGCTGCCAGGTGGGAGGGGGCAGGGAAGGGAAGGGGGTGATCCCTGCTGCCCCGCACTGCCCAGAGCTGCATGAGAGGGCTCTGCCATAAGCCTCCAGAAATGCTGATGGCAGAGCACTGGTCAGACAAATGCCAGTTGAACTTCACTGTCAACAAATGCAAAGTGATATGCTTGGGGCAAAATACCCTCAACTCTATGTCCATAATGTTGGGTTCTAAACTAGCTGTAAGAACTCAGGAAAGAGACCTTGGAGTCACTGTAGGTAGATAGTTCTATACATAGATGAACTCAATATGTAGTAGAAACCAGGAAAACAAATAAAATGTTTGACACTGCGAAGAGTGCAACAGAGGATGAATTAGAATTAGAAAAGATACAGATGAGCCAAATGTTCAGGGGCTTGAAGCAATTGCCATATCAGGAGAGACTAAGAAGCCTAGGACTCTTCAATTTGGAAAGAAGGCTGAGGGGGAATATGAGAGAGGTCTGTAAAATCATGAAGAATGTGGACCAAAGGAACAGATAACTGTTAGGCACTGAGTCCCAGATACAAGAATGAGGGAGCATCCACTGATATTAACAGACAAGTTTAAAACCAAGAGAAAAAAGTACTTTTTACATAACAAGTAGTTAATGTGTGGAATACATTCTCATAGGGGGTTGTATAGGCAGACAGCATAGCCAGGTTCAAAAAGGGGACTAGACAAATTCATGGACTATAGATCTATTAATAGAGCTTATTAAACACAACAGTCAGGGATGTGTCCTCTGGTATCTCTAAATGAATAACGGACATGGGATAGATCATTCTTGTTTTATCTGGTTCAAAGTTCTCCTTCTAGTTTCCATTCCTACCGCTGTTGGAGACAGGACACTGGACTAGACAGACCATTGATCTGATCCATCTAAATATGTTCTTTGGATTTAAATTTGTGAAAGGAACCATGTTTCTGTCCTGATTATCATCTTGAGGCAGTCCTCTGTGTAAGAAGAAAGGCAAAAAGTCTGATATAGGCCTACATTTTCCTTTCCTATATATTCACAGGGTGAGCCTGGATAGTTAAGGTAGGGGATAAAGACAGAGATGCATCAACTTGTTTGTTTTTGTGCCAACACAAAGTTCCCTTTCTACATCACTTGGGCCCTGGAAACGTTTGAAATCTGAACAAGAATCAGACTGCGTGTGTGTGCGTGCGTGCGTGTGTGTGTGTGTTGGTTTGTTTTTTTATTTTGTATCCAGAAGGGAGAAATAGAGAAGTAAAGGAATAAGAGAACAGACTAACAGACTAACTTTCCCTTCTTCCCTTGTGAGTCCTTTTAATCTAAGGAGTTTGTGAAAGCCACTTGCATTTTTTTTGCTATGTTTACATTAGTCTTCAGAAGAGGCCAGACTCAGATACTCAGTATGCAGAAAGCGCTGCAGATATTGGAGTACCACTCTGATTATATCACTACATTTTTTCAGTGTAAATGAGCCAAGAGTTTACCAGCTCCCGAGCTGTAATTATAAATACACACAAGACACTTTGGTGATTTAAATGCATTATGTATCTGTCTACAGAAACCTTCATATGAATAGTTTCAGTGCTAATAATTATTCATGTCAGGCAAGCAAAAGCCTAATAGTTTTTTTGTAGAAATCAATCCTTCTCTATCAGTATAGAATTAAGCTATTTTTGTATAAATGTATCTAAAATGTCTAGTTCTCTAATTGATTTTTTTCCCTTTAAAAGTTTGAAATTATATGCTCAAATATGTGTCATGTACTTAAATTAGTTGACATACTGGAGGCTTAAGCCTGCATATATTAGGCAGAAGAATAAGTAAACAATGTACATAAAGTTAGGTCACTGTAACTATAGTTGTTGTCTAAATAAGTCTTAAGCACTTCCAAAATTCAGGCTGTTTAGTGGGTGGTCAGTATGACCCACATCAGACCCTCCCATTCCCAAATAACCAATAAGGCTTCTCTGCTTCTCCCCAGTAAATCATATCTGTGTGTCCTGCTGCCACATTATTCAACTGTACATGCATCTGTCCTGGTCTCCAACACTCAGTTTTCTATGGCTAATGTGTAAACTTGTGTATAAGTTATAGTATGACTGGCAGTAAATAGTAGCCATAAATAAAGCACTATTTATTTTTCCTTGGGGAAAAAAAAAGAAATCAGTTGCACAAGTTCTACTCAAGGTCACCTTGTCTACAAAGTTATGTGCAATGATACAAGTCTTGTAAAAAAATATTAGTCAGTCGTAAGTGAAAAAGCCAAGGAAATATTTCAGGCAGCGCTCAAATCTGAAAAATTCTGCTTAAAAATCCATTATGAAAAATAAATATCATAGAAATGTCAAAGGGCATAAACATTACCTTTGTGATTTTTTTTCCCCACTGATTTTTTCCTACCTTATTATGGAGAAAAATAGAAATGGATTCCTCATTTCAAATTAGTTTTAGAATACAGCACTAATTCCATGGTTGCTATGAGACACTTTAGTAACAACATCATTGGTGCCTTCTGGTTTTCACTGTTTTCTAGTGACAAGGTTAATTCAGTTCTCCTTTGCTCCATCAACCTGCCAAAATAGGAACTTCCTCTTTAATTGAGGAATTTAATAAAAGTAAGTAAGATGTCAGTGGGCACATCTACATGTGCTATTAATTCAAAGTAGGTTTATTGCACAGTAAAAATACTGTGCAGCAAGCCTACTTAGAAACACATCTACACATGCTCCCTCCTGGGAGCAGATTTACTCCCAAAGGGAGTGTAGAAGTAATTGGCTTACTTGACTAGAAAAACAGACAAAGACCAGACGTGCTGATACTGCTTAATTCAAATGTTCTGACATAAGGAATCCGTGTTCCTGCATTCCTTGGGCTATCTTGATATCTTGCCCTGTGCATTCCTGCATGCCTTGGGATAGCCCTATGCATAGATAGTTGTTTAAGTAAACTTTTTGAGTTTCTGTGTAATTTACTATCGTTTTGTTTCTCCAAGGT
>NW_017728907.1:465529-475998 GCF_001723895.1 Crocodylus porosus | reverse complement strand
AAAGAAAAGCTGGCTCTGTCAGTTCTGATTCAACCACAATGCGAAGTTTGATTTCTTCCACAGTAGTAACCTCGTTCAGGGCTTCTCCCACCTTGCTGTGCTCCCCTGCAGCAGCCAGGAGAGCTCCAGGTTCCCCCTGGGTGCTAGCCTGGGGGATGGCAGGAAGTGTGGGGCTGGTCTCCTTGTGCATGTGGCCAGGAGAGCTTTGTTGCTGCAGTGGCAACTGTCTCCTGGCCCTGTACACATTGAGAGGGGTCCTGATGTGCGTGGGGCTGGGAGACAGCTGCTGCTGCATAGCTGTCCAACCCACGTACCTAGGGACAAGTCCTATGCCCAGTGGATTTCCCCACACAGCTCAGGGCTGGCCAGAAACTGTCCCATTCTGGAACAGGGCCCAGCCCGCTCCAAGCTGCAAAAGGAGTTCCCCACACAAACTAGAGCTGGCCAAGAACTGTTCCATTCTGTCTTTGCATGCTTCCACGTCTACCTGGAAACAGCTAACAACAACACAACAGGGCTGATTATTGTTTCTTTTTTTGATGATAGCCCTAAGGGACCACACATTCCTCTTCCCTCCCATCTCCTTACCTCTATACCCCTCGCCCCAACACCCCATTTCAGGCTTTGAGACCCAGGTTGGCTTCTGGGGAGGTTGGGTGTTGGCAGATCATGGTTGGATGCTGCCATGTCCAGGTATGGAGTGCTGCAATCTTGGCATTTTGGGTCCTTTATAATTGGACCTGGATCAGCCAGGCTTCTCCTCCTCCAGGAACCAAATGACATATACCTGGCCCCTACTGTATCCAGATCCGTTAGACCCACTTTCCCCCAGACTCAAATCAGCTTTTCAGGAGGATTCAGGTCCATGTTATGGGTGGGTCAAGGAGCTTGGAAAATGGTGGGGCAGGGGTCTGCAGGGGTTGTGTCATTGACATGGTGATTCAGGAGGCTCAGGGAATGTCTGAGGTCTGGATCTATGTTGGGACTGAAGTCTGGGGAGTCTGGGTCCCTGTGGAGTAGTCAGAGAGCTCAGGGAGTGGTGGCAGCAGAGCCTGTTTGAGGTCAAGGCAGGGGTAAGTCAAGGAGCTCAAGGAGCAAAAGCAGGTCCTTGGTCTGTGACATTTTGGTCTATGTTGGTGGTTGCAGGGACAGGAAGAACAGAGTCTGTGGGGTCCATGTTCCTGGTGGAGGTGAGTCAAGGGAGTTTGGGAATGGTACAGGTGCTCAGGGAATGGTGTGGGCAGGACAGAGTCGCATTTAGTGCCTGAAGAAATGTGCGGTATGTCATCTGGGAAAGGGGAAGTGTTACCTGCTCAGGCTCTCTGCACAGGCAAGGCAGCAACTCCTGCTGCTGCTGCTGTAGCAGCATTGACTACAACAGCAACCATATCAGAAGCAGCAGCAGCAACTTGAGAGGGAGAATCTGGCAGCAGCAGCATGTAGTGCAGGCTTCCTGGGAGCGGCTCCTGGAGCCCCATTTGCTCCCCCTCACCACAGATATGCTATTGGGTGCAAGTCTGCACCTACTGCTTGAAATTCCACAGAGCTACATACTATGCCACTTGCTATTCCCAGTCCTGCCCCTCCGATGTACTGCTGGGTGCAGGTCTATGCTGCTTAGCTTCTATAGCTGGGCAACACAGGTCTTCCCCTGCCATTATAAAGACTCCTAGCAGGGATTTTGGTGCCCCGACAAACAGTCAGCATCTGAGACTAGTACTATAATTCCTTAGTTATGCTCCTGCAGTGGCAGGCTAGTTCTAGTCCAAAGGGATGCTGGGTGGGTCAGGGATCAGGTGCTGGTAGGTCATTTCCCCCTGCCTACTTAGGGTCAGGGGGAGAGAGAACAGCTGTACATCAACATGGCTGTGGAAAGCAGCTGGGCTTTCCCAGCCCTGAGGCTGACAAGATTTACTCTGTGCTCAGCTGGAGCAGTGAAGTCCAGCTAAGTCTCAGACTCCATCTCTGGATGGGATGGGCATGGGCCTGGGATACTGGAGGGTGGCTCAGAGGTTTCTATCAGAGAGGTAAATGTGCAAGTGTTTGGGGGTTTGTTTGTTTGTTTTAACTCCCCACCCCCCTGTAGAAACTGTACTGGATGCTACTTCTACATCATTGTATAATGCAGAAGTCTCTACCAGATCTATCATTTTCAGTCTGGTAGAAACTTTCTGAATGCTTGTACACTTACAGTTTCTACCAATAAAATTGAAATTCTGTTAGTAGAAATTTAATGTTTAGGGACCACTGGAATTCACTGCTCAGTGACTCCTTTAATCATAGAGTGTCCCCCATGTGCTCCCACTGTGTCCCCCCCTCCGCCCCGTTGGCCTCACTGCTCACCCCTGATTGTCAGGGTGGGGAAAACCACAGTTTTAAATACACCACAGTTTTTGCCTCCTGCTGCTGATTGGTGGTGGGGGCCCAGTAGCCCTGTCACTTGCTGCCAGCCAGACGGGAGGCAAAACCACGGCATATTTAAAACCATGGATTTCGCATCCTAATCCTCATAAGTGTGTGGCAAGCAGCAGGGCTGATGTGGGGGGGCATAGGGGAAACTTCAAGGAACTGCTGTGCAGCTTTTAAGGATGCTGTGGGGCACTGCACAATATTAGCACAATAAGACTGTGTCCAGACAAGCATGGACATTTGGTTCCTCTGTGACAAGTAGCAGCAGCACACCTTGCACCACAGATACTTGTCCCTGGGGAACACCCAGGCCACAGGAGCTTTAGCACATGGCAAATTACCCCAGATGGAGTAGGGAAGGCTGGGGCCAGCACTGAGCTGACCCCAGCAGCCTTACCTGGGGTCCTGGGGACCTCCCAGGGCTGCAGCAATGGTGATTCTTGTGCACGGAGCCTGGCCAGCAATCAGGGTATGGTTGCACACATCCCAGCTACACTTTTGAGTGGTGCACACTAGCCATGTGTGTGCTGCTCTGCTTTTTTTCCATATTTTTTTTGACCACTAGATATGCAGGGGTCAAAAAAAAAACCATGGTAAAAAAAGGTGGAGACATGCACACATGGGCAGCACACCCTTGCTATAGAAAACATCTAAAAGCACATTATGTGGCACTGCAGATGTGTTTGCAGTGCTGCATACCACTTGGCTGCACTCTTCAAGATGAAGACTAGGTGTCCAAACACCTACATATGATTCAGAAAATAAACCCAGAGAAGATTTCAAATAGGAATTCAGATTGTGAATAGCATTCTGACTTGTTCTGGCCTTTGAGTTCTTTGCAACAGAACAATTGTTCTGTTTTTGGGTTTTTTTTATTATTCATAGTCTAAAAACAAAAAGATGGAGGACCAAGGACCTGGTGATTCCTTCCAGTTTTCTGATGGTGTGTAGTCTTCAGGTGAAGAAGAAAATTAAAGTCTGATCTCCCACATCTTGGGTAATAATTACTTAACTAGCATCATATTATTAAAAAGGGACTCTTCTTTCTTTAGAAGGTGAACTTTAAAAAGGAGCATTTCTTCCTCAAGTTTTAATAGAAACAACTGAAATATCTAATGCCAGAAGAGGGTTCAGAACTGTGAATCCTGTGTGAAGGCAGGCCCCAAGAATCTAGAGAGGTGCAGGGATTAAGATTTGCTTCCATCATCAGTGTCTCCTCTTGGCTAATTTAGGTAACGGCTCAGCAGGCAGTGGCAGCTCTTATTTTGACATGCTTAACTCTTTCCAGAAATTATTTGTGCATGTTCACTATTAAATTATTCTGACTATTTTTAAAATATGGTAGAGAACAACCTTCGTAGCTTCACTGTTATAGTAAATATTGCCTTTTTATCTGTAACCATGATCTTGCTGCAAGGTATTGGATTAAATTTTATTGATTTTGATGCACAGTTTGTACTGAATGAGCAGAAGTTCCAGTAATATAATTGTTAAGAATAGCAATAAAAAACCTTTTGATACATCCCCATATATTCATAAATGAATGCTGAGTCCTCAGCAACAGATATAATAAATGCAAGCTGTGGGCCCAATTGTAAAAAGTGCTGAGATCTTCTTGCAAATGGGAGTTGCAGGCATCCAACATTTCTCAGAAGATGTTCAACATCTCATAGGATCACATCTTCCATTAGACAAGTAAAAGATTATAAAACTCTCTGGGTGGTAAATAATAATCCTACATATCTATTCCTTTTTAGCAAGAAATAAAATATATAAAGGAGCCAAAGTAGAGAAAAGGCAGTCTGAACTGTGGTGATTATGAGCAAATCTACCGATCGTTTATTAAGATAGAATAGCTGTAGGGTAAATATTTGAAAGTGCTCAAATTAGTTTGGGTTCAATTTGGTTTGAGTTTTAGGCAAAGACTGAGATTAACTTTTTTTGTAATTGTTTCTTACAGGAAAGATTTTATCATACTTCTTCTGGAAAACTTTTTTTTTTTTTTTTATAATGAAAAAGGCCTTATGGGCACTTCCAGGAATTAATATCTGGAGGATTTCACAGTTCTTTGATTATGCAGGCAGAACTATACACGTCTTTTACCTCCACTGTAGCTGGAGACCTCGACCTCTCCAGTTCTGCTAGGCCTTTGTCCCAGGTGAGTGCCTCTCCACACAGCTCCTGCCAGGCTCCCCAGCTAGGCCTCCATTTCCTCTTAAATTGAATAACACATAGATCCAGCCTACCTGAAGTATGCAGGTGAAAGTAGCTCTTAATTTGAAATTATCTTCAATTAAGAGAACTTTTGAGAGGAGCACTATGACAAGGGTAGAAGGAGCCCGCTTGGAATCCCAATAGCTCTCTAGGTTCCTGTCTCACTTACCTTATTGAATTTACAGTGGAGCTGAAGCAGAAGTTCTATAGGGAATGCTTCAAACACTCATATTCAAGTTAACCTGTGACAACAGCATTTTGAGAGCAGTGATAGATGAAGCAAATAATCATCCAACAGGAACTTTGGACACACAAGTCTAGCTTCCATCATACCACTGAGTCATGACATCAGAACTGCTGTATGAAATTAGGTATTTAGGTGTGGAGGATGGTTGGTAATTGGTAACTTATGTCACATTAGCCCAACTTGAAATTTACCTAAAGTATGTATTGACTTAACTCTCTCTGTAGCCTCTAAAATGATAACAATCAGATTAGTAAAAACAGATATTTTCCAGTTTTCTCACACAACAATATAATTGTGTCTAGCAATGCTTAGAATATTCCCTGAAAGTTTGGAATGGACTGAATTCAGTTTTAAAAACTCACCCCATTAGAAATATGGCTTTGGGATGAGTGTGGGTCCCCAATTTGCCAACTAGTAATAAAAGCAGATAGAGTGTACTGAGTAATGATTGCATCCATACAATGGATTTTTAGTGGAGAGCTAATTCCCTTAACTGAAAATAGGATGTCATAGTTTTGGGCCAGCCATTACAGGGAGAAATGTTGATATTCACTAGAGAAAAGTTTTTGGAGTTTCCAAAGTGTCCTTCAAAGGTTGATACAGTGTCTTCCAGGTAAAAGCAAAGAACAAGGGAAAATACATAAAAATCTTTATGTACTCTCATACCCTTTAAAAACTCTGCTTTGCTCTTTTCTTCTGAGTGATAATAACATTCTGTAATTTAGAGCTACACTGGTATGTGTATTGTGCAGAGCAGAAGTTGGCACAGTGATAACTACCCTATTTTATTAAGTCAAATGTAACAAAAAGCCTGAGGCAGGTAACTAATGCAATGTCATTTTGGTAAATGTGCTATTTCTTCTTAATAATAAGAAGTGCTGTTTTTGAGTTAAGGACATGGGCAGCTTTATTTACAACACAATTAACAGTATGGCATAACAGTATAACATAATACAATGTATATACAAAAAAAAGTTATAAGAACATTAAAGTTTCAAAGTCAAGCTCTCAGAAGTTAAGAAATGCCACAGCTAAGTTGCTTGTAAAACCCCATGTGTTTATGCATTATAATATGGTTTCTAATGAGAGGATTGCCATACTATTTTTTCTGTAGGGTCACAGACTCGCTCAGTGCACTAGAGAAGCATTGCTACTTCACTATTCACTATTTAATTTTAAAGCTCAATATGGCCAATACTTGTTCGTGTGCCTTTTTTACTTTATACTATCTAACCCTGTTCTGAAGATAGAATTATTTATTTCCTCATGGAGTTTTCTACAGCACACATCATTTAGTGCTTCACAAAATTAATTTGTGTTCATACAACCACCTCGCAAGATTGATTTCTCCTCGCTTGCTGGTACACTGGTACCTAGTCTCCTTAGCCAAACAATTCCAGTCCTCCCATTCCCCCCAGCTCCTCTTCTGTTCTCATTGTTCCTCCCACTTGCGTATACCACGCTAGGCTCTACTCATCTGCCATAACTTGATGTTATCTGGGGTTCCTCCCAC
The DNA here is from genome assembly GCF_001723895.1 of Crocodylus porosus. NCBI lineage: Eukaryota > Metazoa > Chordata > Crocodylia > Crocodylidae > Crocodylus > Crocodylus porosus. Next base: position 469,615 of record NW_017728907.1, on the reverse strand, counting down.
TGGCTCCAGATTCCTTTTCCTCATATTTCCTTCATTGATATCTACAATATTTACTCAAATATAAGATGGCCTTGATTATAAGAAACCCCACGACTTAAATTTTATATATAGAAAATGTGTATGTTTGTTCTAATCATTCAGGTATAGTATCAGATTTGGAAATTTATCCTGGATTTGTCCCAACCATTGTTGTGGCAGGGAAAATAAAATCTGGGGGGTCAGGTATCCCCCTTGTTTGCTCCCTTCCTCCCCCGCTCTGCGATTTAAGCCTCTACAGCACCCCCTCCCCGTTGCCCCATGTCCCTACTCCCAGCCTGTCAGACACTTCTGTCCCTGACCATATAGAAGTGAGGGGCACATTTGAAAACACTGCTTTTGAAATAAACATACCTAAAGCAATTTACCTATAGGCAAATTACTACAGGTATCTGTAGACTTAGTTTATCCAGAAGTGATGCATTTCACCTTTTTGATACTGCTGCAAGTTTTATTACGGGTACTCCATAAACCCACATTTAATCAGCATCTTTGTACTTACTTATAAATAGTATAAACTGTGCATGGTATCAGGCCATAGCCAAAAGACTTATGATTGCCCATATAGTTCATTCAGCTGTGCCCCAGCACAGTCAACAGTGTTTCAAGTTATAGAATCATAAACAATTATTAAATCATAGAAAATAAAGTTGGACGGGACCTCAAACACAGCTCTAATCAAGGATTCCTAGATGCTGGCATGCAAGACTATGGTGGATATTGTATTTTTAAATTTCTCAAATTCTAAGCATTTTTGGAAATGTCTCTCTTACCAAAACCAATGGAAGAATCTAATCTCATCTTTGAAGGTAGAGAATTTATTCTCTGTAGCTGCAGGGGACAGGGCTAGGAGCAATTTAAATAATCATAGAAACTTAGGGTTGGAAGTGACCTCAGGAGATCATCTAGTCAAGGCTTTGTCTAACCAGGTCTTAAAAATCTCCAAAGATGGACATTCCACAGCCTCTCTGGATAACCTGTTCCAGTGCTTTACTATACTCCTAGTGAGAGAGTTTTTCCTAATACCTAACCTGTACTTCCCTTGCTGCAACTTGAGACCATTGCTCCTTGTTCTGCCATCTGCCACCACTGAGAACAGTCTAGCTCTATCCTATTTGGAACCACCTTTCAGGTAGTTGAAGGCTGCTGTTAAAACCCCCCTCAGTTTTTTCTTCTCCAGAATCTATAAGCCCAGTTCCCTCAGCCTCTCCTCATGGCTAACTACAGACAGACAAGAAGCCTGAGTCTGAATTGATTCAATTTTCACAGATTTGTCTAAGGTGCATAGATTGAGCCAATAAGCAAGTGAACAAACATTCACTTTTGATTCCAGAAAGGCAACCATATGCCTGCAGTGGCCCATGCCAGAAACCATGGGTTGCTAGAGCATGCCTTCCTGTTCTGCTGAATCAGACAGCTTGGGCCAAGGGTAGCCCACCCACCATGTGGGGGAGGGGTTGTGGAGGAGGTGAAAAGTATGTAAGGGGACTATGAGTTACTTGAATCTGGAGGGGATCCGGGACCGAAGTTCGATAAACTGATGCTAAATCAGTTAGGTCTGATACAATATCCATCCAGGTTTATCTTAAACCAGTTTTAACCATCTTAAAAGCAGTTTATGTGCACTGAACTTCTGTTGTGTTACAGGTTTGAACCAGTTTCCAGTCACTTATACCAGTTTATGCGTAATTTCTTTCCCAAGCCCATACATCATGTGCCCCAGACCCCTAACTATTCTCATTGCCTTCTGCTGAACCCTCTCCAATTTGTCTGCATCCTTTCTGTAGTGGGGTACAGAACTGGACAGATGACTCCAGATGTGGCCTTGCCAGTGCCAAGTAGAGGGGAATAATCACTTCTCTTAGTCTGCTGGCAACCCTCCAAATAATGCAGCCCAGCGTGCCTGAGGCAGGCTCATGGTTGTTCCTCTATCACTAGCATGCCCTGCTAGTGCACCTTGGGTATACCACGCTAGGCTCTACTCATCTGCCATGACTTGATGTTATCTTGGGTTTTACCTGCAGGTGTTATCCAGTGGTATCCCTCTGACCCCGGGTAACTCAGCTGGTACTTCTTCTGTGGGCTCCTCTTTTGTTACACCCCACTCCTATTCTGCTTGGATGGTCCAGATCAGTCTTGATCGTATCTGGCAATGCTGAGGGTGCAGTCTCTTTCTGCAGAAAGCCTGACCTCATGATACTTGGCAGGAATATGATTATGGCTTCACCAACTAATAAAGTGGCAAAGTAACAATACTAGAACTGAAACTGCTTGAATGATGCAGATGAGCAGGGCAACGATGCTCACCACATCTAGCACCTCTCCCTAGTGCTCAGGGCTTCTTGTGGTGTGAGTTGAATGGTTCTCACATGGTCCCACATTGAGGGCATATCCTGAAAGAACCAATGTTTTAAGCTGACTTGCATCTGACCACATATTGTTGTGTTCCATGGGGCATTTCCTCCCAAGGGATGTTTCCAGGTTGTGGTTCTGATAATTCCACACTGGGAAGTTTTGGGTCTGTACCTGCCCAGGGACAGTGGAGAGAATCAAAGGGTTTCCAAGCAGGTTCTTTCCTTCAGTGGGTCTCAGTGATACCCATTGGGCTGCCCTCTCCTCATCCTGGCTAACCAGTGTGTTCCTGCTGGTGATGTAAAGAATGGGTGAAATCATGATCAGATCTGTGCCCTTTACTCCATCTGTTGTTGCTCCCATGCTCATACCAGGTTTCTCTTTCCCAAGTATTTGGCTTACCAGGTTTTCCTGCCCCAGAGAGAGTCTCCAGCTTCTGGGTGGCAGGTAAGCATGTACTCTGGCACCCTCTGGGTATTCCAGCTGTGATCCAGGCTCCTCTTGCCTCTCATGACAGCCGTTCTTCATGGGGTCATGTCAGCTTCATTCTGAATGCAGAAAGACCATTGGATAGCACAGCCAGTGTTCTCTCCTTCTCTCCCCCCTACACTTAAGTTCTGGAGCTCCTTTTGCCTGCAGTGCCTCTTAGCAGCAGACCAATCTGTGGGACATCATCCAGCTGCATGGTGCCAGCCACCTGGATACTGGCATTGTGGTAAGTGGATCATAAGTCTGCCACAATACCATTACCCTTCTTCACAACAAGGACACACTGTTGGCTCATATTCAGCTTATTGTTCATTGTAACCCCCAGGTCCTGTTCTGCAGAGCTGCTGCCCAGCCAGTCAGCCCCCACCCTGTACTGGTGCATGGGGTTTTTTTGTTCTAAGTACAGAATGTTGCACTTCTCTTTATTGAAACTCATGAGAACCTTCCACCATATCTATTAGTCCCCACAGCTTAGTGTCATGTGCAAACTTACTGAGGTTGCATTCCATCCCATCCCATCCCATCCCATCTTCCAGGTTGTTGATGACTATATTGAACAAAACCTGCCCCAGGACTGACCTCCGGGACACTCCACTTGACACTAGCTACCAGCTAGACATCAAGACATTGACTACTACCCTCTGAGCTGAATGATCGAGCCAGGTTTGTATCCATCTTACAGTCCATTCATCCAACCCATACTTCCTTGGCTTTCTTGCAAGAATATTGTGGGAGATCATATGAAAAGCCTTGCTAAAGTTGAGGTACATCACATCACTGCATCCACAGAACCAATCATCCTTCATAGAAGGGAATCAGGTTGGTCAGGCATGACTTGTGCTTGGTAAATTTATTCTGACTGTTCCTAATTAACTACTTCTTCTACAAGTGCTTCAAGATGGATTCACTGAGGACCTGCTGCATGTTTTTTTTTTCCCCAGGAGTTGACTACTCCATAGTTCTCTGGATCCTCTTTCTTTCCTTTTTTAAAGATGGGCACTATGGACACTTTTACATGAGCTTTATGGGTGGTGGTGGTGAGGTGCTTTAATTAAAGTGCCACCACATTTCATGTATCATCATCCCTGCACTTAAAAGTGGATGTGGGGGTGCTTGAATTAAAGCTCATTTGACAAGCTGTAGTTCAAATGTCTCCGCCACCATTTTTAAGTGTAGGGACACTGATTCATGAGTTGCAGGAGGCTGCTG
>NW_017728907.1:460867-465429 GCF_001723895.1 Crocodylus porosus | reverse complement strand
GAATTAAAGCTCATTTGACAAGCTGTAGTTCAAATGTCTCCGTCACCATTTTTAAGTGTAGGGACACTGATTCATGAGTTGCAGGAGGCTGCTGGAGCATGGTAATTGCCACACTCCAGCAGACTTGATTAATCAAGTATGCTCCAATGTACTAAAACTCCAGCATGTTGGAGCAGCCTCTGAGCTCTTGTATAGGCACCCTATATTTTCCCTTTTCCAATCATCTGGGACCTCTCCCAATCACCATGAGTTTTTAAAGATGATGGCCAGAAGCTCTGTAATCATATCACTCAGCTCCCTCAATGCCCTCAGTCACAGTCACCTCAAAGCTCAGCACTGCTTAATATGCATGTGTACTCCAGATGTTACCCTGCCCCCCCACATGCTAATTAGCTCTCCACTCATGACTGAGTGGGGCTGTTCTTGTCACAAGATTTTTGGTTTTTTTCGTACCACCTGGCTGCAGAAACTCCCTGAGCTACTCACCAGGGTAGTTTTTTATAATGCTGGGGCCAGCACAGGTACTCTAGCTCCCCTTGGCTGAAGATCCGGAAAGAAGTCGGCAAGGTTTTTTTGCCCCAAGTGGCACAGCTTGCCCCCACTGAAGTGCATGTCTGGGCACATGCAATGAGGCAAAAATTCCCAGCACAAATTTGTACCGCTCTCATTTCAGCTGCTGCAAGTGCATGTGCCTGCATGTGTGGGCACTCCCAGTAGGGAGTATCACGCCTGCCTCTGGGAATCACCTTAGTGCCCCACAAGGACTGATGATTTACTCTGGACAGCTGAAGTTGTTTTGGATGCATAAGGAAGAAGGAAATTTGGCAATGGACTGCTCATACAAGATTTGCATGGCATGCAGAGAAAAGGGTCACATGGTACACAAATGTAAGAAGAAATTCAAGGGTAATTTGGGCAGATAATCACATTGTGTTCCACACCTTCCCCAGATCATTCACAAATACAGTCAAAAGAAGATAGGGTGGGGAGAATATGACAAGGGAAAGCAAGCAGAGAGAAGCAGGGGAGAAGCAAGAGAGGGATCACAGGAGCACAGACAAAGGAAGAGAAAGCAGATGGGGCAGAGGAAAATAGGCTGGAGGGGAAAGGAGAGATTTGGCCCACAAAGAATGAGGAGTCAAGACAAGAAGATAAGGAGAAAGGGAATGATAATGAAGAATAACAGAGGACAGGAGGAACTGGAGGATGGGAAGGAGGGTATATAAAGAGAGAATAGGGGAGAGGGAAAGAATAGGTAGGGATGAATAGACTAGTGAAGATGGATGGAGGGAAAGGGTCAGAAGGAATTTAGGAAGGTACAATAGGAATAAGGGAAAATGGAAGTGAGGAAGGGATACAGAAAAGGGATGGGAGTGGGGGAAAAAGGGAGAGGAGGAAGAGGAAGAGGATGATGATATGGAGTGGTCTGGAGGATTCATGAAGTGGAAACTGGAGTGGCAGGTGTTTGAGAAGAGGTTGATATGCAGGAGGGAAGAAAAGAAGATGAATAGATAACAAAAGTCTCCCTTCAAGTCCTGTCACTTTCCTTTCCAACCTCCTCCCCCCATTGCTGACCCACTCATAGTGCCACAGCTCTCAGGTTCATCATGTCCTGCAAAGTGAAGCTGAAGCCCTGCTGGGATAGAGTTCTTACCAAAAGACACAATACAGAGTTTGTCGTGTGCAATGGGCATGGCAAAAGGTGAAGGTGGAGGAGGAAAAACACAAGAGAAGAAGCAAGGATGGGTCTTAATTTGGAATTGTAAGCAGAGTCATGCCCAGACCTAGACCTTAGTGTATAGATACACTGGACTTGGAAGGTGGCTGGTAACATCTTGGATAAATAAGATCACCATGCTAATATCAGTTTTAATGTAAGAAGCATTCCCAGCTATGCAAATTTTGCAGGGGTGGGCCAGTATTTGGAACAGATAAGGGCAGACATGATGGCCCACCACCTGCACTGACACATTCTAATTAGAATGTATCAGAACAGACTTGATTAATCAAGTCTGTTGGATCATGCTAATTAGCACACTCCAACAACTTCAGCATCACATGTATTCAGTATCCACATGGTTCAAAATGGCAGCATTTTAACTAAAGCTTGTATAAAGCTTGCTAAAGCACCTTTGCCACCATTTTGAACTACAGAACAATGAATAAACAAGACAGTGTGGATGCATTAATTAGAGCAGTTCTGGAGAGTCACTCTAATTGTATCCCCCCTCTCCCACCCCAGATAATGTGTAAAGATTCATAGTTTCATAGTTTCTAGGGTCAGAAGGGACCTGAGTAGATCGTCTAGTCCGACCCCCTGCCATGGCAGGAATAATACTGGGCTCAAACAACCCCAGCAAGATGTTCATCTAACATCCTCTTAAAAAAACCCAGGGTAGGAGCCAGCACCACTTCTCTTGGAAGCTGGTTCGAGATCCTAGCCACCCTGACCGTGAAGTAGCACTTCCTGATATCTAGCCTAAATCTACCCTCTGCCAGCTTGTGACCATTATTCCTGGTCACTCCTGGCAGTGTACGGGGAAATAGTGACTCCTCCAATGCCTGCTGATCCCCCCTGACTAGTTTATAACATGCCACTAGATCTCCCCTCAGCCTTCTCTTGTGGAGGCTGAACAGGTTCAGGTCCCATAGCCTCTCCTCATATGACTACAGGACTACTACTGATATGACTACAGGAATGTGGGATCCAGAACAGAGGCAGTATAAAGACCATATAGGCAGATGGAAGCATGGCCCATCCCTGTGGTTGGACAGTAACAGGAAGATGTGTGTGGTGGTACTAAGGATTCACTGCTGTGACTAACAAGCTACTTGGGGGAAGATTGTTACAGGTGATTGGGGAGAAGGGAGGGGAAAGGTTTAAAATACTGAATGTTTACACACTGACAGAGTGGAAAGCGTGCTGCACCCTCTTAGAGGAACTGACGCTCCTCCTACTGGAAGCACTGACCCTAATACTTGGAGATTTTAATTATATATTGAAGGAAGGGGATAGGATGGGAAGCAGCTCCTCAGGATTAGAGTAGCCCTCACAGATGCTGACAAGGATGGTAACAGAACATAAAATACAAGATTCCCAGAAGGCAAATCCTAGAATTGAGAGTAGATTTACTGGAGTGGATGCACAGGCAGCTGTGTGGGATAGCCTCCATTTTTGGGTCTGTGTAGTGGAAAGTAGTTCAAACAGCAGACAGAATACTGGTCCTCTTCTCTGACCACCTGCTACTGAGGATGGTCTTGGAAGTGGAAGAGCAAAGAGCACCAGGTAGTGTGTAGTGGAAGTTATATACAAAATAATTTATTAGTAGACAAACAAGTGTGCAGATGGTATAGAAGTCACTATGAAGAACAGGGAGGGGTTCCATCTATATGTTTCCCCAATATGGGCCATGTTTTTTATAGCCATGCTTAGTATTGGCTGCATTTAATCCACTTTAGAGTTGGTTTCCATTTCTACAGCACATGCTGGTTTCGGCTGCATTTTATAGCACATGCTGGTTTTGGCTGCAGTTTAACAAAATGCAATGTATTTAATGAGGTTTCCTTGTATGCAAATGTAAAATGAGGAGCTTGTTTCCCCATGATGATTGTGAGGGCCCTCATCTTGTATTTAATTAGTTACAGAAGTTCCAAATCAATCCTAGCATCTCCATCCCTTACTGCCAACCAACCTCAATTAATTCCCTCTTTTCTTGCCCAGCCATTCATAATCTCCTTCCCTAGCTTCCAGGCTGCCTTCATAATTTCCAATCAAAGTTTTGTTTTCTTTCTGTACAATCCTAGTCTTCCCCACACTTTGTCCCAATATACTATTTTCTTTTCCACCTGGTTTGATTGTTTCCTCCTGTTTGAATTTAAATCCAATAACTCTTTCCACTATACTGACTAAATGTCAAGGGAAGGTAATTTCTGACAGCATAGAGGAGAGCCATTTTCTCAGCCCTCCACTGTGGAGTGATGAGATAGTGATGACAGAGGTGCAGTGAGGATTTGGAGCTTTTTTTTGCTGCTATATTTAAGAAGACAATGGTTAAAAAAATGGGGAAGAAGGAGCACCCAGGAAACTATAGGCCAGTTAGTCTTACTTCGATCCTGGGCAAGCTTTTTGAGAAAATTATTCTGGCACATATCCACGAGGGGCCAGCAGGGGAGGTCATGCTTAGGGGCAGCCAACATGGGTTTATTAGTGGCAGGTCCTGTCAAACCAACCTGGTGGCCTTCTATGATTAGATCACCAAATCCTTAGATGTAGGGGTAGCAATAGACATAGTCTTCCTGGACTTTCGGAAGGCTTTCGACACTGTCTCTCACCCTGTTCTCATTAAGAAACTGGGAGACTGTGGTGTTGACACCCACACAGTCAACTGGGTCGCCAACTGGCTGGAGGGCCGCACCCAGAGGGTGGTGGTGCACAGGTCATTTTTGGCCTGGAGGGATGTGGGCAGTGAGGTCCTGCAGGGCTCGGTCCTCGGGCCTGCACTGTTCAACATCTTCATCAGTGACTTGGACGAGGGGGTAAAAAGCACCCTGTTCAAATTTGC
>NW_017728907.1:451582-460207 GCF_001723895.1 Crocodylus porosus | reverse complement strand
GAAGTGGTGCTGGCTCCTACCCTGGGGGTCTTTAAGAAGAGGTTAGATGTACACCTTGTTGGGGTCATTTGTCCCCAGTACTCTTTCCTGCCATGGCAGGGGGTCAGACTAGATGATCAACTCAGGTCCCTTCAGACTCTAGAAACTATGAAACTATATCTACATGAGGGGCAGACTGTGCAGTTGTTACTGCACAGTCATTTAGCACTTGCATGGGCAAGTACTAAATGACTGCACAGTAACCAGTGTTATTGCACAGTACCATTGCTGCATGCTACTGAGCAGTAGCAGCTTGTGTAGATGTACCCTGTGGTGAGTAAGTGCCAAATGCATTTTCAAACATTGATACTGTTGGGATGCTTTGTGACTTAATTAAAAAAGTGTGGATTTGCATAGAATTAAAATGACCACATCCAGTACAAAGGTCACACCCAAACCTGCCAAATTTTTGCCCATGTTCCAAATCATGGAGGCTGTAATGCTTTTCAAACTCTTTTTTTTAACATGAGAAAGCAGCCCATTTTTCCTTAACCATGTTCCTGAAAACAGCTCTCTTATTTTGTGTGAGAGTAAAAAAACCCCCAACAAACCCACAGTAACAGTAACAACACAATCCAACAAACAGCCGGTTGCAGACACTTGATATGGAAAATTTCACATGGAATGTTTTGAGTTTTGCAAGTTATGAACAAAGAAACCCCACAGTCTTTATAATGAAATAAAGGTTTCCCTCACCAACCACGGTTTTGCCAGCCATGGTTTTGAGTATCCACACTTAATATTCTATATACCATTTTGGCTACCACACTTTACAGTTTTGAGTAACCACGGTTTTCTGTGGCTGCGCACCAGCCTCCATCTGCCATTTTTCCCATAAGCCTTTTGTCTTACCAACCACAAGCTAACCACAGGAACTTTTAGGAACCTAACCCCAGCAGTTGGAGGGGCAAGCTTATATGTTAGGAACCCTAAGTAATAGTTGAGGCTGGTAGCATTACATTACACCATGCACATGCACACATTTCAAGGAAAACTTTTTTCTTGATAAAAGCACTTTTATTCTCACTACCTTTGACATCTGTAATTTTCCAGGATAATATTCCATTTTTGTCATATTCCATGCCAACTCCCTGACCTTTCAAATTTTGTTATGCTGATAAGGGAACTGAATGAGAAAATCCTTTTTCTACAAGTGAAAATCATATGTTCAGAGAGGCCAGGCTTTCTCTATGGAAACATAAAGAATACTCTCCTTTTACTAAATAGTAGAAATGAGACATAGTAGAAATGGTTTACACAAATGGGTTTCTTTTGGAAATGTCAGCCTAATAATGACCATCAGGATGATTGTCCTCTGTGCCCTATGGCATGTCACTTAGAGGGAGATTTTCAAACTTGCCCAAATAATTTAGGAGCAGAGGCATAATTAGAACTTTTTTCACCTTGGGCATTGACTGGGGTAGCAGTGGTGGCTAGGCTGGCAGTAGTGATGGCTGCCATTCTTGCACCTTCTCTAAGTCAGCACCTGGGACCAATGCCCCAGCTACCCCTCCCTAGGTATGCTCTTGTTAGAGTGCAACTCTGCCACCTTTGCCTTTATTTTTCAGTTGGTTTTTTGCTACTAAGTCACTTAAGCTCTTTGGAAAATCCAATCACCAATTTTCTAGCTCAGCTGTACTGTCTGGGTGCATCTATATGGGACACTAACTTTGCAGTAGCCTAATTCTACTGTGCAGTAGTGTACAGGGCAAAAGCTGTGCTAATAAGCTACTCTGTAGTAGTATTAGGCTACTGCACAGTTAACATCACTAAAGAGCAATGCCCTGGTGCTATTGTGCAGTAGCACTACTTACTGCACATTGGTTTAGTACTTGGTTTTACAAGTACTAAACTTATTGTGTACTAAACGATGAAGGTGTTAAAACTGCTTGTTTTATTTTCATAGAGCAGACAAAGTTACCCTAACATGAACTAGGTAGCACAACTCAGTTAACTCTCACCTGAAGCGGCATAACTTTAAGACACTGAGAGGGTACTTACTTGGTAAATCAATTACCAAGATTTAATGTGCAGTGCCATGTTTTAAGTGTCCGTAGTATGGTCTTAGTGCAACGTCACCCTAATCTATCCTTCTGCTCAAGACAGGATCACCCCTGATGAGACTATCCCAGCAAAGTATCTGTCGAGCCTGCTCTTGAAAATTTCCATGGATGTATTTTCCAGTCTCTTAAGATCACTTGTTCGAATGCATAACCACCCTCATAGTCAAAAAGGTTCTTCCTAATATTCATAATAAATTTTGTCTGCTGCAGTTTGAGGCCATTGTTCCTGGTTTTGTCCCCAAGAGCCATTTAGAAGCTTTTTTTCCATCTTCTTATAATCACCATTCAGGTATTTGAAGACTATAATCAATTCCCTCACCAGTTTTCTCTTCGCCAAGCTAAACAGCCCTAGTTATTTCAGACTTTCCTCATAAGTAATATTTCCCAGGCCTCTAAACATTTTTACTGCACTCAGCTGGAATCTGTCCAATCTGTTTATATGTTTCTTGATGCAAGGCCCAAAACTCGACACAGTACTCCACATGAGGCTTCCTTGGTGCAAAATAGAGTAGAAGAATAACTTCCCTTGATTTGCTAGTGTCATTCCTGTTAATGTAACCCAGTATGCTATTGGCTTTTTGGCAACAAGAGCATACTGTTGGTTAATATTCAGCTTATGGCCCACTGTAACCCTCTGGTGCTTTTTTTAAGTACTGCAATTTAGCTAATCATTCCCCAGCCTCTATTTGTGCAGAGAAAAGTTAGCAGAATGCTGTAAAATATTGAATCTGGAGTGTTCCAAAAACCTTGTTCTCCACCTAGTTCTTGAGCACCCTTGATGTGTCCCAGTTGCAGAAAACTAATTCATATAAAGTTCATCAACACACCCAGAGATCAGGTCATTTTTTCTAGAAAAAAATCAAGTCGTAATTGAAAACTATCATGTCAGCAACTAGATTGCTTTGAAGACTGTTGCCTGTCTGCAGAGTGGCATTGCTATCTGCATGCTAAAAAGGTGAGATGTATAGTGGAAAAAAAATATTTTGTTAGAAAAGCTGCAGACTGAAAAATTCTTCAAAGGGTACAAAATTTGGTTTAATTTTATCACAAACAATATGCATTGTTTCAGAATATGCCTGTACCAAATATGAATTAATTCAGAATCTGCTTCACTTTCAGTGTACTATCCTGTGGAATCAACACAGATGAGGCCACATCTGGAGTACTGTGTTCAGTTTTGGGCCCGCCACTACAAAAAGAATGTGGACAAATTGAAGAGAGTTCATCAGAGGGCAACAAAAGTGGTTCAGGGGGTGGGGCACATGACTTCTGAGGAGAGGCTGAGGGAATTAAGCTTATTTATTTTGGAGAATAGAAGATGGAGAGGGAATTTAACAGCAGCCCTCAACTACCTGAAGGGTGGTTCCAAAGAGGATGGAACTAGACTGTTCCAATGGTGGCAGATGACAGAACAAGGAGCAATGTTCTCAAGTTGCAGCAAGGGAAGTTTAGGTTAATTATTAGGAATAATCTTATCACTAGAAGGGTAGTAAAGCATTGGAACAGGTTACCCAGAGAGGGTGTGGACTCTCCATCCTTGGAGGTTTTCAAGAACTGGCTAGACAAAGGCTTGGTTGGGATGATCTGGTTGGGCATGGTCCTGCTTTAAGCAGGGGGTTGGACTAGATAGCCACCAGAGGTCCCTTCCAACCTTAACTTTCTATGATTCTATGATTACTTTACCATGTGGACAATATTTTAAAATACCACCAGCTACAGGTGATGTACCTTCTACCACATAAAAACAAAACAAAAAAAACCCAAAACAGATTAATTCTGGAATTACTCCTGCATCTCATAAATCCTGGGACTGTCAAAAAATATAATTAGTAAAGCAAGGCTTAAGTAATTTCATGAGGAATATATCTAGTTATAGGGCATGTAGTAAAAATTCTTCCCCATTTCTTGGAGTAAATGGATACATTCAATGAGAAAGGTACAATAAAAATGCATACAATTAACTTTATAATCATAAGTAGTCTCAAAGATATCAAAAAGAGTAATTGTTGACAAAACAGCTAAGGACATATATAAATTATAGTATCAGACTGTTACTAAGTTTCCATGTTTAGTGCTGTTTTTCCTGGCAATATCCTCGGAGGAAAAATGAGCATGTGTACACACATGTGCATACACACACATATGCACACACACAAAATGCCTCTGGAATTCTTATGAAGTAATTTGAGGAGTAAAAATTAAACAAAGATGTTCTAATGGCAGTAGTAGTTGCATTGGCATAATGCTAAAGACTGTTACATCATTTTTATATGACTATTTGCAGTTCTTGTCAAATATCCTCTTCCTATAAAATAGGTTTTTGCTCACTCAAAGAATCTGGGGGGTGGGGTGAAAATATTAACTCCATGTCAGACTTTGTTTCAGGCTTAACTGATTGTTAGGGGATATTATACATAGTCATGTTCCAGGAAGCAATGTGCTAGAAATAATCCTCTCTGAAGAATTTTAAAGTTTGATGTACACTGCTGAAGCAGGAAATGGTGACACTTATTAAACAGATAAAAAGGCTGAAAAAGAAGTCCATCTTGTATAGACATATTTTAGAACAAGATCAAGTGCAAAAAGAGATAAGAAAGGTATCAATAGAGACATTATTTGGTCTGCAAGGAATCTATTTTAGACATCTTCCAAGTAGAGAAAAACTTCTAGATACCTTTTATTGTTGTTATTTTTATAGTAAAATGAAAGCAGGGATCCGAAAAATACCTTAATAGTGAAGGAGCGGCTTGTGGATTTGAGAATGGTAGGTTCCCATTTCAGGAAAGTACTTAGGAATGATCTTAACTTTAAGTGTGTATTAAAGTGGATAAAAGGGATGTTTATTACTTATTCTAGCCACTAGTGTATCATCTTATATCTGACCCCATAAAAGCATTACTGCCCATGCCACCATCAACTATTATATCTAGTACACCTATTTCAGAGAAAAGCTGTTTTTAGAAATATGTGTAAATCATTTGTGGCATTGATTTACTTATCTCCAGTTATAATGGTAGGCTTCCTTGTTGGCTTTGCATCCAGTTGTTCAGAAAAAGGAAATGGAAAGATCGTATTTATCATTCATAGACCTCATTGTTTTACCATCCTGAGCCAGAGTGATTTCCAAAAGATTTCATATTTTGAGTGGAAAGGGAAGAATATTTCTCTAACAGATTTATTTCAAAGAAAAAAAAATCAGTGTTGCCTGTTTGAAGCTAATCAGAAGATCCCAATTTGATATCAGAAGTACTCCCAACAAAGACAGACTAGTAAGCAGAATGTAGGTAAGAAGGCCAGAGATTCAATGTAGGTAAGAAGGCCAGGCTTCACTTATCACATGACAGTCCATTACATATCTTTGGTTCATAACATACTCAATAATTTTTTTAGGAAAGAAAAGTGATTTTAAACAGGGAAAGTTCTCATACCAGAGGGCATTTATTGCTTTAATACCAAAGTTCTCTAATTCACGATGAAATAGGCCAGGGGTTTTCAACCTTTTAGGATCAGTTAACCCCTAGCGGCCATATGTGGACCCCAGGGAGTGGGGGGCATGCGGCTGAACACGGAGCAAGAGGGGTGGCATACGGCTGAATGTGGAGCAGTGGCAGATACCACGTGCAAGCTTCCCCCGCCCCCCATGTCCAACTGGGTAGGTGGTACCTGTGTCACAACGCAGGATGATGTGTGGCAGGACTCCCTTCCTGCCCACCCGCATGTACTTGCTAGGGACTTCTCAAGTACCCCCAGGGGTATGGGTACCCCCAATTGACAACCCCTGAAATAGGCTACAGTTCTGTGGTGGGGTCTTAGTAGAATTTCTTATTAAATTAATACATGAAGACTTTTGCCAGGAAGGAGTATTTATCAGGTCATCAGACACCTTTTCCATTGGCATCCCATTTATTGCTTGCAATAGCTATAGACTTGGAGGTTTAGAAAGAAGCTGAACTATCTTAATTTTAGCAGTAGCAATATACAAACTAGCTAGTTAGCTGGACATTTTAAAGCTCTATATGGTACCCAAGTCAGAATAAGTTCCTGAAAATGGTGAGCATCTCCAGTTTGCATTCAGACAATGAACTAAATTTGTTTTTATGTTCCTACAAATTCCATTTTTATCTCAAATCTCTCATAGTTAGCACTAAATCCACTATTGAGCTATGGTTATGCCACTCAGCAATCGACTCTGCATTTGAGGCCCAGTCCTGGAAAGTGCTAAATATTCTACCCCTGATGTGGCAAGCTGTATAAACATACACTTAGCTCTGAACTTGGGATGTCTATGAGACTTGTCATATTTTTAAAAATCAAATGCACATTTAAGTACCTTGCTGATGCTAAATGCACAAGGGTGTGCTAAACTGGGGCTTTGGGCCCTGATCCTGCAAATACTTAACCATATGTCTATCTTTCCTATGTAAGTTTAGGGAGACTACCCACATCAGTAAAGCCATGCATAAATGTTTGCATAATAATGTCTTTCTTTGTAGAAAATAAGGATCATATAGTGTGGATCTAAGCTGGTAACACTCATTTCCAGGAGAGAGTCTTTAAGTTTGCACATTTATTTTTAGAATTGTGCACTTTGCAGCTTTTGGGCATTTTATTCTGTTTAATTGCTCTTTTTTGTGCCTTTGTCAAGGATACAAACACCACTTCACTTTACATAGAGCTAATAAAAGGCTTGATTCAAAGTACATGAAATAGATTGGAAGAAGAGTATTGACTTCAGTGGCCCTTATATCAGGTCTGTAGTGGCACAAAGGCCCAAATGAGAAATGATTGACTTTTCATATTTTCAGTAAGAGAGGCACATTATACACCTTTTTATCTTTATGTGTTTACTGTGTACAGTGTTTGGGTAAATTTAAAGGCATTCTCATTGCACTTGAAGGTTTGTAAAACGAAGGGTTTTTTTCCAACTCCTAAAAAAAGAAGTTAATACATGCTGCAGTTAATAAGATCACTATGCTAATTATTTCCTCTGCTTTTTTTTTTCCTTAGTTTCTTTCTTTATAAAGGTTTATATCTTTTTATTGCTACTGCAACTGTTGCCTCTAGGGTCATTTTCAGGAACTTATTCTGACTTAGTCCAAAGATGAGTGCCACTGAAGTGCATATGAAATTGGTTTCTTCTGAAGAAAGGTGGCTTGTCAGGCTGATCTGAACTGGTTTGCTCCCCAAAGGCCCTTTATATTTTAAAATACTGAATGCCATTTCCAGATTATTCTTCTTTATTAGATCTGACAAGGGAGATTTTCAAAGGCACAAAAGGGAATTAGGTGCCCAATTCCCAGTGACTTTTAAGAACAGCAGTCCTAAGTCTCTTAGGCATCTCTAATAATTCCAGTCATCATTGTTATGACAAGCAGCAATCTACTAAGTATATTTGAGCATTGATCGGGGAATCAAGAGATATGATAATGAATGAAGTGTGGCCTTTGGGATTTCTTTTAAGTGAACATTTTCAAACTGTAATGCTTCAACTAAGGCATATAAACCAATGGTTAGCCATATAAATATTTGACCTGATATTTCAGAAGTATTAGAAAGTGCAATTTACATTGACTTTGTGGAACAAGAAACACATACTTTATGAACAAGATGCATTCAGTGAGATTCTGAAAGGGGAAATCCAGACACACAGCAGGAAAAGTGAGTGCTAGATGCTTTCAAAATTCAGGACTAGATGAATACGGGCAGAGTAGGAACCCTTATATTCATATCCCTGTATTAGCTTGAATGAATTGACTTTAGTTGAGTCCTCCCCCAATAATTGTCAAATGGTATCTATCACTTAAGAGTATGGAAGTAAGTTATAGGGGTGTGCAAAGTAGGCTGCATTCGATTCAGATTTGGATCACTGTCTCGATTCCATTCGGCCAAATCTGAATCGAATGCAGCCTACAAAGTCCCTCCTACAAAGCTGAATGATGGAATATAATACCATCCCCCTAGAAAACTTTTATTTAGGGATTCTCCCAAGCCTCCTCTGGACCTTTATATTCAAACTATTGAAATGCAGGTAAAACACATTCACACAGTCAAAAAAATCACAAAAAAACTGCCCACTCCTTAATACAGATCAATGGAGATACGAAGATGAGGGAGACAGTTCCCTGCAACCTGACTATGCATGCCAATGGAGGTATGCAGATAAGGGTTACACATAATATTGTTTACAAAAGTTGCAAATGATGACCAGATAATAACTTGGCACACTCTTCAGAGCCCTTTTCTTCATCAGTAGGTTGATACGAGACTTCGAAAAATTTAAAATGGAAAGATAATAACAACTGTTGAAGCAGCTCAACTTAGAGAAGAAAAGAAGTAACAGCCTGACACTTCAGCTATGAAGTCATTATTGATTCAGTAGGCTTCCAGATAACCCAAGTTCCAGCTACACGACAGTCATTCATAATTTCACTGATAAGATCATAGCAGAGTGCACAAATCACACTACCAAATTTTAACAAATCTAGTAATTATTATGATGAAAAAAATAATATTATGTTCCTTC
>NW_017728907.1:446752-447836 GCF_001723895.1 Crocodylus porosus | reverse complement strand
GAGTGGACCCAGGGCCCAGGAGGGGCCAAAGGTCAAAGGAGAACCACTGCCAGAGACTGACAGGATCAGGGATCTACAGCCCAGAGAAGGGCAGAGTCAGGGCTAGTGCCTCAGGAGAGGCAGGATCTGGATCAAGAACCCAAGGCTGCACCTGGGAGTAGCCAAAGTGAGTTAAGTGCCTGGGTGTGGGCAGAGAGAGACAGCTTGATAGTTAATGGTGACATCTGCAAGGTATAGGCATACTTTAAGGGGCAGTTGGAGCCACATAATTAGCTGTTAAGGCAGAGAGGGAAGACACCTGAGCTGAGGAACATGAGATCAAGTTTGGGGAGCCTTGGGGCAGCCTTTCTTTATCTAGAAGATAAATACATAAAGGCATGGCAAGTGAGTGAAGGAATGATTGTCCAAAGAGAGCCAGACTAGACAAGGGCTAAGAGGGCTCCAGAGGCATCCTGGCCATCCCTGGAGGGGAAGCCTGTTATACGTGGAAATCTTAGCAATAGGATAATCAGTTAGACACTTGAAATGTTTATACGCTAATGTGAGAAATATGAGGAACAAACAGGAAGAACTGGAGATCCTAGTACAGTCATAGAAAATGATGTAATTTAGATTATGGAGATGTGGTGTGATAGTTCACATGACTGGAGTATGATCATAGATGGGTATAGCTTGTTCAGGAAAAATAGGCAGAAAAGAAATGGAGGAGGTATTACTCTATACGAAGGAACCTATGGAAATTGAGGAAGCAAGTAGCAAATTTCATGGGTTGATCATGGGGCTGGCTGCCACTTTTGTGAGCTTATCATGGTGGGTCTTCTCATCTCTGAATGGCCGTGGGCCCTGGTTGCCCGGCCTCTCACCATTGATTGGCCAAGGGGGCTGTCTGTCATGCAACCCTGTCCTTCACTGCTAATTGGCCAAGAAGACTACTCATTGTATGGCTCCATCACTTGTTGATTTGCATAGAGGGGTGGGGCCTCATGATGGGCAGCTCTCTTGGCCATTCAGTGGCAATGGGTGGGTTGGTGGGGTTGCTGCCATCTTGGTTGTTTCCTTTCATGCCATCAATTCCCCCCACCCG
>NW_017728907.1:429019-446122 GCF_001723895.1 Crocodylus porosus | reverse complement strand
CATCCTTTTTAAATTGTGGAGCCCAAAACTGGATGCAGTACTCCAGCTGTGGCCTCACCAAGGCCGAGTACAACAGGAGAATGATGTCCCAGGATTTGCTTGAGAAGCATCTATGGATACAAGCGTTTTGCTCACTTTACTAGCTGCAGCATCACACTGAAGGCTCATGTTCATCTTGTGGTCCACCATGACCCCCAAGTCCCTTTCATCTGTAGTGCTAACCAGCATAGCACTACAGAGCCTATAAGCAGGCTTCAGGTTTTTCCTCTCAAGGTGGAGAACCTTGCATTTTTCAGTGTTGAACACCATTAGGTTCTCATCCACCCATTTCATGAGCCTGTCAAGACCCACCTGGATCACCCTCCTGTCTTTAGGTGTGGATGCTTTACCCCAGGGTTTGATGTCATCAGCAAACTTGGCCGGTCCACTTCTGACACCAATGTCCACGTCATTGATGAAGATGTTAAATAGTATAGGCCCTAGGACAGAGCCTTGAGGGACCACACTGGTCACAGCACACCAAGACGATTTGCTCCCATCGACCACCACCCTCTGGGTCCTACGCGGAGCCAATTCCCCAGCCAACAGATCATGGTAAGGTCAAGGCTACAGTTAGCTAGTTTAGCCAAAAGGTGATCCTGGGATACCAGATCGAAGGCTTTTTTAAAGTCAAGATATGCAATGTTGATCTCGTCTCCCATGTCCAGGTGATAAGTCACCTGGTCATAAAAGGAAATAAGATTAGTCAAATAAGACCTATCCACAACAAACCCATGCTAGGTATCCCTCAGGATATTGCCTTCAGCTACTCTGTTAAGGATGTCCCCTTCGATAATCTTTTCCAAGACCTTCCCTAGGATAGAGGTCAAGCTGATGGGCCTGTAGTTTTTCCAGATATACTTTCCTCCCTTTCTTGAAGATAGGCATGACATTGGCCTTCTTCCAGTCTTTGGGCACTTCACCAGAGCACTAAGAGCTCTCATAGATCTGTGCCAGGGGCTGAGCTATGATGCTCACCAGCTCCCTGAGTACCCTTAGGTGTAACCCATCAGGGCTATCTGACTTGAAGGTATCCAGCTTGTCAAGGTGTTCTTTCATGAGGTCAGCTTTGATGGAGAGCAAGGTATCTCCCACAGCTAGGCCTCCCTTCCCCATAGTGGGCAGGGCCATCCCATGGAACTGGTGAAAAACTGATGCAAAGTACCCATTTATCAAGTTCACTTTTTCCTGAGTGTCGGTTGTCAGTTGCCTCATCTAGTTTAGCAGGGTTCCAATGTTTCCCTTGCTTTTCCTCCAGCTCCCCACATATCTAAAAAAACTTTTTATTTTTCTTAATATTTGTAGCTAGCTGGAGTTCCATCACAGCCTTGGCTTTCCTGATTTGCTCTCTGCAGGTCTGGACCAGAGCAGAAGACCAGAGAAACCATGGTTCTCTTACTGAAGGCAGTCTAATCACAGACAGTGTAGAGAAGGCTGAATTATTTAATGTTTTTATTTTTACTTGAGTTTTCACAAATAGGGGCAGCTAGTAGCTGACGAGTGCAGTTGGCAGCAGAGATAGAGAAGGAGACAGAATAATATCAGAACAGACTACTGATTACTTAGAACACTGGTTTTCAACCTTTTTTTCATCAGCAGACCCCTTTGGAAATGGAGGCACAGACAACTTTGAATTGTAAGTGTGGGTATTCATATGCTTCTGATTGATCATAGTCATATTTCACTGAATCCTAAAACATAATCTGCAGATCCCCGTGGGTCTTCAAACCATGGGTTGAAAACCATGGACTTAGAAAAACTGTATGCTTTCAAGGCAGCAGGGCTGGGTATGATGCAAAGGGTAATGAAATTAGCTGTGGTAATTTTGGAGCTTTGGATAGCCTTTTGGAGTATTCACAGAGGTTTGGTGAGGTCCTAGATTACTGGAAAAGGGCAAATATATTGCCTATCTTTAAGAAGGGGAACAAGGAGAATATGGGGAACTACAGACCTGTCAGTCTGCCCTCTGTAGCCAAAAAGATCATGGAGCATTTCCTCAAGGAATCCATTGTAAAGCACCTAGTGGAGGACAAGGTGGTCAGGAACAGTCAACATAGACTCATCAATGACAAGTCATGCCTGACCAATCTGATTTACTTTGAAAATTAAAGTGTCAGGCTCTGTGGATAAGTGGAGAACAGTGAATATAGTATACCTTGACTTTAGCAAGGCATTTGACATAGTCTTCCACAACATTCTCAATAATAAGCTATGGAAATGCAAACTAGACCAAAATACTGTAATGTGGATGAATAGCTAGTTTGATCACAGTACTTGGCAAGTAGTCCTCAATGGCAAAATTTCTACTTGGGAGGAGGTATCACATGTGGTTTCCTCATGGGTCTGCCCTGATTCTGGTATTGTTCAACATCTTTAATAAGATTTAAATGATGGATTTGAGTTCACACTTAGGGCCTTGCTACACGATAATTTTCAATGGGTTCTGGAGCTCTTAACCCCTAGATTAGCTGCATGTTAACACCTTTAAGTGGCTTAAAGCACTCATTATTCATTTTAACGTTACGCCACTCCAGAGCAGGATTATCTCCAACCCACCTAATTTTGTTCCTGTTCCATTACTATGTGGCCACCTTCCATAGCTGTTCCACGTAAGTTGAAGTCCTCCAGTATCCCAGGCTGCAGTGGGCAAGTGGGGATGCCAGGGCTACTGGGTGTTCACCACAGCAGCTCTAGAGAACCTGGTGCCTCCTGGGCCAGCTTGTTGCTTGAAATCCCTGGGCCATACTCAGGCTATGGTGCCCACAGTGGCAACAGGCTGGTGCTCACCCTTACCACTGACCCACAATTGAACCTGTGAGCAACCCCATGCTCTGCTGAAGTGTGGCCCCTGCCTGGTGCCTACACCCCCAGGAGCTGAACACATGTCCTAGTGTGGCCAAGTGGCTGAAACAGAGTAGAGCTCAGTGGCTGCAGGGCAGCAGCTTCAGGCCAGTTCCCACTGATCCTATGCTTCTCCAGCCTATGCAGGGTCTGGCTGCCAGCTCCCCACATGTGGCTTGCTCAGCAGAGGCCACAGTTGGCAGGTACCTGAACTCCCTGCAGCAGCCAGGCAGACCCAGGAATGAAGCGCAGGGTGCAGTGTTGCCCATCCAGACTGGGGATGAACAGCAGGAAGTGAGGGTACAGTGCTCACAGCTGTCTTCCAAGCCCAATAGGGGCAGGAAGTCCCAACTCTGTACCACACCTCCAGGCATGTTCCTGGACCAAGACTAGAAGCTAGGGGAAGTTCTGGATCTCTCTCACTCTTCTCAGGCCCATCCAGCCTCATTCTTCCCCTCACAAGTGCAGGGGGCTGGGGACACACTACCTGGCCACAGCACAGTTCTGGTCTGCTGGGAAGCAGCAAGCAGAGTGGGGATTTCCCCACAACACCATCCCCTGCTTTTTGCTTGCTCAGGAGACCCAGCTGCCTTTGGTCAAGAAGGGTGTCCTCAAGTCCCTGCACATGTTCAGGGAATGCAGTGGCCCCTCTAAGTGGAGACACCTAGGTTCAGCAGGATCGGGTGCCTTGACTCTACTCCACTGCTCCCGCTGGACAAAGCAAGCAAGCTTCAGGGCTACGGAGCTCATTTCCTGCCCCATCCATCCCTGCAGAAGTGCAGGGAGTTGGGGATACCCTGTCCAGCCACAATGTGACCCTAATATGCCTAGAAGAGCAAACAGAGAGGGGCTTCCCCTATCCACTCACTGCTTGCTGCTGCTCAGGAGATCCAGCCTGTCTGTGGCCAGACAGGGTGTCCCCATTTCCCTGCACATGTGGGGAGAAGTGGAGGTTCTCCCCCACCAGCTTGCTGCTGTCTCCATGCATGGGTGGAAAGGATTTCCTCCCCCAGCCCTATGCTTGCTGAAGCCCTGGTGCTTGCTTGCTCTGTCCAGCAGGAGCATTGAGCCAGTCCTTCTCCTCGTCCTGCAGCTGCTCACCAAGTCTCTACCAGAAAGTCAAAGTTGTGAAAGTGAAGCAGGTTTTTCTCAGGTTTTCTGCCTTACCATGTGAGTGCTTTACTAAGCCAAACAACACTAAGCCCATTAACATTTGTTTGGCTTAAAGTGTAAGGTCTAACAAGACCCTTAGAAAATTTGTGGATGACACCAAGTTGGGTGGAATTGTAGACCTTACAAAGGGCAGGCCTATTGTACAGAATGTTTCATAGTTGGTAAGGTCAGAAGGGACCTGAGCAGATCATCAAGTCTTACCCTCTGGCACCAGCATGAAAGAATGCTGGGGTCAAATGACCCCAGCAAGGTGTCTATTTAGCCTCCTTTTGAAGACCCCCAGGGAAGGAGCGAGCACCACTTCCCTTGGAAGTTGGTTCTAGATCCTAGCCACCCTAATTGTGAAGTAGTGCCTCCTGATATCTAGCCTGAATCTACTCTCAGTCAACTTATGGCCATTATTCCTTGTTACTCCCAATAGTGGTTGGGGGAACAGGGATCTTCTCATTGCCTGCAGGTCTCCCTTGGCCAGTTTATCGATGGCCACTAGATCCCCTCTCAGCCTTCTCTTGTGGAGGCTGAACAGGTTCAGGTCTCATAGCCTCTCTTCATAGGCCCTGCCATGCTGCCCCCTGACCATGTGATTGGCCCTCCTCTGGACCCTCTTGATGTTGTCCACATCGCTCCTGAAGTGCGGCATCCAGAACTGGATGCAGTACTCCATCTGCGGTCTGACCAGTGTCACATAGAATGACCTGGGTAGACTGAAGAAATAGTCCAGAATCAATTAGATGAGATTCAACAAGGTCCTGCACTTGGACAGAATAACTGCAAGTGCACTACAGCCTGGGGAATGACTGGCTAGGTTGCAGTATGGCAGAAAAGGCCCTGGGGGTTACAGTGGTCCATAAACTCAACATGAGCCAATAGTGTGCTCTTGTTGCAATAAAAGCCAACAGCATACTGAGTTGCATTAACAAGAACGTCACTTGCAAATCAAGGGAAGTGATCCTTCCTTTCTATTCAGCACTAATGAGGCTTCAGCTGGAGTATTATGTCCAGTTTTGGGGCCCACACTTCAACAAGGATCTAGACAGCTTGAAAAGAGCCCAACATAGAGCAACAAAAAAGATTAGGGACCAGGGAGTCAAGACTTATAAGGAAAGGCTGAAAGAACTAGGGCTATTTTTGTAGTCTGGAGAAAAGAAGACTGAGGGGGGATTTGATGATAGTCTTCAAATACCTTAAGGGTAACTATAAAGAGGATAGAGATGGCTGTTCTCTGTACCTGTATGGGAAAGGACTAGGAGAAATGGCCTCAGCAAGGGAAATTTAGGCTGGAGATTAGGAGGAACTTTTGGGCTACAGGAGTGGTCAGGCATTGGGACAGGCTACCTAGACTTGTGGAATCACCATGCTTGGACACTTTCAAAGCATGTTAGACAGATGCTTGGCTGGGATGGTTTATTCAGAGATGATTGTGACTTGAAAAGGGGGCTAGACTAGATGACCTGTAAGGTCCCATCTAGTCCTACTTTCCTATGATCCTATGTTGTAGTAGAACATATAATAAAAGACAAGCACCTTAACTTGATCATTTATACAACACAGAAAGCACAGATGTAAGCATACAAAAAGAGTCTCTCTCTTAAACCTTGGAATCAGAACATGAGAAAAGCATTCCAAAATTAAAATTATGTAACTCCCCCCCCCAAAAAACAAACAAACCCAAAAAACAAACAAAAAAGTTGATCATATACTTCTGAACTTTACTAATGGGTTTGGCTCCAGTTTTGAGGGAGAGTTGATTTTGATTTATTTTTTTTTACCACAAACAGCTAGCCATTCCCAATCTTTCAGTCTTCTCTGTTAAAATGTCATATTTAATATATTCATATTAATAAAAGATTAGCTTTTAAATATGTGCTATATTTATTGTTTGCCTTTTTATTAGAAGGGCATAAAGGTGTTGAAATTCAGCATGACTATTAATAAGTATATAATTGTGTCTTACCAATCTCATGCATAAAATCTGAAGCTGACTTGTTACTGAAAAATGAAGATATTTCTTTGATGGCATTCATCATTAAAGTTGACTGCATAAGTTAGAGTTGCACAGGGTCATCTTTAAACAACATACCTGATGCTTTCCCTTGTTCATTGCAATTTTCAGAAGATAAAAATTGGCATATGTTGAAAAGCTTGTTAAGTTTAACCATTTTTTTCATGATCTGCTTTCTTTGTTTGATTTTTTTGGAATCACATTGCTCCTGTTTCTCTTTTGGTAGGGCCTCTCTAAGCCATAATGGCCCCTTCAGTCTACACTATGAACCACCACACAGTCTCCATAGCAATGCCATAATATCCCTCCTGCATCATTCCCTAGGGGAGGGCACTCAGTGGGGTCCTTAGAAGTCAGGGCAGGGTTTATGCTAGTTGCCCTCAATACCTAAACTGAGGGGATTTTTCAGCTGAGTACAGGGGTTTTTTATGGCCTCTCTGTACTACTTTCGATCTTTCTCACCAACTTAAAAGGCCACAGTGAAGCTTTGGATCTCACTACTGATTCTCTTCAGCCTCAATCAAGTCCTTATTAATTAATTAATTAATTTTTTAAGTATGTAGGCAGTTAATGATACAAATATGTCCTATTGAATTTGGCCCAAGTTTTAAAAATTGAATGATTTTTTCCTGTTCCTTTAAAAAAACAAACAAATACTGAGTTGAGTTTGCTGCTGTTGTTCATGACCTCATAAATCATCAATTGTCCATGTCTGCAGAAGAGCAAGAAATCACAACATCTACCAGGTCTTAACACAGGTAAGCATTGCTCCAAGAAGAAGAAGTTTGTTAACTTGAACTGTTCTCGAACTTAAGACATTTCAGTCAGGAGGAAAAAACTTTGGAATGTGATTCAGATGACAATCTACACACCATAAACAGCAAAATGAATATAACTCATGAACAACAAGTTGAAAAGATATTCTGGTAAATTATTTCGAAATACCTAATAATGCATTGCCAGAAATCAGAATGAACTTCCGGACTGCCATAATCTGGGTCGGGAAGAACTTTTACCCCATGGTCCAATTAATATGGATTATAGAGGTTTTTGGTTCCTCTAGTAGGGGCATGGCTTTCTTCCTGGGATCCTTCTTGCACATTTTTAACAACCTTTGTTGCAGCAGGACATTAGCTCCTCATCTTACCTGTGACAGATTAGGATGTTACGTCTCATGTTGTGTTAGGATTGACTGTGTAGTTTTGCTAACAGGTTAGACAATGCACTTGGGTAGAGTGATTTGGGTAGGGACGATCCTGCTTTAGGCAGACAGCTGAACTAGATAACTTCTCAAGGTCCCTAATAGCCCTGTTGCTGTATGATTCTGTGAACCATTCACAAACTAGAAAAAATCCCTATATTTGTAATGAATATTATTATTAGCATTGAGAAAAGCTTTTGAAAGACTCAAAAGCCTCAGAATATATCTGAAATACCATAATATCCTTTGGAGCCAAATCTTTATAAGATTTCTGATTCTTCAGTTTATAGTCAGGATTATATTACCTTAAAAGCAGAATGAGGAGGAAGGGCAAATGTATACAAAATGTTACATCTATATCTATATCTAAACTGATAGTATGTGTATGTGCATATAATGCATATATTGTGTATGTGTGTTTGTATACATAAAACATTTAATACTGCAATTAATGTTTAAGGCAATGCAAATAGATGAGTTGGGGTAAGGAAAAGTCCTCATGGTCAGATGAACACTTTGACCCATTTTTAGTGGGACACCAAGGATGGGTATTTAAAATGAAACTGTCCTCCCTAACCATTTCACCCCTGCCTCCCATATCCAAATGTCCAGTCCACTCAACTGAGACTAGGGTGTCCCATTTTGAGATGTGGGAAATATGACCACTCTACTCCAATGATTTATCTGATAACCCTTAGTTAGTCTTAAACTCATTTTTATTCCTCCACCAGCCTTAGTGTTCATGATCAAATGCATCAAATAAAACACTGAATTAAAAGGTTGTGGAAAGGATAATGTGAAATATTATACTGGGATTCCCATACTACAGAGAATCTAGAAAATATTGTAGGATTGTGGGACACATAACTGTTTTATAGAAGAACTAATCCAGGAAACACACCATTTGCAGATAAATCTTTAAAATGAGAATAAACCATTCTGAACTTTCATAGCTTATTATAATATCCATTTTGATTTTATCAGTGTTTGACATATACATTCATTAATTAACCACACAGACAGTTCTACCTCATTTACTAGGCTATTAATCCTGCAGGAAGCCATGCAGCATTCTGTGGAAATTGTGCAGGTGTCCAAGAATATTTTCACTTTATATCGCCACTATACATGAAAGAGTGTCATTATTCAGGAGAAAAATATGAAAATATCACACTACAGAACATATTTTAAAAAAATATTAATCATTGCAGAGTTGGGGGATATTATTTATTTAATATATCATATTTGCAAGATATGTCTAGTTACATCAGCAAAATGTTCACATGCACAAAAACAGACTGTCCTTCAAACATTAGAGGCCCATTTCAGTAGAATTTTCATTGCCATTTCAACAACAGAAATTACTGAAGGACGCAAATCTATCTACTTTCCCCTGTACACAGAAAAAGCCTCCTAGGCAGAAGTTTCAGTTTAGCACATTCATTACCTTTTAATTGCTTCTAAATTGCATTGTGACCTGTCATGTCAATAGCCCAATCTATCTAACAGAAACTAGCGCAATTCGAGCATATGTGTTGTTAAAAGCTTTACTGGCAGTTGTTTTGTTACTAGATTGCATAAAGGACATTACATGAAGGACACTGTCATTTTGGGATGTTTTTTCAATAACGTATCCTTAACTTTGTTCAGAAATGTCTGTATTGGGTCAGTCATTTGAGAAATACATGTTTCTTTTTAGGCATAGAGAAGGGAGTATAAAGCACTGTTAAAATGCTAGTAGGTAGGTAGGTAGTTAGTTTTACTTCTCACTGACTAAATATAAAAGTTTTCAATGTCAGATGTGGCATGCAGGAGCTTCCACAGAAAATGTACTTGCATGCAAAGTCACAACTGAATAAAGCATTTTATTTAAGATTCTAAGCCATAGTATAAAAATCACCCTTGGAGAAAAGATAAGCTTGAATACGTTTTAGGCTGAGCCACAGCAGGCACAATGCCATAAAAGGTAAGCTATCATACCAACCACTGTGAAAGCTGAGGTATAAAAATCATTGCTCCCCTGGAAGACTTATTCAAAGCTATTTCGCAATCACTTACAAAATGTACCCACACCATCCTACCTTCTAATGATTCCAACTCCCTAGCATGTGTTTTTATTTCATTCCTTTGTTTCACTCCACTCACACAAAATACAATTACCTAAGCTTTAAGTAGTGTGTTCAGCCTGCGTTACAAACACACATTTTCTTTCCAGCACTCTTTATGTTTGGTAGTGAATTTTATACAGTGAATGCAGTAGGTTGCTGCCTTCCACATTTCTTTAGGAAGTTCCCTGCATCCAAGTAAACTTCTTGCTGGAAAAGCTTTCAGCTAGCACTAAGGAGACCTACTGTGCCTGACAAAGTAGGCTATTGCCTACAAAAGCTCAGGCCTCTCTGAACTTGCTAGTCTCTAAAGTGGCACCTGCTCTACCTTCTGCCTGATTTCAGAATAACTATTCCTAAATTCAGTGTATAAGGCAGCCTGTGTCAGAGTTTATATATCATCATTTAATATCCTGACAATGCCTTTTTTGTGGTTCCTTTCCACATTGTGTTTTCAATTTCTAAGGGTGCAAACAAGTGTTTGCTGCACCCAGTCTAGGTTTAGGGAGCTTACTTTAAGCCAACTAAACCTAGACTGGAAGTGGCACAGACAGTAGTTCACCACTGCCAGGAGCAGTCATTCATTGCTCTTGGAAGATGCATGGGGAGCCTGATGTAAGTAACAACTAACTTGGGATATGGGGGTAGAACAGGGGGTCAGAGAGATCTAAGGTGGCAGGTTGAGTCTGCAGACATTCAGGTTTAATTTAGCCAAAAAATGCCACACACAATTTAAGTTAGTGTACAGAGCTTCACTAACTTAAATTGAGTTAAACCCAACTAACTTAAGTTGGGTTTAACTCAATCTAGAAAAGGGTCAAACAGATCCACTGAATGCCTATATGTGCTCACATTTAGATCAACCTAATTCTCATCAGGTGGGTTCAGGGGGCAAAGTGTGGGGTCAGGAGGCCAAAAATATCCCAGTCAAGCTCAGAGGAGGGTGGGATTAGCACAGCTTCAGGTACTGGGGTGAATGGTTGAAACAACTGAATGTGCAGTACATGGCGCCACAGACACCACATGCTGCACGGTTGTGCTCGTCTAAATGAGGCCATATAGACTTTCAGTAGATCAAGTTGACCCTTTCCTAAATTGGGTTAATTCTTTCTCAATTAAAGTTAGTGTACTTCTGGAGGTTCACTAACTTAGCTTGGGCATGCCATATTTTAGGTAAATTAAACCTCCTGAATGCCTGCATGATTGGGTATTTATACCAACCTAACCCTGAGTAGGTCAATCTAAATGTAATGCCTGTATGTACCTTAAGCTAGTTGCCTTGGTTCTATGACTTACAACCATCTCCCTTATAGTGTAAATCTATTTGTGGTGAGAAAAATAAGATGACATTTTGATGCTTTTTATTTGAGGCTTCTCTTTAAGATGCTTTAAACCAATAGATGTTTTTGTGTGTGCACATATGTGTACATGTTATTCCAAAGCTGCTTTTCCAAGTTTTTGGTCCAGGTAATATCTCAGCCTCATTTGAAAATATCCACCAATTTAAACATGACATCTTCAGGATACTGGAGGTCAGTATTTGAAATACAGTGCAAGTGGCTGGTTCTTCCATAAGTTACTATCTGCCTTCTTATTTACTATCGTAATGCCAAAATGATCTCTAAAAGCAATGAAGAATTCACTGTTTTTCAACAGGTATGCAATGGCACACATATGCATGCACACACACAGAAGTAAAAAATAAAATGGAAAGGAGGAAGGAATAGCTACTGCACAGTCTCTGTTGCAGGACTACTGAAAACTGGGAGAAGCCTTGCTTTAGTTCAGACTAGGTAGTCATTACCAGGGATCCTGATTTTCTATCATAAAAAAAAAATCCCCGATTTCCATATTTAAAAAAGTAACCCAAAATCCACAATTTTCTGTGATTAAAATGAAACACGACTAATATATAAATATAAATGTCACTAATTTCTATCTATCTATCTATTTATCTATCTATATTAGTGGCATTTATATTTATATATTAGTCATGTTTCATTTTAATCACAGAAAAATATGGATTTTGGGTCACTTTTTTAATCCAAAAATGTTTTTTTGTTTTTTTTATCAGAGAAAACCAGGATCCCACAATCATTAGAAACCTATTCTGCAAAGACTAGGCTACTCTCCAGTTTAACAATGTGACTGGGCTTTCCCCCTCACTCTGACATTCTTCTAGCATCAATCTAAATTATTGTAGATTATTAGAGAGAGATTTATCAATGTTAAATGTTCTTATGCTATTTTTACCCTCCTTTCACCAGTGTAGGCTTTGGGACTAACACAACCATGAAAAACATTACAAATATCTAATAAATAAAACGGAAAGTTTATGTCACGAACCCACTACATATGACCCCACTAGTCAAATACATTTATGCTAATACTTCCAACTCGATTTGTAAGGTGCTTTCTCTTACCTGTAAGGTTTTTATCTCCTTATAGATGAGTAAACTGAGGGTAAAAGTCACTTGTGTCTTTTGTCCTCAGAGGCAGAGATGGGAATGAACCCCTTAACTCTCAGTTCTGTGCATTAGTCACATACCACATTTCCCCTTTTTTGTACTTGCATGTTTATCACTTCCATGGTACTGCATTTCCATGGTACTGATGTCTTTTGCCATAACATGCAAAGTGCTCTGCTCTGAGAAGCCAGCTTTATAGGTAGGGAGCACTGTAATTTTTTCTGGAAGTACTGTATAGATGCTATAACTGCATTAACTCTGACAAGATGGCTTTTAAGATTGGTGAATAAATTCTGAAGACTCATTCCTAAGTAAAGTTACTATCTACCAGATAAATATTAAACCAGGGGAATAAACCTCTCTTGTTAAAGAAAAGCTTTTGGTCTGCATAGATCTGTGAATATTTAATTTACCACATAATCTATCATCAGAGGGAACATTTACTGAAATGTTTGAGATATTAAAGTAGGTTATAGTTTTCTATATTTTTCCGCATGATTCAGATCTTGAAATCACATTGGTTTGATCTGATAAACTTTAGAATGAAAACTAACAGAATATATAGTCAACCTTTGCATATTAATGTAAGCTACACATCAATACACAACTTTACTACAGAATCCTTCCATCTTCTCTCCAAATTTCTCTGCTGTGATGGCATTTAAAGCTTCAGCAGTTCAGCAGTTTAATGCAGGTACCATACTTGTAATGACTAAGTTCTGTGAGTGTCGGAAGTATTTAGTGTTGGAAAGATGAGAAATGATTATGCATATAAAATAAACAGAAAAGTGATGCCAAAATAATATAAAGCAGAAAGAAATTTCTAAATTATGGCTACCTCTAAATCTGCAACTCTACTTTATCAGGTTTCTGCATTATGGAAGATAAATATTTCATGTTGTTTTGATCTTGCCCATGGAGAGCTCTAGAAAAATACCTGGGCTAGAGTCCCTAGTCCTGGTAGGCTCTGAATTCAGTGCATAGGCAGAAAATATGGCTGCCAAAATAGATTTATTGAGAGGTACTTAGCTGATTTAGTCTGAAGTCAGTCAGAAGGCAGGGTAGATAAGTCACTTCACAGACTAACTAAATTACAGATAGATAGATAGATAAAATCATCTTTCACAGATAATAGTCAATTTTATACCCCTCTGGTTAGTTAGCAATTAATCTGGACCTTGGTGCAGTTAAATTAGCTTCCAAACTGTCTATTGTCCAGCTACCTCTGTTCTCAAGGTTCCACTATAGTGTCTAGGACTCCTGAGGTACAGGAATGCAGTTACATCCCACACAGTGAGCTGATAAAATATGTAGAACAACTGTAGATAACTCAGGAATGTCAGAAGACAACTTTAAGATCTAGATCTGCTATTTTGGGGTTTTGTTTTGTTTTTTAATTTAGCATTTGGACCAAGGGTCAAAATTTGGTCTCCATAGTTGCCTTAGTAAGCGCTTAAATGCCAAGTGGCTGGGTAAATATCCCAGCCATTATTCTGCCCTAAATTTTATAATAGCACAACAAGAGGCTATTCAGAAAACAAAACAACTTGAGACCTGTGATGTTTAAATGTCCCTCAAGTACTGCAATATTCAAGAAAGCTGATAATTAATTTATTAATCAAGCTTAGTCTGCTACTTCACTGAGAATGACAAACACCTGTGGCAGAAAGAAAAGGCACAGATCCCTCCATACTACACAGCCAACTAAATCCTTCTGAAAATACAAAGGCCGCCCCAGAGGATTTAAGACTGTGCAATGGGAACTGAACTACTCACTGGGGATTGAGACTAGATTATTATGTAGGACAGGTAGGGTGAAACAGAAAATGAGCCATGGGATTTTCTGCTATAAATATCCCTTGGTCAAATTACCTTTTGTAAGTGGTGTAAGAGTGATATTGTATCCAGATGGTCCAGAAATTATGGAAGAGGCAAACATTTCTTAGGGATCACTGGTTCAATAAAATATATCATTCTAGGAAATTCTTGCCTTTTTATAGGTGGTTGAGGGAAGATGAACTTTATTCTATCAGATGGGTTGGGTAGAATTCCAGTTTGCCTCCTTAAGGTCATCCCAGTTCCGGCTAGTCTCAGTTAGGTTCAGCTGTGTTAAGGCCAGTGTTTTAGAAGTTGCTTCCCACAGAGGAAGCCTGGTTCTGACAGCGGATCTGTAACTACAGGCTAAGAGGTGAGTGTCCTATTAAAAAACAAAACAAAGCAAAACCAAAAATACAGCCTTCTCTCACTGGCTGAGAAATAATGGAAAAATTAAGGCTTGGCTACCCAGGGCCTTAAACAAAACACACTATCCTCCTCTCCACATAAAATTACTCATGTATAAAGTTGCCCTGGGCAACCATAAAGCTGGGAGTTTTGGGGAAAATTCAAGACTGAACCTTTGTAGTTCAGATTCTAACTCTGGAGATTCTCCACCACTACCTAGAACGGTAATATGGATGCATAAGCCTGATGGTAAGCATTCATTTGGACTCCTCAGTTTTGTCCTGGGGGGGACACAATGCATAGGGGTATCTACACATACAATTAATCTGACACAATAAATTCCAAAGCTGTCTGAGTCAGAGTACTCCCAGGTGCAGTGTCTACATGTGTGCCCTGGATAGTAGCAGTTTGAGCAGAGGCAGAGCAGTGGCAGAGCAGGCCTGGACTGACAGCAGGCTCACGGGGTCAGCCCCAGGCTCTGGGTAATGACATTGGTTAGTGAAGAAACTGGCTGGTACATGATAGTGCCCACAGTGCAGTGCTGTGTGGCTAGGTGGCAGGCAGTAGTCTGTCCCCTTGCTGCCTGGGCTGACCAGGTGCAATTTACACCCAGCTGTCTGCATTTGCATGTGTGTCCCAGCACAGTAAATTACCCTACTGTATGATAGTACTGTACTATCCCCAACAGTATTCTCTTATGGCAGAGTTAATTTACTCTTCTCTAGTCCTGGTGTATATGTAGACAGGGATGCTTTACTACAGAGCTAATTAATCTACAATGCCGTAGCTACAGGTAGCTGCACCCATATTGGTTTGGCAGGAGGGTAAAATTTCTCTAAGTGCTGCTGGAAGACCACTCTCAAGGGGGAAGCTGAGGCAGTGACACTAGCAGAATGCCACAGAAAAAGAGATAAACTGCTTTCCAAGTAAGGTTATCAAATATTTGAAAGGAATAGTGATTATAGGTAGGTTGTGCTTGGCCTGGCTACAAGATGTGCTATTAAAAACCCATCACTTGCTGTATGCCTGTTCAAAGCCCTGCTACATAGTCTTAATTAATATCAAAATGTGCCTTCCTGTAGCAGCAGAGCTTCTGTATGAGAATGCATGCTGTCCAGTTATACAGACCTGTAGTATCAGCTATCTAGCCTTTAGGGTGGAAATGCAAACATTGTTGCTTTATGTTAAATTTAACCCTATATCATAGGACCATAGGAAAATAGGA
The DNA here is from genome assembly GCF_001723895.1 of Crocodylus porosus. Lineage (NCBI taxonomy): Eukaryota > Metazoa > Chordata > Crocodylia > Crocodylidae > Crocodylus > Crocodylus porosus. The sequence continues at coordinate 430,845 of NW_017728907.1, read as the reverse complement.
CTGTAAAGGACTTCCTGAAGGTCATCTAGTCCAGGCCTCTGCTCAAGTCAGGAACACCTCTAACTAAGTCATGCCAGCATCTAACCTGCACTTGAAAATTTCTAGGGATTTAGATTCTACAATTACTCTAGGTACCCTGTCCCAATGCTTGACAATCCTCATAATCAGAGAGTTCTTTGTAATCCCCAATGTAAATTTCTTCCCTTGAAGTTTGAAGCCATTCCTCCTAATCCTTTCCCTTACCACAGAGAAAAGGTTATCACCATCCTTTTTATAATTGCTCTTCAGATATTCAAAAATTAAACAATCCTGGTTCTTCCAGACTTTCCCCATAAATCATGTTTCCCGGCCACTAATTATTTTGTTTCTTTCTCAGCTGGATTCTTTCTACTAAGTCCACATCTTTTTTGATGCACAGGGCCCAACTGCACACAGTTCTCCAGATGAGGCCTCACCAGTGCCAAACAGAATGCAAGAAACATTTTCCTTGATTTGCAAGATAAACTCTTGGTAAAGAAAAAAAGCATTGTTGCTGGTGCAACACAGCTCTTTTAGACCTTAAACAATCTCATGGATATCAGATCACATAATTTAGAAGGCAGAAGCCTTAATCTAATCCACTAATAAGTGTACCCACAGGTACTTCAAGCATTTTAGCTTTTAGAAACAAGTGGGCAATAATAAATAATCTAGGGCAGGAAGGCAGCAGCCCTAGATTTCAGGAGGGTGGACTTCCATGAGCTAAGGAGAATAGTCGGGGAGGCACTGAACTCCTTGAGGGGAAGGGAAGGGAGTCAGGTATCCAAGAAGAGTGGTCACTTCTTAAGGAGACAATCCTCCAAGCCCAAAGGGAGGTAATCTCAACATGGACCAAAGTGGGCAGAAGGGCGCAAAAGCCCCCATGGCTCACCAAAAGCTTCTAGGAATGTCTCCTAGCTAAAAGGGAGGCATACACCCAATGGAAAGGAGGGGCCATCATCAGGGAGGACTATACTGCATTTGCTCAGGGCTGCAGGGGGGCGGCCAGGAAGGCCAAGGCAAAGATGGAACTGGGACTAGCTACCTGGATCAAGGACAACAATAAGTCCTTTTTTAAACACATAGGGGGCAAAAAGAAGGTACCAGGTAACGTGGGGTCCCTGCAAGACACTCTAGGAAATCTGGTAGTCACACCAGACAACAAAGCTAACCTATTTAACAACTTCTTTGCCTCCATTTTCCTGAGCACGGACTGGATCAGCCCTCCCACTGGGACCCCCTCAGGCCTCAGGGGAGGCACACCTAGGCCAAGAGTCAGTGAGGATCTTCTGGAGGGACTGGATGTATTTAAATCAGATGGTCCAGATGACCTCCACCCCAGAGTGCTGAGGGAATTAGCTGAGGTCATTGCGGGACCCCTGGCACAGATATATGAAAACTCATGCTGCTCTGGTGTGGTTCCAGAGGACTGGAAGAGGATCAATGTGGTTCCCATCTTTAAAAAAGGGAGGAAGGAGGACCCAGGAAACTATAGGCCTGGGTAAGCTTTTTGAGAGAATTATCCTGGCACATGTCCACAAGGGGTCAGCGGGGGAGCCAGCTGATGACACTAAGATATGGGGGGATGTAGGCACGCTAGATGGGAGGAATAGTTTGCAATCAGACGTAGGCAGGTTACAGGAGTTGGCAGATAAGAACAGGATGGGTTTCATCACTGACAAGTGCAAGGTGATGCACCTGGGGGAGGAAGAACCAGCAGCATACCTACAGGTTGGGGAACTCCCTTCTCATCAGTGCAGAGGCAGAAAAGGATCTTGGAGTCATCATTGATGCCAAGATGAACATGG
>NW_017728907.1:419191-428779 GCF_001723895.1 Crocodylus porosus | reverse complement strand
AGTACTTTTTCCTGCCAAGGCAGGGGGTCGGACTTGATGATCTGCTCAGGTCCCTTCTGACCCTACAAACTATGAAACTATGAAACTATAGGTCACTAACTGAACTCACAGTAGGGGGCTGTATCTCACAAATACCCTGTGAGGCTCTGTGACAAAGTATAATACAATCCCCAAAGGTATCTCCTACCTGAATCTTCCCCTAAACCCCTAAGGCTAGGGGCAGACGTTCATAAAGCCTGAACCTAAATTGATGGAGTTTTTGCAGGTTAATCTAATCTGACTAGGCTGAACTGGTTTGTAACTTCAGAGACATCACAGACATGCAGAAACATGCCTGCATTGTCTCAGGCTTGAAGCTGGGAGGTGCTAGAGCAGCCCTCCTCTCCCTTCCACAGCACTGTGCTAGAGGGGGGTAGGCATAGCCAGACACAAGTAGGACATTTTGATTAGCCAAGCAGGGCATTGATAATAGTGTTATCTAATTCAGTGTTTATCAGCCCATTAAGAAAACAACAGAGGGACAACACAGTCTGATGGCTGGGGAATTGGTTCCAAGGTCGAACTCAGAGAGTAGTAGTCAATGGAACTGTATCATCATGGCGTTGCATGACCAGCGGTATCCCCCAAGGCTCCATCCTAGGACCTGTTCTCTTTAACAACTTTATTAACAATGTGGACATTGGTGTCAGAAGCAGACTGTCCAAGTTTGCCAACGACACCAAAATTTGGGGTAGAGTATCCACACCCAAGGATAGGTTAATAATCCAGGATGACCTTGATGGGCTTAGAAAGTAGGCTGATAAAAACCTGATGACACTCAATACAGAAAAATGCAAGGTACTCCACCTCAGGGAAAAAAAAAACCTGCATCATGCTTGTAGGCTCAGCACTGCTACGTTTGCTAGCACCATGGCCAAAAGGGACTTGGGGGTCATGACTGACCAGAAGATAAACATAAACCACCAATGTGGTGTTGCAGCTGGTAAAGTGAACAAAACTCTGGCTTGCATCCATAGATGCTTCTCAAGCAAATCCAGGGATGTCATCTTCCCACTGTCCTTGCCTTGGTGAGGCTGCAGCTGGAGTACTGCGTCCAGTTTTGGGCTCCACAATTCAAAAAGGATGTGGAGAATTTTGAGAGAGTTAAGATGAGAGCCACATGCATGATCAGAGGGCAAGACTTTATGAAGAGACTTTATGAAGAGAGGCTGAGAGCCATGGGGCTCTTCAGCCTGGAAAAGCGCAGGCTCAGGTTTGACCTGGTGGCAGCCTATAAGTACATCAGGATCTGGGGGGAATGCCTGTTTACCAGAGCACCCGAAGTCATGACGAGGTCCAAAAGTCAGAAATTCCTCCAAGACCATTTTAGGCTGGACATAAGGAAAAATGTCTTTAATGTCCAAACCCCCAGGCTTGGAATAGACTCCCTCCAGAGGTGATGCAAGCACCTACTCTGGACACCTTTAAGAAACATTTGGACACTTATCTTGCTGGGATCCTTTGACCCTAGGTGACTCCTGCCCCTTGAGCAGGGAGCTGGACTTGATGATCTTCTGGGATCCCTTTGAGCCCTAATGTTTATGAAATCTATGACATTACCAGCTACCTCTTGATTCTGCCTGTTGGTTCCAACTGTTGATTCAGCATGGACCATAGACAGCATGTGGTCCACTAGCTAATACACAGACACCTCCTCAGCAAAAGAAGTAGGTGGGGGGGAGGGGGTTCCTGTTTAGCTGGGAGTGGTAAAGGGGAGTGCAGAAGCAGCCCCCAGTCTGTGCTGGAGCTCCAGCCAGGGAACAGAGGGGCGGGGCCAGATCTGCTGTGGAGCAGAGAGCATGCCAGGATGCTGGGGGTGTCTGGTTTATCATAAACCATTAAGGGTACATTGGGACAGATGTTGCATAAACTGGTTTGACCCAAGTAAGTTAAGTCTGATACTATATTATCTCAAACCAGTTTCAGCCATTTTCAAACTTGTTTATGTGCACTGAACATTTGTTTTGTTACAGGTTTAAACCAGTTTCTGACCACTTAAACTGGTTTATGTGTAATGTCTGTCCCTTGCCCAGATGCCTAATTTGGAGCACTGATATGAAAAATTATCTCCCTCCTTTCCTCCTGCCTTCACTCAAATATTTAAAAGTTAGCATAATGTGAACATCTATTTCTGCTTTCTAGGTGTCCAGAATAAAGTATAACACAATACCACGTGTGGAAAAAATCACTAATCTCTAAGATGCAAAGTTACTGTTTTCACAGAGAAATGCCATTTGTATAATTTAAAGATTCTTTCAAGAAAAAAATGGCATCCTCCTATTAATGATCAACTGCAGGAAAAATTTTCATTTTTTCAAAAGGATGCATTTTTTCTAAAAATGAAGAATTCTTAACTGTTTAGAATTCACTTGAGATAACATTGGCTGCTGGAGAATATAGGCAGAAAAAGTGTTTTGGAGAAACAATAGCTTACAACTTTCTGACTTTAGCTTGTTTATGAACCTTTATACTATTTTTAAAAAGTCATAAGGGTAACATAATTTGAAATAGGCCACAGCTCAGTGCTTTAATTTCAAACTTTTGTTAGCGTTTCACTAGAATTGTAATATCACTGGTTTCTTATGACTAAATGCTATGAAATCAGTTTTTCCTTGGCTTTTTTCCATTTTTTTGTTTGTTTGGTTGGGTTTTTTTACATCACGGTCTTGCAAGAGAATCCCCTTCGGGTTTTTATTTTTTGCTTTTGCAGTATTGGATAATAAATTGCCCATTCTAATGTTACTTCCATATAATTGCATTGAGACTTTCATAAAATTGTTCTTATATTACAAATAAATGTTTTTTTTTCTTTGAAGAGTTAAAGTTAAAAGTATGTATAAGTGAAGTCTTGCTAACACAGAATAGTACTTCTGTTCTTTTCATAAAGAACCTAAATGTCCACTCCACAGGTTTTTCCAGGAGATTAGATGTGCTATCCTTCCAAGTGTTATAGGAGATGTATGCTTCTGGAGGGAGTCGAGGAGCCCAGTCTCCTTGGAGTCACAGCAGAAGCACTTGGGATGAGCTAGACAGGAGAGTCACATTTTTATTTCTCCCTTCCAAGGGCTTTTAAGTTACCAGTATGCCTTAGTAGATTTGTTGTAGCTAAAGGGACTAACTTAGTGTGATGTGTGTGTGCCAAATTGTAAGGAAGAATAAACTGAAAAGTGTAGTCTTGAAGAGATTTGTCATTTGGAAGGTAGCATGAAAAGATTTTGGCAAACTCCCTGGAAGTGAGGTGTGTTGATTATCAGACAGTGAACTTGTGGAAGTCCTACTGCTTCAACAGTTAAAATTAGAGAAGACATAGCACCAGAAGTTTGCTGGGAGAAGACATAGCACTAGAAGTTGTCCTTGAGGGGTGGGAGAAAGGTAATGAAGTTTTCACTGAAAAGACTGGACAGGAAGGTCTGAGAGTGCTTATCTAGTTCTAACTCTGTTTCTGTCAATCGAATATTGAAACAACTTATTTGCGTTTCATACTTCACCTCTAAAGGATTATTTGTAAAGCATATTTATGTACTTTAACATGTGTGGAATCTAGTGAATGGAATGAGTCCCATCCTTACTCCTGGGTTTTACTTTCTAAATTTTCTTTTTTTCTATTGGACCACTGTTTCTCCTGCTTACCTTGCTAACTCATGAGGCTCATAAATGCCAAGACTCCATTAATTTGCTGATTAGTCACTGTTCATTAATTCCCTGCTGTTTAATTAAGTAATGTGACTCATAAATTCCAACCTGTGAATTGGGCTGAAGTCATAGCTTCAAATTCTTATTGTCCAATCAGGTTGCAATTTTTTTTTTGTGCCAATTTCATAGTGTCTCAAAAAATCAAATAGTATCCTTGTGTGTATAGAAGTGAAAGACAGAATGTATATTAGTTAGCTCTTGTGTTGTTTTATTAATATTGTACTTATTAATTTTTTACAAAGACAGAGACAGTGCTTTATGGTTTAGGGAATCAAATTTTTAGTTCTAGAATTGTTTGGAATTTTATTATGTAATAAAACTTTGTCTAGCTCCATATTTGCTGAGAATTAGAATCCAAATAGGAAAAGGTCATCAAAACTTAAGCAATTTGAGCATATCATCTTGTATGTATAACTACATAACATTCTCAGAAAGGAAACTCGTTATTGATTACCCCTAAGGTTTCTAAGATCAAGTATGCCTCTCAATAGTTGATTGTAGCCCACAGTACTGCATCATTTCTGCAGTGGCAAGCTCAATTTAGTTTTCTGAAAGTATTGCATTGTAAGATTGCAGATGGGTCTATTAGACGTCCATTAATTAGATGACCACTGAAAATGTGGAGCTGCCCAGGTGGGAAATGGTATGTTGTAATGAATAATGTTTATATACTCCAGTATTAATGACATCTCAGCATTCCCTGATACATTCTAGGGAAAACAAATCAAAGAACCATTTAAGTAAAAATAGATTCAGCAGAATTTGTATTTTGCATTGCAGATCATTTAAAGGTGGCCTGCTCTGGAGCTGATCCTAGTCAGTGGCACAAAGGCAGCCCTGAGTACATATATCCATTATTTATTTTTATTTGCATTATTTTAGTATGCAGAAGCACTAGTTATGGGCCAAAATTCTATTGCATTAGATAGTGCACAGACATTGAATAAAGACAATGTACATAGTACCGACTCCAGCACTACTCTGTAAAATCTCTCGGCCAGGTTTCAGCTTTGAACCCAGGGCTCTCATTATTGGGGTGCATTACAACAGAGATTCTCTGAAAGAATTCTGGCTATGCATGGGCATGAGGATCCATTTTCTTAGACAGATCCATTACCTTTTTTTGAGTTTTCATGAATTGTAGGGGATCCTTTTTGTTAAAAGAACAGCTTAAGAAGAATTTACCAATAGGCTTTTCTTCACTTCTCATGTTAAAGTGAACAAAAAGTAGGTGCATTCCAGGAGTAGTCCCACTGAACAGTAAGTGATGTTGAACTCTTGTTTCTTGCTAACTGCATTTCAAAACTGGAATGAATGCTTTCATTGCATTGCCACTTTATTGCATAGTAACCTTATATTTAATTTGGTTGTGTCCCTCTCCATCTTGTTCTCTTCCACGTTCTTTTCCCCCATTGAACTCTATTTTGAATTTTAGCTTGGATTCATAGAAGTACAGTTATAATTCGAGACCAAAATTCTAATTCCATAATAACACAGGCTATAACCTAAGAGATTTTAAGTATCATATACTGCTCTTGATTTATAACAAGACCCTCAGACAAGCACTATTGTTAACTATTGCTAATAACGTGTGATTACAAATGTTCCTAGAGACCAACCCTGATGGGACTCAATTGGACTAAGCAGTGTACTAACCCATAGTAGTAGATAATCCCTGCTCCAAAATGTTCACAATTTCATGTAAGAAAGAAATTCTCTAGCAGTAGTCAGCCTCACATTATTAAAATTTCTCTTTGTAAAATGATATACAAATATGCACCAGAGTGAATATCTTGTGGAGTTTTTTCCATTGAGATTTTTCTTAAGTATAGTTAGGGTAAATAACATTGATTCATATTAGACTTGTTATAGCACTAAGTTGCACTGTTTTAACAAAAGATGAGTGTTAAAAACAAGTTTAAAACAAGTTTGAATGTTTTGTCCACACAGACACTTAGCTTTGAATTCCCTGCTAAACTCAGAGTTAAATGGGATGATTCATGTGGCTAAATTCAGGTTTATACTTAAATTCAAAGGAGGAAAAAAGTGATATTTAATATGTGATTCCTTAGATTGTCCTTTCATTGTTTTCAATTTGCTAACTCTAGGGAAGGTATTTTCAACCATGTCAGAATAAAATCATTTTGTTCTGGAGTTTAGAGTAACATTTTGGCTGATTGACCTTAGAGTCAGTGCTGACACATAGGAGAAACTCATAGTGAAACATTCCACTTATTGCAAAGATTATGTACCCATCATTCAGTCTGAGGATTGTTGTTTGATTTTTTACAAGTTACCTGAAAGAGCATAAAAAACAGCTGTATACACCTGCAGGGGGCGGGACACCCAACCCCCACTCAGCCCCTGGAGCAGCTCTGCACAGGGCATTTCTGGCAGGGGATTTGCTGAGAGTTGTCTCAGGTGTGAGAGAGCTGCTCTTTCTAGGTGGAGGGAGCACAAGGCTTGCCCCCACCCAGCCCCAGTCTGCTCAGCCCCTGCCTGGCCCCCAGAGCACCTCTGCATGGCATGGAGCTGGCTGCTCTGGAAGGTGGGTAGGGTCTGGGTTTCCAGGCTCTGCTCATTCTCTGGAGCTGCTAGTTCTGCATTGTACAGAGCTGCTCCAGGGGGCAGTGGGGGCTGGAAACCCAAACAGGGAAAATGCTGACAAGTTCCATACTCCCACCCCGCTGGCCTGGCAGGAGGCTTACTGGCAGCTACCCCACAACTGGGACAGCTCCCAGCAAACCCCCTCCTGCCAGCAATCAGGGCTTTCTGGCAGCTGTGTCCACCAATTGACATGGGGCCAGAAGAGCTCTGCCTGGAGCAGAGGCAGCCGTCTCCCAGCCTGGTGCACTTCATGTCCCCTCCTGATATGTACAGGGCCAGGAGATAGCTGCCTCTGCAGCTGGCAGAGCTTTCCTGGCCTCATGTGCATTGGGACAAGCCTTGTGCCCCTTGCCAGCCCCTGGGCTAGCACACAGGGGAGATTGGAGCTCCCCTTGGTTGCTGTAGTGGGGCAAAGTAGGGTAGGAGCAAATCTGCTCCTAAAAGGGAGCACATGTAGACATGCTCCCAGGGAAGGATTACTGTGTAGTAAGCCTAATGTGAATTAATGTCACATGTAGATTCGCCCACCAAGACATAAATTTTCTACAGTGTAAAATTGAGGGTAAATTGCTCTGGCATTGTGTTTCATGCTCTAAGGTTGCCAAAAGGATTATACAGGAACTATTATATGCCAATGATCATATGCTGGTGATCCACTCTGAGAAAGATCTTCACCTGTTAGTAACCTGTTGTCCTATCTCTGCAACCAACTTTTGGACTAGGCATCCATTGAAAGAAAACAGACTGTGTACCAACCAGCTTCTGGGAGAGAGTACACCGCTTCTTTCATATCTATTTTTGGAACCAAACTCAGAATCAAAGTTGACTTCTTTTGGAAGAATTGTGATCCATGATACCAGCACTGACAAGGTTGTTGACTCTCATTCAAAAAGCTAGGATATCTTTTGGCATACTTGTTAAGAAAACATGGACCAAGTGTAGATTGGTGTAAATTCACCAAATTAAAAATGTACAAACTGGGTGGAGGAGAAGAAGGAGCTCACCATGATCTGTACAGATATAAATTTGGGCAATTACATGTGATGCATCCACCTGAACAGGATTCAGACACCTATGGCCTGCAGGCCAGAATATGGGTATTAGATCTGGTCTGAAGCTGGGAGCCTTCAGTGGCATTGGAAGCAGGGGAATTTTCCCATACAATTCCACACCATGACCAGACAGCAAGGAACTTCATCCATGCTGTGCTGCGGCCAGGTAGCAGAAAGAAGTGGCAGCAGCTGCTGGGTTCTAGCACTGACCTTCTTTGAACCCCAGCTTGGTCATACTGGTCCACCAGCAGAGAATAAAGCTGCCAACTTCTGCACAAAAAGAATGCTCCAAGCGAGGGAGACAACAAAATGACCTATGATGAAGTCCTGCAGAATGCTGATGGCATGGCTTCTGAGAAAATAAAAAGGTACAGTTACAATTAACTTAGATGTAGCTCAGATGGAAATACATGAATGATGAAGCAGCTCTTACAGAGTGGAATATGGCTGCACAAAAAAACACTTCAAGAACATCCTAAAAACAGTCCTGCTTAAACCTGGAGTTCTCAGCTGTAAAATGGCATCAACATACTACCAATGTGAAGGCAGGTATAGTCCTTTTTGTACAGCAAATGACATATCTTTTGGCAGGAAAAGTGCAAGTCAAAGGATGTGTCAGCAGCAATGAGCCAGCCATGTATTGTTGGACAAATGACCAATGCACAGGTTCAGCAAACCAAGGTTTATTCATAGTATATGGATAACTGAGGCAAATTCATTCACACCATGCATGCACGATTCACACAAAGTCACCTATTCACAGCACTTGGAGTCACACTGTGGTGGCCAGTTGCAGGCTTCTTCAAGGCTATGTTCAGTCATTTCAGTTCTCTCAACAAGCAAGTATGCTAGTGTTGCTGGTTAGGGCGTCCATCCCGGCTCGGCCTTCACTGCCCTTCTATCTTCATGGGGCAGACTTTGATCAATGCCTGGAGACCCCTTCACCAATCATCTTTCTTCACTTGAGCTCCTCTTTTGGACTCTGTTACTGGTTATATATTGTTTTACATTGCAGTCTGTTTTTAAGTTTTTATTCGTATCATCTCCACATTCTCGGGCTGTCACCTGCATTTCATCCTGACGGTTATTTCTTTTTACTCCAAATATTTTGTACCAGTCTGTCTAATATCTGTTGCAACCATCCAACTATCAATCATACACCCTCAGCACACATACAAATAAACACCCTTATTACTTCTTTTTCTACAAAATGGAAATACGTTTAAAATGGCAGCACAGCATAAGCATAAACATAGCATAGCTATGACATATTTTAACAGTATTAAGTATCAATTCGTGACAAAAATACGTTTACCATGTAGACCCGTACAGTCATCTGTGTGCTGCATTTTATTAATATGTCCCCCTTAAGAAACTTACCCTTCACTGCAAAACTCTTCCTCATGCCCTCCAGAAACAGTAGCATCTGAGTAAACTCTTGCATCAATACTGTATTCTAACTTTACATCCAAACAAAAACATTTGGAGGAGACACCATCTGAGCAAGACAGGTGACAAAGGCAAGGAGTGCTAAGGTAAGGAACTGTGGCCCAGACAGTCTCCCTAATCAGGGGGTGGCACATACAGTCTTGCAAGGCCTTAAATGCCTATATACCAATGCTTGAAGTATGGGGAATAAACAGGAGGAACTCGGCCTCAGAATAGCTAGTTCAACCCCGGCCATCATAGGGCTAACAGAAACATGGTGGGATTCATCCCATGACTGGGCAGTTAGCATTAGGGGCTATAGGGCTTTACAGGCAGGATAGAGAAGGAAGGAAAGGTGGGGGTGTGGCTGTCTATGTCAGGGAGCACTGCACATCCTCTGCCAGCAGAATGGGGTCAGGGGAAGGGCAGGATGAAGTGCTCTGGGTCAAGATTCAAGGGGGCCATGGGGAGAGTGATTTGACGGTGGAGGTCTACTACAGACCCCCCAACCAAGGGGAAGAATTGGATTGGGAATATTCAGGCCAGCTTGCAGAGGCACTTAAGGCAAGGGATGTAGTTGTCATGGGTGATTTTAATTACCCAGACATCTGCTGGGAGGAACAGTCAGCCAGGATGAACCATTCCAGGAGGCTCCTGGCTGAGATACACTTAATTCAGGAGATGCACAGTCCCACCAGAGGAAATGCCCTGTTGGACCTGGTCCTGGTCACAGGAGATGACCTGGTAAGGGGCCTCCAGGTTCTTGACC
>NW_017728907.1:410860-418365 GCF_001723895.1 Crocodylus porosus | reverse complement strand
CAAAAAAAATTAAATAAAAAAATACGTAGGCAGAAAAGATAACATTCGTTGTGCACAATCTGTTCTTCTTGAGTGTATACACGGTTTTCTGCTGTCTGTTCTCTCTCTCTGTTTTCTGTTCTCTGCTTTGGGCAGAAGTTCTTTCAAAGTTATACTTTTCACAGGTGACCAATTACTATATGCCAATTATAAATAATTAATGAGTTGGTACTTGTGCTTTCTTTGTTTGCTCAGGTTTCATAAAAAAGGAGGGGTTATTTTTACTTGGGTGGTACTGGTTCTGTTTGGTCACAGGATGGCACGCATAGTATATTTAATTAATTTTACAACTTCATTAAAGTAGTTTCATTTTTATCTGGTCACTATGGGTACCAATATCTCTCATGCTGAATTGTCAAGGCCAGTTTGTCTCTCTAGTATGAGAACTCAAGTAATTTGAAATGAGGCACAGATAGGGGTGTGTATATGCAACGCTGTTAATACAGAGGGATAAATTACAACCACAGAGTTTGTTGTGTTAGCTTCTGACCCCTTGCCATCTGACCTTTTGCCATTGGCATCTGAAATCAAAGACTTTGATCTTTGACAGAAATCATTTGCAATACACACAATATACATCAGGCTGAATATACACAAGATGCTGACTGCACAGTAGCTGGTTACTACTGTGCAGTTGGGTCATGTGGCACACACCATTACTGCACAGGAGTAATGAACTACTGAGCAGCCAGTGTCACCTGAAGCCATTTGGAAGCTCTAACGCACAGTGGGGCTGTGCGAAATTTCGCTGGCTGTCTCACTTCAACTCTGCTTTGACTCATTTTGAGCTCGAAACAGCAAAATCTAAATGAAATGAAGGGCTTTGAAACATCCTTGAAACAAAATGAGGGAAGGGGAAACATTTCAAAAGTTTTGAAATGTTTCAAGTTTCGAAACTCAAGCTGGGCTTGCCTGCAGGGAAACAGAAATTAAGGAGAGGGAAGCTGGAGACGGGAGAAGAGAGGGGAAGGACTCGTCTCATATTGACTGTGCAGCTGGCCAGTGACTGTCATCCTTCCCTGAGGGCCCTTCTAATCCTAGTGCTCTGGGGGAAGTATGGAAAAACAGCATAAAAGGCAGCATTGTTTGAACTGGCCTGCTTTCTGTCACCCATGTCATGAGTTTTGCTTGTCAGCAGCCTGTGGTGCAGTTTCTCAGAAATGTCTGCACCTATTTCCTTGAAACTTGGCAAGCTTTGTGGCCTCAGTAGGGGCTATCGTGCCTGTGGTTTTCAGCCTGCTGTGCCTTTACACACACACGTGACATGAGTTTTTTCTTGTCAGCAGCCTAAGGTGCAGTTTCCCAGAAACTCCTGGATCTATCTCTCTGAAACTTGATAGGCTTTGTGGCCTCAGCAGCAGCTACCATCTCTGTATGTTTAATCCAAATCAGGCAAGAACTGACAAAATTAAAAGCAGTTTCATGGTTCCCCATTATAGCCTATGGGCAAAATGGCAAAACAGCATCAAAACAGCGAAACAGTTTCAATGAAACAAAATGGAATAGTGGTTTTGAAATTAAATGAAACTAAAAATGAAACACTATCCCACTGAAATGTCAAAACAGAAGCCAAAATGAAATGGTGCAGTTTTGCACAGCCTTACTGCACAGTAACTCCAACATATACAAATATGAAATGACTTTGTAGTAACAACTGCACATTCAGCATCTTGTGTAGATGTGGCCTCAGTAAGACAGAAGCAACCCTGTGGTATGAAATCTAAGTGGAGTCTACTTCTATATCAAGAAAGCAAAAAATCTTAATATACAATGCCACACACACCATAGTGTTACATAAGCTAATACTGTTGTAATGCAAATAGTTATCAGAGAAGTGCACATATAGAAAATAGTACATATACTAAACAGTAAGTACCAGTATGTACTTGGAGACTGATTTTTGTTGAATACTCTGAAATTCATACAAATTTCAGACTGTCCTAGTTACAGAAAAACAAATCTACTTGGCTAGAAGTCAACAGTAATAGCTTTCTGTAACATTAACCTTTTCTCCCTAGGCATTGTCCATAATGCGTTAAGATAGAAGGAGCAAAACACTATGATCTTAAGCTCTCAATTGTAATTCTTGATGTAACAGGGTGACACTGTAACCCTGTTACTGGAGCAACCTAGAGTAACCCTGTGGGTTCAAGAATAGGGCAAGTTTGAGAATATACCAGTGGTGCAGCTGAAGAAAAGCTGACACTGGCAATTAATTATTTTAATTTTCACAGGCAAACACCCAACTTTTGCAGGCAAACCCATGGTTAAAAGGATAAAAGGAAGCCTCTTGGAGAAAATAGTAGCCTCTCACAGAGAGGAAGAGAGGCTGCCGAGAAGATCAAGCCACAAGACCCAAGACGGACCATAACCAGCAAGAAAAAGCCCAGCTTGGCAAGGAGAACCAAGACAAGTGAGATAGGCACCACTGGATCCCGATGCCCATGGGAGGTGAAAGAGAAACTTTACTTACGAAGGAGAAAGTGTTCACTGGGACACCAATGGGGAGGTAGGAGCTGAAACCCTGGAGGAGTAAAGAGCAGGGCTCAGAAAGTGGCTCCAGGACACTGGAAAAGTAGCGGTGCACCACTTAAAGGGACAGGCACCCTATTCCAGCATATATTCAAGACACTTGTTCAATAAGAAGGAATCTTCATAACCAGTTAAAATCTATCTACACTATGTTGGGTACTTCATTGGGAGGCAAGGGAGCATTTTTCTCCCTTCATAAGTCATGGCAGGAAAGTCCCCAAAATGAATTTCAGGGCAAGAATCCTGATCCTCCTACATGCAACAATAAATGCAAAGAGTGTACTGGAGAGAAAATCCAATACCTTTCTTCTATATGGATGGATGGATTCAGCCTACATTACCTGATCCAAATGTCCTTGGAGGAAGGGGGGATATTTTAGAATTTAATTACAAATTTTCTTTCACAGGTGGCACCTTTCTACTTAACACCATGAAACAAAAATCTGGGTCTAAAAACTTTGGAGATGCTGAGGTGCAAAATCCATTCTCCATATTTCATAGTAATTCCATCTGATACCCTGAGCAACTTTGGCCTGTCCCTTCATATGCTCTTTCCTGTCCCATTTTCACCTATGACACTCCAGAAACTGGATCAGATTGTGCAACTCAGGTATGGATCTAACTGCTGCTGAAAACAAACAGCTGAAATGCTAACACTTATTGTGACCAGCTACTTCAAGATATCAAGCTATAAAATAAATTGCAACCCACCAAAAATGTTTCTCCATCATCTACTATGCTGGATGTAATAGGACACAATTTTCAATTAGATTTTTTAATTGGGCAGAAAGAAATTAAATACAGTGCTTGGAATGATGGATGGCAAAGAACTGTACATACTTTGTTCAATTTAATATATATCCAGCTGTTAATCAAATAAAAAGTGACTTGGACAGATGGGAACTGCTTCATTTTTTCCTATGGGGTAAAGCAAACATTATACAAATGATTGTTCTCCCATGGTTACTTTATACTTGTATTGTTCCTGCTGTGGAAGTCCCAGGTTATTATTTCCAGAAATTAATAAAATTCTTTCAAAATACCTGTGAGGGTATAACAAAAAAGCCTTAGAGTTTATTGCACAAAACATTTTACAAGAGTTTAAGGTCCTTTAAGCATTAATCACCCAAGTTAAGGCATAGGTTTAGCTCTTGCCTAGATCACCAAAGATGGGAAACACAGTTCTCATAGAACCCTGGTTTGCCCTAACTAAATCGAGGGTCTAGCATAGAGCAGATTCCTATAATGCCCAATTAGCTTCTCAGGTTCTGAGGAAGTTTCTGAACCCCTCCAGAAAATGAGACTAGATATATATTTCAGCTCCCTGCTTGAGTCACAATTCCTTTTGCAGGTTGCTCTTGGGCTGAAGTCATATATTGTCTCTTACAGTTTTCAGGTTCAATTTAGCCCTTGATGAGTGTTGTTAAAACATGTTTATTTAATTTAACTCTTCATCCAGAAAGGGGACCTCTCACGTGTCTCTCCCCAGAATAATATGCCACTAATTCAGCAGCTCCCTGACAGCATTTGTGTCCACTGTGTCAAGCTTACATTCAGAAGCTAGGGACAAACATTACACTTAAACTGGTTTAAGTGATCAAAAGCGGGTTTAAACCTGTAATAGAACAGATCTTCAGTGCACATAAACCAGTGTGAGAATGGCTGGAACCAGTTTGAGATAAACCTGATTGGATGTAGGTTCAATTAACTGATTTGGCCAAAAACCACTTTATTCAATGTCCCAGACCCCTTGCTGGTTTAAGATAAATCAGACTCCTCCAGCATCCCGGCATGCTCTCTGATCTGGGCAGGGCTCTCTGCTCCACAGCAGATCTGGTCCCTCCCCTCTGCTCCCTGGCTGGAGCTCCTACAGAGACTGCAAGCACAGCAGGATCTGCCTGGCCTCCCCCTCCCCTACTGCCTGCCCCGCCCCCCGGCAGTTCACTGCTTAAGCAGGAATTGCCCCTGCCCTCCCTCCTATCTCTCACAGCATGGACCTCAGTCCTATGGACCCTAGGCATGTAGTATGCTAGCTACTGTCGAGAGGTATCTGTATGTGTCTCAAATTTCCTGGGACAGGCAGACAGAATGGTGACTGCTTAGGGATTTTAGAGCTAATCAACAGGTCAGGTGGTAAGCTTTTTAAGAAGAGTTTTAACTAATAGAAAGAGGCTATTGTTTTCCTGATGAGGTGATAAACACTGTTATCATCCCCCTGCTGGCTTGCTTGCCTGTCAGTTTGCTGCAAACAGTATAAAGAAGCAGGAAAGGAGATTGAAACTGAACACTGCACACTCCCCCTTGCCTCAGAGTGCTAGCAGGAGGCTGGGGTCTGGCAATAATCCCGCCCCTTGAGCAGCCAGTGAGGAAAAGGCAGACCTCCCTAATTAGAGGTCCTGCCAGGGCCTGGACACCCCCCACCCCCTCCTCAGCTCAGTACTGTCCAAGGGAAGAGAGGGTTTCTCTACCACCCCTGCTTCTAGCCTGAACCATGACAGACATGTGCCTGCATTTCCTCAGGCCAGAGAGAATGTCTGTCTAGTGATAAACCAGTTCAGCCTAGCCAGGTTAGATTAGCCTGCAAAAATTGAATCAATTCAGGCCCAGGCTTTTTGAATGTCTGTCCCTAGTCAGAGTGGTGGAGAATGTATGCCAGGTTTTTTATAACAAGAGGTGCTGGTTTTTAAATAAATTTGTTTTGTTTCTTTTTTTTTGTTTGTTTGTTTGGTCATCAGGGTTTATGGTCAGTGTTTCATAATTTGGTCAGGATTCACTTATGTAAATCCTAAAAAATGGACAAGCCTGGTCAGTACTTGGCATATCCCTGATAGTCTTTGGCAACTAACTGTTGCATTTTATTTTTTTAATCCTTTCAACCATCCCCTTCCTTGTTTAACTGTGCTTCAAAAAATCTGAGAGAAAGTTATATGGTGAGCATGTCACTTCTATCCTGTGGCTACTGCATGAATGATATAATGTGTCAGCTTTGTGGTAACTAAGCAGTGTGATATTGGGGAGGCAACTCAAACTTTTAACTGGTCTGGAAGAGAGTTGTTAAACCAGGCTCAGCTTAGAGTTTTGAACAATAGCTAGCAAGACATTCTCTTCATGGAATGATTGCCACTCTTCTATGTCAATAACAGAATATCAGTTATTCGGGGATCTGTTTGTTAAGTGTGAATCATGCCTCTTAAGTCAGCCTTTGTGAACATAATTTCACTCTTAGATTCTAGCAGTTAATTTAACCAGCATTGGATTTAATGCCTTGGGGTAATAAGATCTGAATGTCATCATATTTAAAAATGTGCATTAGGTGTATACAGTTATAGCTTTCATATATGCTGAAATCAGATTTTAATTTTCAACAGCCTCATCCATTATCTTCATCCTAACTCAACTTGTTCTTTGAATAAAGGTAAGATTTTTTTTTTCTGCAGAAGTAGAACTACAGCTTAGATATCACTTAAGCCAAAGCTTTTTCTTACCATAAAATGTATAGAAGCTTTGAGAAGCCAGATTGAGAACTATATAGATTCTATGCCCACTTGTGTATGCAGATCTAAGGAAGTAGAAATAAAAGCTCCTCTGAAATGTAAGAAGAAGTGTTCTATGTTTAGCATTTCTTGGCAGATAATAAACTTGATGAAAGTGAATTACTAGACTAAACATTCTCTGCAGAAAATAGTCCATAGGGCATATAAACCAAGAAGAGGGGCAAAAAAAAAAAGAAAAAAACAAGACAGCAAAGAGGAATCATGATGAACATTCTACATTCTCTTCCAAAAAGGGGGGGAGGGGGAACACAGATCCTTATTTGTATCTCTAACATGTCACTACAGCCCTTGTTTCTAACATCCCTCACATTTTTTTATTTTCCCCCACCCACTATGTGCTACATGTCTATCTGGCCTGACTCTATGATTTGGCATATTACCTTGTAACTATTAAGTTAAAATGGAACAAAAACAAATTTACATTCTAATACTCAGAGGAAAGAGAGAATTCATTTTGAAGAGCATACATATTTGCAATTGATTACAGTAGATGTCATTAAGCAATGTTTTTCGATGTAGAGCTTGATGGCTTGTATGAAAGAAAATTTTAGATTTTTTTTAAAGTTTCAAGGGACGAATACACCAAAAAAATGTTATTGTATTATCATCATGATGAAAAGGATGTGACTGGTATAAAACACATTAATTAATGGATTTCATACTAATTCATAGACATGCTTCTTATGCCTGATAGCATTAATAATGCACATGTTCATGCAAGGAGTTTTGTGTTTTTGAGACAGTAATTTTACTAAGGTTTTTGTTAGTTGCTACTTGACCTGTCACCAAAAATCTTCTCCTATGTGTTTCACCTTTCCCCTAGTTAGACAATGAAGTTTGTTGTAATTAATGTTCCACAAATGAAAAAAAAAAAAGAAAGTGCACTATTTTGATGAAAGATGTGGGAAGATAAACACATATAAGTGCCAAGGAAGAATTATTTTTGTAGTAGTCAAGTCAAGGTGGAGTCTTCAGTGCTGAGGAAGTAGGATCCTTTCATGAATGCCAGAAGCCTCTTTGGCATGTGACCAACATGTCTGGAATAAGCTATATGTGTTAATATCAGTTTATGCCATTAAGGAACAATTTATGTTAGTGAAATACAGAGCTTTCCAAATACTTAGCTTTACCAACCTTTTGAAGTATGTTAAGTTAACTTCCACCTGTTCCTCACCCCACGCCCTTTTTTTGAAGGGGAATGGAAACTGATTTTGCTAATATGCAATATATATTTTATTGGACATATCTATGAAAGCATAACAAAAACAGAAAACCAAAGAGGATATTGCCGCTCAAAAAGGCCATATTTTGTTTTCTGAAAATAATTTACTATGGAATTTTAAAATACCATTTTTCATGAGCACCAACAATATCCAACTC
>NW_017728907.1:397279-410305 GCF_001723895.1 Crocodylus porosus | reverse complement strand
GCAGAAGTGGACCAGAAGTGAACCACTTCCAGGTTCACAGCTGAGTATGCATCCTCCCCATCCCCACTCCTGTGGGACACTCCATCTGCCACAGCGTTCATGAGCTGCACTAATACCTCAAGGTATGTAGAAAAAACATTTAAAGCTCTGTCTGTGTCTGAATTTCTGATTCTCCAAATCAGCATTGAATCTTCAGATTTGGATTTGGACAAGTAAGATCAGGGTTACAGTGATCCCGATCAATGAATCAAATCACTGTACCTGATTTAGGCTGAATCCCAATCCAAATCCAAATCAAATAGGGCTCGCCTTGCACACCCCTAATGGTTATGTTTCTGGTATCACAGGAAGCAGAACATGTTTTAAGACCCAAGTATCTTGATGTTGAATTATTTTATCAGTTTGAAACGTACGTTACTGTGAAGGTTGCTCTGATTGCCTTAGCTATCACCTCCTGTGTCTATTCCAACTCTCACCTGCCATGTCTTGATGGATTTTTGATGTTATTAGTCAGGAGGTATTAATTACTGCAGTAGGCTACCGACAATTTCTAAACTTTTTTATCTGTGGCCCCACCTTTCTGCTGTCTCCTTTACCCAATGCACAAATTAAGGTTGATACTCAAACCATAGTCTGCTGTAATCAAATGATTGTCCTTTGTGTTCCTTCACACACTTAACTATTACAAGACTATTACATATTTTGTTTGTTTGTTTTGTTTTGTTTTGTTTTTAGTTTTTCATTAACACCTTCAGAGTATTCTTTTCTTCACTGATATATGGTGTAGCAGAGCACTAGTGTGCTCGCTACGTAATAAGGACAGCTGCCAATCAACAGGGCAGCACAGGTGAGGGTTGCCGGGGCAACCAATATTGGTCAGCTGGCCAGAAGGGGCCAGGGCCTGGCCTTTATAAGCAGCCAGGCTGGGGCCAGAGCCAGTTCCCCTCTGGCAGCCAGAGGAGCAACAGCTCTGCTGAAGAGCAGAGCAGACCAAAGCAGAGCAGAGCAGCCTGACTGCCTGACCACGTGACCATCTGCAGAATGGCATGGAGTGGAGAGAACCCTGGCTGAGATGAGAAGTAGCCAGGGCGGCACTGAACATATGTTATAGCCAGGAGGCTTATTTTTGTGTTACAGCTGGTTGGCTTATGGCTTTGAGTTTCTGTTGGGTTGTTTGTGTAAGACCAGAGGACCAAGTGAGGCTGTAGGGGAAGGAGGAGGCCTCAAGGGAAACCCCCCCAGTAGTGTGGGGTTCCTGGTGCCCTGTAAGGGCACAGCAAGCAGGTGCCAGGGAAGAAACAGCAGTTTGGTGACAGGGTGGCGCTGCAGTTGGGGGTGTCTTGACCCCACCCCCGTGTGGGGGCGATATCGGGACAGGCCCCAGTGTGGGTGAGGACCCTGGAAGGGGTCTGGGGCAGGTAAGGCTAAGGCCATCTGAACCTAGGGCGCGGGAAGTGCGCGGCACAGACCCGAGTGTGGGCGACCGCGGGAAGTGCGGGAGACAAGGCCCCAATGCGGGCGGAGAGCGCAAGAGGCGCGAGCAAGGTCCCAGTGCGGGTGGAGAGTGCGAGAGCTGTGAGTAAGGCCCCAGTGAGGGCAGGGAGCACGAGAAGCATGAGGCGTAGGCCCCAGTTGGGGCGAGGGCGAGCGCACGATTGGGGAGCCCGGCTAGGGCAAGCGCGCGATTGGGGAGTCCGGCGAGGGCACTTACACGGAGAGGCCCCGGAAGGGCGAGCGTAGGAGTGATACGCCCCGGAAGAGGCCACTTAGGAACAAGGTAGACACGAGAATGTCCAGAACAGCTGAGACGCTTGGGGCGTGGTATTGGGGTGGAAGGAGCCATGCGACGCCCATAGGGTTGGGGCACCAGAGTCCATTCGCATAGAGCAGGGACCAGAAGGACAAGAGCACCGGATCCAAGGGGTCAAATAAGGCAGCCTCCCATTAGTATTATAGAAACATCAAAGTCATGGCAGGAAAGAAAGAGGGTGCTAGACCGGCAACTTGGCACGGTAGGGGCACCAGGAGAGATCACGGCCGCTCCTGGGTCCCTGCCATGTGACTTATGGATTAGTCCAACTCACTTTCGAAGCCATGTCTCAAACTGTCCCCAAATTTCCACTTTTAAATCCCCTTAATTTTTTTTTGGTAAATATTTATGCGTTCTTCCTCATTTTATCCTCAAGCACTTCCAGGGAACAGTCAATAACTAAAAAAAACAAAATCAAAGCCAAGGTTTCCCAATGTGTTCATTACCTTTCCTTTCTTACTTTTTTTTTTCTTTTAGAGCATCCGCCCCCACCTCTATTTCTCACAGCTTCTCTGCTTCCTGCACCTCTGTTTCCCTTGCGTGCAATCCTATTGAAGGTCACTTCCATCCTCTGGAGACAATCAGCTCCTTTTCTTCATGCAGCCCTCTCTGACATAATGACCGCTCTGTGGAATCACCCTGTATCTGCAGTCTTCTCCCCATTCTATCACAAAGAGGAGACACCTCCCATTCTTGCCTCCTCCTCTCTGCCCCATGGCTCCACCCCCTGGCTCTTTTATATGCAGGGAGCAGCTGCTCCTGAATTGCTGCTCTCCCAGTTTGTCTTCCCTGTTCTGGCATTGTTCTGTGCCAGTACCTCTTCACAATTACCATGAAATGACACTATCATCTTCCAAAACTTAAGATGGCATTCTGTACTCACTTGATACCTAGCTAACCAGATTTAATCATTCACATGGTCATCAAAGTCCCCCAAAATCCCACATACATGTGCAAGCATTCTGTTCCTAGGCCCATGCATGATTGTCCATGGGCATACACCTCAACATGACCTGCATGAAAATGTCAGGACAAGAGGAATTTATTTTTGCATCATCATTACATTTTGCAAGCTGCTATACTTACATTTCTGTTTTATAGACCATTTAGAGAACTGTTAACTGTTTTAATACATTCTCATTTTTATTTTTCTCTCCTTTCGAAATATATAGAAGATATTTTGGCCAACTAAAAGACAAACTATGTTTTGTTTTGTGAATGGGGTATAATTCAAAGTTTCTATAAATAGATCTTAAAACATTGATTATTTTCTGCTTATAATATGAAATTCTAGAGATGTTCCTGTCTCCTACAGAAAATATGTTTCCAATATAAGATATGATATGTTCCCTGTTAGTATGGGGGGGTGGAATTAAATGCAGAATTAGTGAAGAATTAATACAGTAATACTAAACATTTAAAGTGAAAGATGATAAAAACTAAATGAGCAGTAGGAGACTCATTAAAGTAAGCACACTAAAAAATGGATAGACTACCTTAATAGCATAATTCTGTTAGAATTTCATTAGGGCTTTTGAAATGTCATTTTAGTTTTTATCTGGACAGAAATTCATGTTCCATATCATAGATATTTCAACTAGAAAATCAGTGTGGAAATCTAAACATTTAGTACATATGAAATTAAACTAAAAGTATTATCTAAAAAGTAGAATACTGAATTATCTTTTCCTTCTTTCTCTGTTTCCCTCAACTAAAACAATGTAAGCCTTCCTACATTTTAATTCCAATGTTATATCAACCAATTATTCTATAGAATAACTAAAAATATTTTGCCAAGAAGCTTAATTATTTTCCATCTGTATTTTTGTTTCATGGTGTAGTTGCCCTAGAGGCTATGACACCAAATATAATAAACTACCCTGCTTCTGTGGGATGGGGCTCATGCTACAGGCATTGCCTGAACAAAGATGATGCATTATAAAACAAAAAGAATGTACTGATCCCTGTGTGGTTTTTATTTGTGAATTAGAATTGGATAGGATTTAAGTGAGGCTAGAAGTAAAGTAGAGCTTTTGATTCCCCCCTCCCTCCAAAGTGAGAATATTTTCTCATAGTGTTTCCATGGTGTTTATGCTACTTCATTAAAAAAAGGAAGAAGTAGTGCATCTTGTGATATAATGTAGGCTCTCCATGGAAACTTTTCAATGAGCACAGATACATTCTGTAAATTCAACATAGTTTATATTTAGCCCAAATCATTTAATATGGTTCTAATTAGTAGAAAAGTTCAAAAACATAAATTGTTAGAATGCTCAAGGATACCAGTAATCAGAACCCTTGGGAAGGTGATATCTTTTATTAGATCAAATAGGTAGTTGCAAAAAAGTTTCTTTATTTGCAAGGTTTCAGGTACACATGTCCTTCCTTGGTGTGGCAGCAAGGTGCCACTGCAGGCTCCCAAGGGGGAGAGAGTACTCCCCACGGGCTCCAAACCCCAGAAACAGACCGCCGGCGGGGGTGACTTACCTCCTGCCAGGCAGCCAGCACAGGAGTCGGGACCATGGCCGCAGCTGCATGAGCCGGCATTACGCCAGCTGTTTAATCAGCTGTTTCCCACATGGGGAACAGCTGGACCAATCGTGGCAGCTAGTACAGCTGCTGAGGGAAAGTTTAAAAGCTCCGCCAGAACCAGGGCGGGGGGAGAGCCAGAGAAAGAAGACACTGGTGTGCAGCACGCTAGGGCGGCTGAGGCTTCAGCACGGGAGAGGAGTGGCACAGCCACTACGGCTCCCGCATACCATACAAGGGAAACTTCTGAGCCCCCTGCAGGAGGCAGACCAGGGGAAGCCTTTCAGCTCCCTGCAGAAGGCAAGCCAAGGGAAGCCCTTGAGCTCCCTATAGGGAGCACAGCAGAGGAGGCATTTGAGACCCCTGGATGAGGCTGGGGTCTAGGAAGCAGCTCCACAACTTGCTCCCCACCAGGGGAATATTTCTTTTGAGGAAAAAAAAGGCGGGGGGAAGGGAAATCCAAGATCCCAGAGAAACTAGACCATACTTCATAGACAGAGGAAGGACAGCCATCAGTGGCCACACCGACGGGGAACCCCACCTGAAGCAAGCTGCAGGCAACCCCTCAGGGGACAAAATCCCTACTCTACAAGCATCACATCTGGTTGGGGAGTGGATGGGGTATAGGGGAGGTGGAATCCCATGGAACATTGTGCCAAACAATCGTGAGTACTGCCGTTTGTCGGGAGGCCCTCCTAGGAAGATCTACACTGAACACCCTCTCTTGATAAATCAACATCAAAGCCGTGGCAGGAGAGTTGAGGGGCGGGGCTACTCACCCGACAGGTTGTACTACACGTGAGCCCCCAGGCATGACACTTCGTCATAGGAGTGTGCAAAGATTGTAAAATTTCTCCCAGGTGGAAATGAAAATTCATATTTCACAGGAGAACTGAAAGGTGGTGTAAGATCTCCTGTTTGGAAAAGTTAATTTTATGCAAAATAGGCCCAGGTAAAAGTTGGAGCAAACTATTTACCTCAGAGTTGTCTGATAGCATATGTCAGAGGAGGATGGATGATGGAATTCTTTCCTGGGCAAGAAATTTATCTTGTGTTGCAGGTGCTCTGGGAGCATGCAAATTTGGCTCCAGACAAAAGGCTGGAGCAAGGGTGTCAACTTTTAGGTCTCAAGGTGTTGAGACATCTGGTGACATCTTCAAAATTCATTCAAACTACTGGAGGCAACTCTGGTCTTCTGACATGAACTATAAATGTAACAGTGACTGTATAAGGTCTAGGCTCTGTTAAAATTGTGTGAACTGTAACCAAGTACTTTCCCAACCCCCTCTGTCCATATCATGATTACTTATTATATATTGTAGTGGTGGTCCCAACTGTCTTCTGCCACATTTTAATGTTTAAAGATTATCTTAATCAGGAGGTGGTAATGATACATACCCCTGGACAAATATCTCAAGAAAAGTCTCTTCTGGGGCTCTGACCTCCCCTACACCCTAGCCTAGTGCCACCTACATGTTATGCTGTTATTCATTTGTGTTGGTCTTAACTGACAGCCTTTCTATTTCAAAAACTCTTGCATCTCAACAGCCATCTCAATGGACTGGACTCAGCATGGACTACCAGACTTCTTCAGTTACAGGTGAGTCCCATGTCAATCTCTCTCTCAAGGGTTAGGCCCTCTATTAGTGCAGTTACTTAAAAGAAAATAGAGGAACAAAAAGGAAAAGAAGCCCAACCAGGCTAGTGTCCCAGGTCCACTCCTGTTCCTGAGATATATCTCCCTATCTGGGGGGGATTTCGCACAAACTAAAAATAAAAGGGAGAAAAATAAATTGACGTAATGTCTAGACCTTGAATTTGGGCTCAGCCACTCTCTTTCTGGCAGGCCCTTCTTTCCCAGTAGTTCTTCCCCATCTCTTGCACCACTCTGCTCAGTGGTGTCTCTCCTGCTGGCATCTCCTGGCTTAACTGAGGTCTTTAGAGCACCTTTGTCTAGCTGGGTCTTAAAAACCTCCATCCCATTAGCACTCTGCTTCCCAGATTCATGTTCCTCTTCTTGACCCCACAACCCATCTCTCACAGAGGAGGGATAGAAATCTATACTGACTCACTAGCCCTGTAGTGGCAACTTACAGCTGTAACTCCTAGTCAGGCCCCTGATCACCAGCCCTCTGGGGGCAAGTCTCAGCTGTGCAGTGGGGGACAGTCAACAAAGGATTTTAGCCTTAAGATGTAACTGTTCCAAACTCAAGCTAGCACTAACCGGGTGCACCTATCTGAGCCATTTACTGTGGAGCTGCCTAATTAGCTCCACAGTGAAGTCTCAACATCTACATGTGCTGCCCTATTAGACTGCAGGAAACTGACTCTGACACAGGTTAGTACTTGTAAATTCTTTAGTGCCCAGCAACACATGTATAGATGCTGACAGGCTTGCTGGGCCAAGAGGGTGTTTCAGTGTGGGTTTGTCTGCTGGTTAGACCTGCACTGGAGCACTCTTGTGTCCCAGCCATCCTCTCTGCAGCATGCTGAGTTGGGTTGGAGCATTATCAAGCTGGCAGGCTGACACCCAGAACCCTTTGCCAGCTGGGGCTACTCCGCTCTGGCACACTGTGCTGTGATTCTGGGCACATGTGAAGATATTGTAATTGGGAGCAATAAACTCTGGCACAATAAGCACCAGAGTTTTATTTTTTTGCATTAATTTTACATATAGAAGTACCTACGCTGATCAACATTTCAGCAGCTCAAAGTGCTATGTGCAAGAAGGCCGTAACAGAAGTTTGAGCAAAGGTTAGAAAATGTTTTTTAAAGAGTTTCAGGTCATTTGCCAGAGAATGATTAGATAAAGGACTAAGTTCTGAACTGCTTCTAAAAAAAAGAAATCTTATTGAGGCTTCTTGTGGTCAGAATGTGGTTAGAATCAGGCTTGAGATTGTTGGCCCTCATAGTCATTAATTCTTGAGGTTAACAGTACACAAAGGGAATACATACTTATAAATAACTCCGCTAAAGGGGCAAAGATTTGATCAAGTGTCTAGAAAATAATATTCATCATTCTTTATATTTACACTCCAAGGTCACCTGAAATGCACCTAATAAATATGCACACATTAGAACATTATTAAGAACATTATAGATTCGCCAACAGAACCCTGCAACACAATATCATAACATTTATTACTGATCATGTATTTCCTAAAGAAACAAATTGCCACATAAGGCTTGGTTTTTAATGGTCACAGCTTGAATAACAGTATGAGCAAGCTGTTGGTCCTTAAATAATAAACTTGTAGTGTCTCGGATATGTCACTGAAATTTCAGGAATCTATAGTATAAAGTTACAGAGTATAGCAATTTGTTTCCCCTTCCTGTCAGCTAATGCAATTGTTGGTACCATCACATGACCTAGACCCTTCCTAGCGTACATGAACCAGGGATAGACAAAGGATCTTCTAAATATATATCCTTTATATGAGCTGGCTTGCTTACAAAGGTGTTGTCTTTCTATAGACATACAGTGTGCATGTATATGCACCTTTATCTATAAAGGTAAAAAAAATATGGACTAATATTAAGGCATTGCTTTCAAAACTGTTACTGTCAAAGTTTTCTCTGCTTTCAGTGCAGTGTAGACAGCTTAGTTAATTCAAAACAAATCATTAAATCCTTACTAGTTTGCCTGATGTACTTATTTTGGTACTTTTCCTTCCTTTCTGCCATCTGTCTATATATGTATTAATTTCTCCATTATTCTCCTTTTTGCTGTTGACACAATATATTATCTTACCCTCTATTACAAGTTTTCTGGTATCTTTGGAGGACATTTATGTAAACTGTAACAAAGATTAGATATGATGATGATGTAAGCTTATCTGATAAAACTGCATTGATTTAGTGTTGGTTACAGTAAGGAAGTAGAAATCACTCATAAGTATTCAAAAAACAGGGTCAACAGTTTTGAACCTTTTGCTAATTTACTCTAATCAAATTAAAATCAGATTTTGCCCACTGTATTACTTTATTCTCTGAAAATGACTGTGACAGGAATGATAGTCATACCATTCATATAGGAATTTTAAGGAAAAATATATTCCAAAATGCAAATTCAAATGGTAAGCCTGTCTTCTTGGTAAGTAGTACAGCTCTGTCAAACCACTTAAACAGAACCGAGGCATCTGATTCCTTCATGTAACAGAAATAGTTGCATTATGGTAAATCTATAGCTAGTTAGGAAGAGCCAGCTATTGCTTCTGAAATTCTTAAGCAAATTGCTTTTGAAGCTACCTGAAATGGTCTGCTCATACGAGCAACAGAAATCGGATTTGATGCTAAATGTCAAGTTTCTAATTATAAACTTGATTTAATAAAACCTTCTGCCTTTACAGTAAAGTTTATACAAAGCCTGGTTATAAATTGTGTTCAGTTTTATTAATCCTCCTGAAGACTATTTAATGATTAAACCACACACTAACCCCCCCAAATTATTGTATAAATAATCTTTATAATAGTCATGTTTAGAGGAAAAATGCAAGTCTGTATTGTCCAGATGTTTTCTTTTATATGTATGTTCTGAAAATTAGCAAGCTTATTAAAAGTGTTTTTTCTTACTTTTTCATGCTCTTACATGATGTAAAAATAAACTGATATAGTAAATTGCAAAGCATGTTGTTATTTTTTTCTTGAACAATGTACAAATTTTGAGATTAGCCACTTTTCTATCTTCGAATTTCATTTATTTAGAGCTTTTGTTATTGGTTGCCTTCCTAAAAAGTGATGAAGCAGTGCTCTTCTCATTTTGCATGCTCATCAACTATGTTTCAACTGAGTTAGGTTTCTACCTATGGCTTTCACTATAGATATTTGGAACCTGAGATTTGAGGAATTGCCTGTATAATTCCTACTGCTTCCTTAGAGTATCATTTAAAATAACTTGTGTCCTCAGATAAGTGGTAATATGATGTGCTGTAATTTAGATGTTGTATAACCTCTGATGCAAGAACAGAAATGTCATTGAACCTTTTTGCATTCTAGTTTTAATAAGAACTTGTGGTAGTAAGGCACCTTGATCTTTAACCCACATAGACTAACTAAGGGACTGTAAGCTGGTCACCCAGCCAGCTTTCTTACTGAGACCAATCAGCACCATGTCCAGAGTTCTCAGACAGTTTATTTTATGGGAGACAGCCTTATTCCTACAGTACAAGGAATGTAACAAGTCAAGCCAACAAACAAACAAACCCAAACTTGCGCTTTTTCTTCAGACCTTGGGAGGAAGGACACAAGCTTGATGCTGGTCTCTAAGCACCAGCACCCCCTCTTCTCTCTCTTTTGCATTCTGGTCTCAGAGATTTTTAATCCTCTTGTGTGGCTCCACCCTTGTTAGCTGACCTCCCAGATCTTCAATCAGGCAATCTACAAACTACTGCCTACCCACAGGTGGTGTTCCAGCCCTTGCAGACTATATTTCCTTACAGACTCAAACCAAGGGTTTCTCTCCTCACCAGCTAAATTACTTAGCCACTGGGTTATTGGCTCTTCTATGGATGAAAACCTTTGTATGTGTTAAAATAGTCCTTGGAGGCAAATTAGGACATTGCTTTTGAAATTGTGAAAATATTTTATTATATATTATTTATTTTTATTTATTTGATGACTACCTCCCAAATGCTGTGCAGTTTACAATAACTAAATACAAACTAAATCATAAAAACAGACAAAATATTCAAATACAATCTGAAATGATAAAACAATTCCCCAAGCATTATCTGCAAACTTAATACCACCTGTTAAACACCTGCCCAAATAAAGCTTTGCAATGTTGCTAAAAGATGTCTAAGCACTAAAATGTCCCAGCAGTCTATTACCCATTTTTATTGAAATATATGTATTTTAAACTTGTCCATCAGCACAAAGACTAGAAAAGTTGGGAGTATCTTAGCTAAAGTTGGCACAGTTTGTTAAAAACAAAACTCAGGTCCTCAGCTAGTGAATTATCAAAATACTTCTTCAGGCTAACAGTTGATATTTAAAAAAAAACTCTGGATGACAAGGAGGTTGAGTTCTTTATTGAAGTTAACTGGGAGGCCCATTGAACCAATTCAAAATTATAAAAAGAAACTTTTTGGTGGAGGGGAGCATTCTGTGGAGAGAGTTTAAGGGCCTGTAAATCTAAGACGATCTCAGCAGAGCTTTGAGACTAAAATCTCCCAGGCATAACTATGCACACAGATGACAAGTTTCTTTAAATGAAGATAAGGCTTGCCACCTTTCAAATCTCCAGTGAACCTTACTGTGCTGCTAGACTTCAAGATCAAAGATGGGTAACTGTTTTCCTTTGTGCAGGAATTAGGTATAGCTCATAGAAAAAAAAAAACTAAACAAAAATAAAGTTTAATTTTCTCTTACCTTCTGTTTCAAATAATTAGAGTAAATATGCCATAACTCCTTGTTATGACGTTTCATTTTTCAGAAATTAAAAAGTCTCAAGACAGTTCTAGAATCAAAAATGCTGAAGTTACTCCCTCCATCAAAAACAAAAATATTACCTGTGGGTGCCCACTTCTCCCAAGATAATCACTCTCGCTCCAATCTCTGAGTTCTAATTTTCAAAGGAAATTTACAAAACACCTTTCATAGATGAGCCTACAAACTTCACTTCATAAATCTACTAGATACAAAAAATTAGGGACATAGTATAGACATTGGAGTTATGACAAATTGCAACCTCTCTCTTCATAATATATATATACACATATATATATATAAAATTTATATGTAGACTTGATCCAAAAAATGTACTGAAATGTTTATTCTTTGGAAAATGTCAACTGGTTGAAACCAAAACCAGTGTGGACACACATTAATTTTTTATACAAATTGTCTGGAAAGTTTCCTAGGTCCAGGATGAAATTTCTAGTCAAAATGAGATGGACAGCCAACCTCAGGGTAGTCAGCATTAGTCACTTGGCTTCTGGGAAACCCAGGTCACACATTTTAATTAGGAATGTGATCCTGCATTTCCTAATCCCAGGGAGAACTACCAGACAACTGGCTGAGGATTGGGTGGCAGTTTATTTTTACATCATGTAAGAGCATGAAAAAGTAAGAAAAAACACTTTTTCTTTTTCCTTTTTTTAAGATCTCATTCCAAGGCAGAACATAAAAATTGAAACCACATTTGTTTAAATGAAATTAGATTCTTTTTTTTTTCAGATAGCCATAATTTACATCTATTTGTTCACCTTAATTTGTTGGATTTTTTCTTCTCTTGAAGTATAAACAGCTTGACAAATGTAGAGAAAAAGAAAAGGTGGAAGAGGTCAAAACATACATGATTTTTGTTTAAAAAATGAGATCCCCAATATGGGCCAAAATAACTGATTTTAGTTGCTCAGTCAGCCATCTAGTAATTTTTCTTGGGGATATGGTACACAGAATAGCTGTTATACTAAAAAGCAGTGCACGTGGAAACACTAGTTATTGTTATGTCAAAGCTGAGCACATAAAATATGGATCTTTAATTAAAAATAACAACGGTGTATCCAGCTAAAAATAACCTATTAAAAAAACTGTTAAATATGCAACCTGATTTTTTATATTTAAAAAAAAGTACTTTTTTCTATAAAAAATTGGTACCATAAAAAACAAAACAAAACAGTTCTCATGGCAAATTCCTACCAATAAAATATTTGTGGGAATATAAAGATGGTCCGAAATGTAATAGGCCTGTTTAATTGTTTAATAGGGACTGTGTGTGCACTTTTCCCCACCTTGCACAATAGTGAAAGTAGATGAGGAGGGCAGGGTGGGATTGGTCCTCTTTCTGAGGGTCTTGGCTTCCCTCTGTTGGCCTCTGTGGGTGCATCCACACACGCAAGCATGTGTGCTTGCAGCAGCTCAAATAGAAGTGGCGCAAATTTGAGCTGGGGCTTTTTGCCTTAGCACACAGGCTTGGACATGTACTTTGTTTTGGAGCAAATTGTGTGACCTGGGGAAAAATAACCCTGCCTGACTCCTTCCAGATCTGCAGCCAGGGGGAGCTAAAGACCAGGGCCAGTACTTGTGCTGTCCCCAGCAGTACAAAAAGCTGCTTGTCCTGGCCCCGTCAGTGCAAAAAGCTGCCCTGGCAAGTAGCTCAGGGCTACTCACAGTCAGGAGTTATTGGGGCCCAGCCAATTGGTACCTAGGGACACCACCCCTTGTGCCAGCTGGACTGGTGAAGCAGCCCTGAGAGTTTCCTGCACCCTTTACCCACTGCAGCAGTGTGGCAGTGTGGGATGCTGACTGGCTGTCACCTGTGCACCTGCCAGACCCAGTTGTGGACTGCACAGCTAGTAGAGGCATTTTGCCCTCTGGGCAGCTGCCAGTGGGCTGTGGCTGCAGGGCTGGCCTTTGTGCAGCACTACTGCTGTGTGTGCTTCTGTCTGGCCATCTGGGCAGCTATTGCCTAAGAGATTTTCCCAGTGTGGTGGCCTGCTTTGAACTGTCAAAGAATGTCCTCCTGGCCAGTTGGGGCCAGGAGGTCAGCTACCTCCAGCTGGGTCCAAGGTGCCAGTTCTGAGCATGCAGGGTCCTGCCACTGGCCTTCCTATCAGGAATTTTGGAGTTCCCTAATGGAAAACTCAAAAATCCCTAATAAAAAATCCTGAAATCACTTTGTAAAATACCCCAAAATCCATGTTCCATTAGGATTAAAACAAAGGATCAATATACAGAGAGAGAGA
>NW_017728907.1:346966-397179 GCF_001723895.1 Crocodylus porosus | reverse complement strand
ACTCCAAGGGGGGCCCTGGTGAACAGACTTTCCTCGAGTCCCTGCTGGTGGCCCCTGATAAGGTTGTAGGCAGCCACAAGATCCCCCCCCTCAGTCTCCTCTTGCGGAGACTGAAGAGATTCGGTTCCCTCAGCCTCTCCTCATAGGGCTGGCCACGGAGGCCCTCAACCATACGAGTGGCCCTCCTCTAGACACTCTCCAGGTTCTCCACATCCCTCTTGAAGCACAGCGCCCATGACTGGACACAGTACTCCAGCTGCGGCCTGACCAGCACCGCATAGAGGGGGAGCAAGACCTCTCTGGACCTGTTAGTGTTGCCCCTGTTGATGTATGACAGGGTGCAGTTGGCTCTGCCTATTGCTTCATCGCATTGGTGATTCATTGGTGCTACAGTGCAGCAGGGGGCAGTGAAGACTGGTCTAGGCTGCCTGGCAGCTCCCTGTGGGTGGCACTCTTTCTGCTCTGAATGGGCAGGCAGCGTGCTTTAGCACTGGGGCAAGGGCCAACCATAGAGACACTCTGGGTTGCTACCAGAGAATCTCTGTGGAGCACCCAAGCCTCTGGTTGCTTCAGGGCACAGTCCTAGACCATACCCCACTTTTTTTGCCCTGGGTATTTTTTGGTGCCTGGATATTCAGGGGTCTAGTTTTGCCCTCACACTGAAAATTTGCAGCAATGGGAACTTTTTTTGTTTCTGCACGTGCCTCTTGCAGCATCTCAAAGGGCTTTGAGATGCTACAAAAGGCATGTGTATACTCATCTGGACATGCTGTCTGGGGCCTACCAGAGCCCAGTACAGTGTCAGAGCTGGCAGAATGCAGTCTTAATTGAGTGCTGTCATTGCTGCTATCATCAGTAGTAAGAAGCAGCCATTTATCATGGGGCTAATCGTGTCATGGTTGCAGGTTCAATACGTGGTTGGACTAGATCTCCTGAGGGCCCTTCCTCCCTTATTAATCTATGAACTGTTTTGATCTCATCTAAATTTATTTATACAGTAAAAGCTGTGCTATCCAGCATCTTATAAGCCAGCCTGCTCCACTGACCGGCATGCCAGCTTGAAAGATAACGTGAAACTGGAAGTGCCCACCACAGCACTTCTGGTTTCTTTGAGCTCCCATGGCCCAGGGCAAAGCAGCCTGTGCTGCAGAGCCCCCATGGGCTGGGGGCATAACAGGCTGTGAGGGGCCATGCGGGGCCCACCTCCCTGTCCCACAGGGCCTGCGAGATGGGCAGCGATGCTGCGGGAGGGGCAGAGGGATGCCCCAGATGTGGCAGGAGAAGTGGCGGCTGGGGCTGCTCAATTAACTGGCATAGTTTGTTACCTGGCATCCCCCATTCCCGGGGGATGCTGGATAACAGAGCTTTTATTGTAGTTAAAAAACAGCAGTCTCAGAACAAATAAATCAACTGTCTTTGAGACATTTTTTTTTTTACAATATCAGCTGTCCTCCTTGAAGAATATTAATTTATAGAGAAGTTCATGAAGAAACTAGAACCACCTCTGCTCTATTCTATTGTTTGTTTTTTGCTTAGGAAATCAGGGACATATCTATAATGAAAAAGTTAGGTCTCCTATGGTCTAACTTTGTGTCCCTGTCTGCATTTCAGTAATAGTGAATTCACTTTTTCTAATACTTTACAGCCTGGTAATCATTTCTGACTGGAGATTTGATGCGGTCATAGGTTAATCTTTGGAAACTGTTGAATAAATGTGGAACATGGCAATACCTAAAAAAACCCAAACAAACAAACAAACTGAGAGGGATATAAATTAAAGTATTCCTTTCCCTGTGCCTACACTGCTGTTGATTTAGAAGTCAAGAAAGCCTGCAGGGGAAAGAGCTTAAAGATGAAAATAGGAAGGTGAGCTTGCCAGTGCTAATGATTGTTGTACTGGATCTCAAGGTATTCAGTGCAGGAGCAAATAAGGCCAAAAAATACAAGTATATGAGGGAGGAGTATCTCAAAGGAAACCTATGACCAGCCATGAGACTGTGTATAGGCATGGGTGGAGCTAGGATTTTGAAAAGGGGAATACAGATAGTGTGCCACACCATTGCATAGACATTTTTTTCTCAAGTTAAAGAGAAACTAGAAGCTTTGCTAATATGCTGGGGCTGGGGGAGGAGAGAGGAGTGGGATAGCAATATAATTTAAGATCAAAGCAAAACCAAGTATAATTATAGGAATATACACTGATTTACTAGATAATATATAAAGTTTAAAAAACTCAACAAAATAGACAAAAATGGTCAATATACTCAAAAGGTAGTTATGTAGTCATTATAGTTAAATATCACTCCGAATAAGAGATGTACATAATCCAACCTGTCATTTACTGTTAGTCATTTCTACAACTGAATAAATAGTACTGCATCTGAGTTAAAGTTTTTGTTAGCTCTAAAATCAATCTGGGGGGCTGTAAAATAGAAGATAGAAATTACTTGGAATAGCTAACAGACAGCTAAATTACTGAAGAAAGGATATTTTGAAAAGTAGGACATCAATGCCATTTAAAAGGTTTTTTAAAGATAATTAACACATGTGAAGTAGACAGAGATCAGCAAGACTCAAACTCTCAGCAGTACCTGAATAGAAATGCCACTGCCCTTTCCAAGGAGTTCATTTTGAAATTTGGATAAAGCAATAAATCAAATGTGGGGTGCAGTTACATCACTGCACCCCACTGCCCCCCCTCCCCATCCATCCTGGTATATAGGTGTCGTATAACAAGCTGTGGCAGAGGAGCGACCCATTTTTTGTGTTGTGAGTTCAGTTACTTTAGTCAGAGCCACTGTAACAAAGAGCTTTCTTTTTTAATACTAACAGCACATGCCACACAGTCATCTTGCTTTCTCTTTCCAGCTCTGTTCCAACTTCTCCTAGTTCTTAAAGACTTAATACAACCCTCACACTATCAGTGGTTCTTATCTGTATTCCATTGTTAAGCCATCACTTAGCTCTCCATTGAGAACAGTCACCAAATTGTAGTATTAGACCTCAGATTTAGTCTAGCTGCTGACTCTTTAGTATTCTCTCTGTGACACAGTCCTAAGGAAAGAACCTCCCCTGGGATGAGGAATCCATCATATGTGTACCAGGTTACAAAACTTAGCAGATTTGCAAGTTTCTCCAGTAGCCAAAGCACACTGTCATCATTCACCAGAGCTTTTATCTATGTGGAGCCTACAATTAACATCTTAGCCTGTTATGGGATTTGGGACAGTTAGGACAACTAATAGAGTATGTAAGAGTATTTCTAATCCACAAATCTCTTACTCCTAGACAAAGCACACAAGATGTTAATTTTTAATGGTTCTTTACTGCTTCTCCCTTCTAGAAAAAACACATAGACAGTATGTCACAAGGAAGTTAATGCTGATACTATGATAGTCCACAATCACAGGCATTATAATCATTGTTCACCATTTATAAAAAGCAGCTGGAATTCATAAATTTAGATAGATGTATCAAGCTATTAAAATCATCATTTGAGCTGACTCATCTAAATGACCTGACACCGCCCCCCTCCACCCTCCTGAATGGTGCATAGCCCCTGCCACTGGCAGTGGCAGCAGCAGCAGGCACAGGCACCTTGGGGTGCTTGTGGCCCATGCAGGCACTGCCACCTGGCAATGCACAGCTCCAGCCAGAGCTGCACATGATGGCAAGGAGCCCAAACAGGACAGCCCACCTCTACCATGGGGTGCTCCTTGCAGTACATGTGCAGCTCCCAGCACTCATGCACCACCAGGGGCAAGCCCCATGTGATAGACATTGCTGCCTTCTCTGTTCCTTGCTGCCATGGAAGCAGGAGGTGGGGCTCCTTGCCACTTCTAATAGAGTCCTGGCAGTGTTACAATGAAGTAGGGAGTGGGGAAGGCAGCCAGCTCCATCACATGAAGCTTCCCCTCAATGGCACGTAAGTGCTGTGGGGAGCCCACATGATAGAGCCCACATTGTTAGCCTGGCTGCAATCCTCGCCAGCATGTACAGCTCTGGCTGGAGCCATGTGCCAATGGGTGGCAATGCCTGCATGGGCCACGAATGCTGAGGGCCCACCACCTGCTGTTGCTTCTACCACCACTGGCAGAAGCTGTGTGCCATGGGGGGGAGTGTGTGGAAAGACCTCCACACTCCCTACACCCTCCCTCAGATCCACACCCTACCCACCTGAGCTCCATACTCCTGCTGCCCTCCTGGGCATGGGCTCTGTGCTCCCACCAGCCCTGCCGCTCCCACCATGCTCCCCACCGCCACCCCTGCTTCAGCTCCCTGCCTCCCCCCGTCGCTTCCCTACCTGCTGCCTGGTGCCTGGAGTAAGCCCTGTAGCAGGGAGATGAGGAAGAGCCATTGGAGGCTGGTGAAGATAAGCAGGTCACCTCGCAGCTGCAGCAATGGCAGCAGCAGCCTCATTGCGGGCTGGCTGGGCTGGGTCCTTCCATGCACAAGGGTGAGAGCAAGGCACATTGGCTGGGTGGAGCATATTTAATTGGTGGGCACCCATGGGCTGGATGAACTTGCCTGGTGCAGCCCACAAGATTTATTTTGCCTGCCCCTGCTCTAGATACCCTTTGCAGCTTCCTTTAAGGGCACTTGGGGAAACTTCAGAAAGCTATCTCTAGATCCACCAGCTGCCATCTTCCACAGTGAGACACTATGTGGAGCAGAAAGCACTAGAAAGTGAGTGAGATCAGGGGAAATCTGTGTGCTTCCCTTTTACTATCAGGAAATGGATGGAAAGGAGACTTCTTCATTTTGAGCGAACTTGTGTACCTCCTCCCTTTGAGGGTCCTTGTCCATGGTTCCATTTCCATCGTGTGATATGAAAGACTACCCCTTAGTCTCATTACAGACGTTAGCTTAATGCTTACAATCCATGAGATCAGGAAGATGCTTGGAAACCATTAGGAAATTAATTTAATTTTATTAATGTTGATACTACTGCTTTAATGTTTCATGGTTATAGTTTGTCACTAAGCAAAGTTGCATACTGTTCTATCCTCACAACATGTCTCTTACTCAATACAAGTCCCAAGTAAGAGTTGGGATGTCAAGCACATACTATGAAATCATAAGCTCTGTTCAGTGGATGAAAACTTTTTTGTAAAGCTGGCTTTGCATAGAAGAGAATACAGATTTAATGTAGGCTATTCTTTGCAGGTCTAGTAATTACCTGAAACCTTGGGTATGGTATGTTTCTTCTGTAAGGTCAAGATGGTGAATTACTAGCTTGTTATTATATGCCTTATGAGTTGGCATTGTTTAACTTTTTTCTATTCTTCTCTTTATAAAAAAGAGACAAATATGTCAGGGCAGTAGTATATTAGATAATAACACAGAACTGCTTCTAGTTACTTAGCACAAGAAACTGATCTTTGCAGCTGGGGATTTATTCATAATCTTTTTTGTCCCTAAAAAATTTTTGAAATAAGAGAAATAGAAGGCCCTGAAAGTGTGATCGGCCATAACAAGCTTTCAAGGCTTCCAAAAACAGAGGAAGTCAGATTAGCTCAATCAGTTTTATTTTTATGTTCTATATGATATATCACAGCAAAAGATAAAATATACCACAATAAAGATAATTTCCCTGCACCTTGAAACTAAATCCCCTAGCTCAGATGCATATAAGTAATTGTATTCCATAACCAATTAAAAGCCAAACATTATGACAGGGAGAAGTAGGAGATAAAAAATGCCAGCAAACAACATTACAAACAGTTTTGCACTGTTACCTTCCAGTAGGTTTTGCTTTGGTAAACACTACAATGATAACAAATTTAACTACTTAGTTGTTAAATAAAAAATGTGAACAATTATGCAAAGTAATTCTAAAAATATAGGGTCCTGTGTACCTAAGCCCTTTGAAATCTCTTTGCTACTAAAAATAAGTATTATAATTGTGGCAGGCTGGCTTGTGGGCTCATTGGCAGCTGGCTTGATGGTTTGAGTTGGATGGCTCAAGGCCATTTCTCTCACCACTGATCAGGAGAAGGTAGAAGGAAGGCTTGCCATGCCCTAGCCTAGGGGAGAAGTGAAGAGGTCCTGAGGGGGAACTAAACCCTCAGGATTTCCTGTTGGTCCATTTTCAATCTTGGGGTGGAGTCTTCAGAAGGGATAAAAGCCTTCATGACCAGCACATGGGCAGCTTTAATTAGGGATGATGAAGAAGGACTGCAGAAGAGCTGGTAGAGATGGCCAGCAGGGCACAACAGTTGCCCCAGAAGCTCCCTGAAGGTGCCTCCACTGAGCTGGAAGCAGCAAGAGGCTATATACCTGCCTCACCATGGAGGGAGCCACCATATCAGTGCACAAATTGGTGCATGGAAAATCCAGAAGCAGACAGGACCTCACTGGGTGCACGAGACAGCATGGGTCTCCAACCCTGCAGAAGGCTGGGGCCCTCGGTGCACAGGTCAGTCCACAGGGTCAGAGAGCTGAAGGGACCTTGGTGGTTGCATGAGGCAATATGGGTCCCCAGCTTTGCATGAGGCAGGAGCCCTCGATGCACTAGTCAGTGCTCAGGGCTGGAGAGCAGGAGGGACCTTGGCAGCTGCATGGGACAGCATAAGTCTCCAACCCTGCAAGCATCAGAGGTCCCACAGGACATGAATCAGTGCATGGGGCTTGAAGAGAGCTGAAGAAATCCCTGCAGCCCCATGAGGTAGCATGGGCCCACATCCCTGCAGGTGGCAAAGACCCCAGGGCACCAGAGGGTGTGCAGAAGGTCTGGGACAGTGGGTAGGCCCTGGTAGCTGCATGAGGCAGCTCAGGCCTTTCCACTGTGAGCAGCAGGTGGATGAAGTAGCAGTCCCCAGCAAAGTGGGAGCTTCAACGAGCTCCACCAACCATGAGAGAGATGAGGCAAGACCCACCAAAGAGGTGAGGAGTCATGAGTGCCCAGGTAAGTCAGATCAGGGTCCCAACAGGGGACAGACAAAAGGTCTCCACAGGGGAGGAAGGCCTATGGCATTCAGAGGAGGTTTTGTCCCCCCCAGGACCCCAGCCAGTCAAGGGGACTAGTTGCAGTTAGCATTGCCCCTTGGGTTACCCATTTTCCCTTTGCATCATGATTACTGTGCCATTGTTGGTTTCAGATGCAACTGTTAAGACTTACATAATTGTTTAAGGTTTCCCTGCATCCATATATATACAGGGTGGGCCGTAGGTTGCATCTTTCACTGTAAATTTATTTCAGTATTGTATTATAAGAAGTTTATGTATTGTCCTGTTCTGTTTGCTAATTGCTCAGCTGCAAAAACACTGTGGAAGGTCTTATAAGTATCACTTTGAATTCTAGTGATAGGCAGCAGATAAGGTACAGCAGTCTGAGAAGCAATGAACCAAATATTTGTAGTTGCTATGCCTATGTGTAGGTTAGTATTGCTGTACCCTTGCTAATATATTCTCTAACCATTGTTTATTTATCATTGGGTTACATTCAGTGAGCCACTGCTTAACCTGATGCCACTGTTATTTGTTCCCTTGCCTGTGAGTCAAGGTTTACATCGATAAAGTGCCTCTGCTTGTCATATCCATTTATTTCTGCCTGTGTATAGGAGTAATAAGATTTACTGCCTTAGTTATATACATTTGTAAATAGTTCTCAGATATATATATATTGATATATCTATATGGATATAGATATTGACATCAAAATAGATAAAATGCTTCGTGTACTCAGGATAGTTAATACTACAATTATACCTCAGCAGTCTCCTTACAAAGTTGTTCATCTGGTATTGGCCCCTGTAGGTGGGAGATTTCCAAAGAAAAAGTAGATTCAATAGTAACATTTTATATTAGATTATCCCTGCAATTGGTCCTTGTAACAGGGGGTGTTCTTAGAGCTGATTTCCTAGTGGTCTTCTCACCTGTTTCTGGACTAACCATCCACCCTCTTGCCAGCCACACCTTGTTTTTAGTTAATAAATTGATGATTATTAGGTGGGAGGCTGCTCATTTCTTGCTTCGATGCCAGGGGGCATTATCTGCAGCTCTGTTCCTCCCTTATACTGCAGCCCAAGCCTCACAGTTGGCATCCAGCTGTTATCAACATCACCAGCCCCACTCTGGGCCCCAAAATCCTACTAGTTGAACCCCATTTAGATCCCTCCATTCAGGAAGCCTATTCTGCCTTCATTCTCAGTTGCCTAGCTCCCTGTGCTACTGCCCCTCTGGTTCTGGTCCCTCTCCAGGACCTCTGGCTGCACTAGCCCTGGCCCACCTCCAAGCCAGTCAGAACCCCAAGCCCTCAGCTCTTGGGCATTCCTCACGGTGGGTCCCTGGCCCTGCAACCCTTCCAGTTCTGGCCCCAGCTTGGACCAATCAGGGGATGTCAAGACAGGTTAAGTCTGTGGCCCAACTCTCTCTCCTTCCAGACCTTACAAAGGGGGTAACTTTCGTTGTGGGGGCTAGGGGTTAAGGTGGGGGCTAGGGGTTAAGGTGCCCCAACCTACCTTTCACCAGGGTAGTAGCAATACTGTACTGGCCCTAGCAGCCTTACCTGGGGTCCTGGGAGCCTCCCAGGGCTGCAGCCATGGCGATTCTGCTGGGTGGAATCTGGATGACAGCTGCAGCACAGGTCTGGGTGGCCCATCTTTGCTCTTCAGCAGCATGCACTGCCCATGAGGACACTGCACTGGGT
This sequence comes from Crocodylus porosus, assembly GCF_001723895.1. Taxonomy (NCBI): domain Eukaryota; kingdom Metazoa; phylum Chordata; order Crocodylia; family Crocodylidae; genus Crocodylus; species Crocodylus porosus. The sequence goes on along the minus strand of NW_017728907.1, from coordinate 388,529 downwards.
CAAAAAAACTTGCAGAAAAAAACCCCAAGAGCAGCCCACCCTTGCAGCACAGAGAACACTCAACTGTGTGGTATGTGGCACTGCAAATGTGTTTGTGGTGTCACATACTGCATGGCTGCACTCTTCTGGATCTGCCTTACCAAAGCAAATTTCCTCCATTGGGAGCAGTTCAGTGCAAGGTTACTCCAGCCCTTCTGTGCCCCATTACAGCAGCCAGGGGGAGCTGCAGGCCCCCCAAAGTGCCAGCCCCTTTCTATCAGGGGGCACTAGGGTTGGGGAAAACTGTTTTGCCTCGGGGCCAAATGCCTCCCAATGCTGTGTCCTGATCTATGGATTGGGGCATGGGGTTGGAAAGCAGCAGCTGCAAGAGGGGACATATTCCCTCTCCATACCCCAAACTAGTGAGCAGAGTATGGGGTTTCCTAGGCCTCTGTTGTGTGGACTGAGCAGGAGTAGTTTGCTCTTGGTTAGTAGTCTACTGCATGGTAGTCACTGCCCAGTTAATCTATTACCTGTATTTACAAGTAGTAGGCAACTGTGCGTTAGACTAATCTACTGCATAGTAAATGCTGTGCACATGTAGACAGTGACACTTTACTGCTCAGTAGATTAGTTTACTGCACAGTAAAATGTTTTATGTAGAATAGGGATGCTGTTGCCAGGAGTTAGCAACTGGACGTAAGTAGCCAACAAGAGAACTTTTGTTGGATTATTTTGTAATGGAGCCTCTTTTCGTGGAAGAGCTGGTATTGACAGTTGAAGTGATATGTTAGGAAAAGATTAAAGTGAAGCTTCAGAGAGCTTTTAGTTCTTTTTATCTCTGCATAAAATAAAAAGACTGGGCTTGTTCTAATCCAAAATGTTAAGATGTCAATGAAAGAATTCTTCCTGAATACTGGAGGATTTAGTTCCACTGTATCTGAACAAGCTCAAAGCCTCTCTGTTCATTTTAGGAAACAGGATGTTTTTGCTTGCTTACCAGGGTTTTTGTTGTTGTTGTTATTGATGCTGTTGTTGTTGTTCCCTTGTTTATTTCCCCACATCATCTGCTATTTCTGATTTGTTAATAAAATCAATCTTCCCTGAGTAAAAAATGAAGGAATCTGGTGATGCCTTCAGTCCTTTATTGAGACAATAACTGTGTTCATCTTGAAGTTTGAAAGTAGGACTTTGCAGGCATTATTAATTCCCATAGTAATAGTGTATTGTGCAAATTATTCATTTTGTTCTGGATCATATATTTAGTGTCCATCCAACTAAAAACAAAAATAAAATTGGTTTTAATACAAATTAAATTAACTAATTTACTGTGTATTCGATGTGCCGAAAGGTATATACAAAATTGAGTGGAATGGAAAATGGGAATATAACAAATATCCTATAATATTACTAAAGTACATGCAGAATAGATCATGAATATAACTTCCTTTCCAGCATGTAAGACTTTGATATATTTCTCCAATTAGGTTGTGCTATATGAATGTGGTCTAAGTTACCAAAGTTTGTGTTCTGTGTTAGTTACTGTGCTCCTGGGAATCATATGCACAGAGGAGTGGAAGGAATCCCCTGAGTCCTTGATTTCACTCCCTGCTATTGCAGTCAACTATATTATACAAAGCTGTTTAACATAGCAAATTTTGCCCATAATATTCCTAGGGAAAGGCTGAAATCTGTTATCTTTCTTTGATAGGATATTGAGTTAATCTTGTGCAGACTAACTATGAGGTTAATCTTTGGTACATGTCTGTTGAATTTTCTCTCACTTCCCATTTATTCCATGTCTGTAACTTATTCTTTCCTTCACAATTTGTTCCATGCAGTTGAAATAAGACCAAGGATGGTGTCACATGTGCACCTTTATATTTACTGGCTAGAAACATTACACATAAACCAATTTAAATTATCAGAAATTGGTTTAAACCTGTAACAAAATAGACATTCAGTGCACATAAACCAGTTTCAAAATGGCCCAAACCAATTTGAGATACACCTGGCTGAATGTAGTGTCAGACTGAACTGATCGAGCTCAAACTGATTTATACAACGTCTGTCTTAGAACCCTTCCCGGTTTAACTTAAACCAGAGTCCCCCAGCATCCCAGCATGCTGCCTGGGCTGGGCTCTGTGCTCCAGTGCAAGAGGGCTGGCCCTGTCCCTCTGCTCCCCAGCTGAGCAGGGTCAAGCAGGGACAGGCAGGGGTGGGGTCTGCCTTTCCCTGCTTGAGGAGGAGTTTAATTTCCCCCTCCCTGTGTTGCCAGCAGGGATCCAAGCTGGGTCTGCTGGGCACTCCCCCCTCACTGATGCAGCACTGGGCTGGCATAGCCCTTGAGACAGAGAGGTCAAGGAAGGACGTTATTTTCTCCTCTACCCCCACTGTCCCCAGGACACCACAGCCAGGTCAGCCCACCCCAACAGCCACTGCTGCTGTGTTCACTCCCTGCTTGTAACCCCTTCCACCAGACACCAGAGGGAGAGGGACAGGAGGGGGCCCTGGGCACATAGCAAGCAGTGGCAGTGGCAACGGCGGTCAGGGTCGACAGACCCCGCTTCATTGCCCCAGGGGCAGAGGACTGAATTGCTCCGCTCCCTACACACTGCCTAAGGGTCCCTGCCAGCCATTCTCTAGCCTTGCCCTGCCCCCACCCAGTTGCTGGAGCAGTGTGGGGGGAGTGACCATGATGGGGGCAGCAGCCCTTGTCATGGTTTCCCCAAGTGGAAGCTGTGGACCACAGCAGTGGCAGTGGTAGCTTGAAGGGCTCTGGCCCCATCTGAGCCCTGGTCCTGCAGTGTGTATTCCACCACAGCTCTGCCTGACCCACAGCAGCACAGCAGTCCTCCCCCTCCCCCCCCCGGAAGGGGCTCATGCTCCCCAACACTCTGACAGGGGTTGCTGACACATTAAGGGCCCTGTCCCCTTACTGCTGCAGCAGCCAGGTGGAGGCACAGCCAGATGCCAGCCAGCAGACCCCATAAGTTAGGGGCAGGGACAGGGGTTATTCCTCCTTTCTTCGGTGGGTGGTGGAGAGGCCTGGCAGTGTCTGCGGGCAGCCCACGATCACCGCTGGCTGCTGCCATTGGTGGCTGCAAGTGGTCACCAACCCCTGGTCCGTGCTCGCCACCCCTTCCCCTGTCACTGACAGTGTTGCTGGTGTCTGCAGGAGCTCCGTGCTTAGCACCACTGGGTTCCCACCTCGGCGCTCCCACTGCTACCAATGCAGCCCTGCCCTCCCCCCCCCAGCCACTGGAGGCATGCACTGTTGATGTTTAAATCACTCAGAAATAATCTTTAAACCATCTGTTATTCCTCAAAAGTAAGTTAAAAGGTTGGGCACCACTGCATAAGGTATATATACACACACACACCTTTTACCTTATTGTTTCTAGATTAAAATTGACGATACATTGCATGCCTAATGAGCTACTGTGAAGTATAGGCAGTGTTATGGTTTATGCCCACTGATGGTACATTGCTGTAGTGCAAGAGGGCTGCCCATCTGAAAGCTGTCAGCAACCCCCAGCAAGAAACCAGACAATTAAATGTGCTTATCATCAAGAAATATGGACTGTTCTTTTAGCATCGGTGGAAAATTCAATGCAAAATTCCCAGTCTTCTACTGTCTTTGCATCATCTTTCCTGCTGTCACTAACTCTTGCTTTGTTAAAGGCAACATAACCTTTGCCATTGATTTCAGTGGTGTGAGAATTCTATCCCTAATCTTCAGTTAAGAGAATTAAAAGAAACAGGGATACAAGTGATGCATGTGTTATAAGATTAAAGGAAAACAGAAAACATTTTAAAAGATTTAAGAACTGACTGGATGAATTGTGGGCTGTTTGAAAAACACTTCTTTGAGCAATTTAGTTGTATTTAATGTTTGTAAAGGAGTATGGAAAAACACATTTACAATTTGTGTTTTTAATTTCCCTTTTTCAAAGTGGTATTGGAGGATGCTTTCTTGTCAAGAAGTATGAGGAATATATGTGTCAATGAAGGTTCTTTATATTTTAACAAACCTATGGAAAGAAGACCCATAAAAGGTCAGTAGCAAAATGAAACTTGAACTTTGACTAGGAATGTAAATTTGATACTCCTCATGAACAGACATCTTGTTTGACTGGAAATGATTGTGCCTCCAATTTCTTGTCAAACATGTTAGTTTCTTGCTGTCAGAGAGTGCTGCTCCACTTCTGATATTTCAGCATCAGTCTTTTGCTATTACAAAGCTGGTGCCGTTGGCTGTCAGGACTTTACAGTTTCAATTGGCAGACTTATCTGTCTTCTGCAGGATTAGACAGAAATATGTCTCATTCAGATGATGCTCCAGCCTAAGGCTGCACCAGCCCCAGGAAATTTGAGTACATTAGCTTCAAAGAAACTGTCTGCAACCCCTTCTTACAGCATATTGCAAAGTATCCTCCAATCCATTCCTCAACCTGTTTTCCCCGTCTCTTAAATATTTACTCTTTGGACTGCTTTGTGATCTGTTTTGGCTCTATTAAAACAGTTAAAGTTTTGTTTTGTAAAAGAAAGTGTTAAGCTATTCTTTCTGAGCCAATTAATTTTGCAATTAATTTCAAGTAATATATGTTATAATAGATAACTAATGCAGGATAAAATAGTCCAAAGAGTTTTGCAGGAAAAAGATTCAGATATGCCAAACTTATTTTATAAAAATTTGAACCAAAATTGAGAATGCATCTTGACAAGCTTACTTTCAAAACAATTGACGCATTCTTTATGTTGAGGTAATGGCCCAGAGGAGTAATGAGAATACTGTCTCTCCATTGGTTTTATGAGTTTGACTTTCTTTAGGCACAGGTTCTTCTACTGAAATGTTCTTATGTTAATACTGCTAAACAAAATATAGTTGTTTTCATTACTTTGTATACATGGAATTATGTTTGCTTGTTTATACGTACACGCACCCACAACTGCACATATATAATCCTGAGTGAGCATTTTATAGTCTAGAAAACAACATCTCACACAGCAATCCTAGTTTGCATGTAAAATATTACTTCATAAATTGTGTTTGTTTTCTTTGGGCTAAGCTATGTCATTCTTCAAACAGTCTAGTGTTATATTCTGTAACATTTAGTTCCTTATAAAGTACTTGTTATCAATGACTGCATTGCTTAAAATCCCCATTTTCCTAATAGTAAAATGGTCTGCCTTCCATTTTATGTCATTTCAAATTATGCAGTGACATATCCCAGTTGAGTCATATGAACATAAATAAAAATTGAAAAAATGAAGTCAATAATATTACCAAAAACTTGGTATTTAGGTTATAATAGGAGGATTAATGCTGCACAGATGTTCTGCAGAAACAAGATCTGCCCTTCGACGTGAATAAGAATATTACCTGTTTTATTAATCTGAGTATATGCAAAAGGCAGGAGTACATGGTGTATGACCTTGAATGCATCACAGGAGAACATGCTAGTTTTAAAATCCCAGTTCTGACCATATATTCAGAATGAAAAACTGTGATAGAAACAGAGGTCTATCTATGCCATATCTGTCTGTTTTTCCTTTCAGTAATTTAATTGAGTAAGAAATTATCTGGGATGGGGAATGGAGAGGGATGAGTGGGTAAGTGGGAACATAGGGGTGGGATTATATTATTCTAAAGGGAACACATTCAAATCGCAAAGCTAACATAATTACGTAAATTTCACTACATGCCTGTCTGGCCATTATAAAAATATTTCCAAGAAAAAGGGTAAGAAACTAAGACCCAATCCTCTTCTCACTGTGAAGTGGCAAGATGGTTTTGGCAGAATGAGGCCCCCATACCTGCCTATAAATAAAACATTTCTCCTTTCAGATGTTTACACATAGAATAAATCTCACTTTGAGAGAAAAAGTAATATGCAATATCTAGGCTATTTAAAAAAAAAAGTCAAATAGAGGTAGATTCCACTCTGGATACAAAGAGGTGGTGAGGTTGAAAGAGGTGCTTGTGATGTCTAAAATGAAGTAATAAGTGGACCCACCTACATGTGTGATTAATGCTATAAAGGCTTACTGCAGAATAAAACACTGTGCAGTAAGCCTTCCCTGAGAGCATGTCTATACGTGCTTCCTGTTGGAAGCAAATCTGCTCCAACCCTGCTGCTCCCTGCAGCAGCCAGGGCAAGTTCCAGGATCCATACACAAGGGGAAGGGTCCTGATGTGCATGGGATCGGGAGACAGCTGCCACTGCAGAGCCATCTTGACCCCATGCCCAGTGGGGCTTTCCCATGCAGCTGGGTGCTATCCAGGAGTTGTCCCACTTATGAGGCAGCTCCTGGCCAGCACCTGGCTGCTCAGAGAAACAGCAAGCTTCCCAGTCCAGGTACTTCTCGGCTCCTGGCTCTGAGAAGCACTAGATCAGTGGGGTGAAGGACAGAGAGATACTCCATCCTGGCACTGCTTGGCTCCTGGGTGTAGCTAGGAGCTGAGTAGTGCCATAATTAGGGAAGTTCCCTGTCCCCTGTAGCCCTGTGGTGTTGGGGGTGACCTGGAACAAGTTTGCTTCAGGTAAGCATCTATACATGTGTATTTCAGGTAAACATATTTACTGCACAGTAAATGGTAGCACATGTAGATGGTTATGCTTTACTGTGCATTAGATTGATCTACAGCACAATAAAGTGTCTCACATAGACACACTCACCAAGAATGTAAACAAGATATGTCTCTTGTTCCTCATCACTAACACCCTTTACTCTTTTGTTTTGGCAGAAAGCCAATAGGCAGCACGCTTTGTTGTGCTGAGTTAAACACAAAAGGGAGTTAGTTCATGTGCTGCACGTGACCTGATTAAGAATGAAGCACTGTAGAATGCTGTTCTCCAGTGATCATGGGTGATCTGGTGTTGATTTGAACATCAGAGCTTTAAAACTCCTGGAATCATCTGCAACATATTCTTTCTTGCAGCTTGGGGCTGAATAGGATTTTTCCTAAATGTGGAGCTCTGGCCTGTTGTGGGTCATGCAGAATCTGGGTTCAGGCATGTGAACTGAGAGCAGAAAGCCTGACTCTCTCAGTGACCTTATTACTGAGCCCAACTAGCATGAAGAAAGAAAGACAGTTTGATTTCAATACACAGGGAACAAAAGCCAAACCAGATGTCTGAATTGGGATGACTAAAACCAAAAATTAGTGAGGGAAGTGGGGATGGGCCACTGGAACTTGAAGCAAGGTGTTAAGAAACTGGAGAAGAAGGGAAGAGGAAAACATGGTATGATATGAAATTGAGAGGGGAGATGTGTAATGCTTGGACAAGAAAACAGACTTGGAGTGGAGTGGAAAACTAGACAAGATCCTCAGGAAAAAATAGTGTGTTATCATGTAATTAAGGGCTGTATCATAATGCATGTGCAAGAGAAGTCTGAATTCAGGTTGTATAGCAAGTCTAAATTTGGAAATTTCCAACAGTTAAATGATAGGCCTGGCAACCACAATAATGCTCATTGTAGGCAATGTAGTAAAACTATCCCCTTGTCTACATCATCATTTTCTTGACTGCTGTTCTAGTACCAATTCAACATTTCTGATGGTAATAGATGGAAGTGCTAGTGTATGTAGTATTTCCAAACATGTCCTTAAACTCCAGGTCATTCATGCACAAAGTCTCATTGACTATTAGAATAACAGGATGAACTTGCAGAACCAGATATTGGCTCTGTCCCAAATGAGGCTTTTTTTCATAGATGATATACAATATAGATATAGCTATACTGTCATTTTCCGGTATTTTCCCCTCTCTGGATGCTCACTGGCCATTGGATTGGCTTTATACACTAGTTTACTGAATTTCAAGGTACCCTTATCTTATGCTGGGGTGGGAGGGTAGCATATGCTGTGGGGGAGGGAGGGGAGCTGTTGCAAAAATTACATCAGCACCCAAAAATAAAGCAAGTGCAAAAAGTGCTAAGAAAGGTCTGGGACACATTTTTTCTTCTATTACGGAAATCTATTCTGGTTTCCGTAACAGATAAACTAATGGATAATTGATAAATTCCTGAGCCATAGAGGTACTATAGTCTAACTGTTATTAACACTTGTACAACACTGTCCGTGCTCAGGGGTGGCAAGAGGGAAAAAAAATACAAATACAGCCCAAATATTCACTTTTCTAATCTCATCTGGAAAGAAATAGAGATCCTCTGATTGTGCCAAATCACAGTTAAACCTTCTTTCAAGTTAACGTGAGATATGAGATGGTTTTGATTGGTGTTACCATTTTGCAGGAAGGTTTTCAATGAAAATATTTCCCGAGATGTGTATTCTGTGCTTTTTTGAATGGAAACATTTACAATATTAACTAGACCTTCTTTTGTCCTTTGTCAGTATTTTAATATTGGTAATCTTTTTACTTCCCGACCACAATATATTTCTATAGGGAATAATTTAACCCAGCTAGGCCATCTGAAAACATGTTTTTCTTGCCCACGTTCCCTTGATAATTTGTAATAATGTTCAGTAATTAATGCCATTTTAATTGAAACGTTATACATTCTTCCCCATATGTACCAGGGTATAACTTAAACATTATATGCCAACCTAATCTTAATATGCCACCCACCCCACCACCACCTCCACTTCAGCCTGTAATAGTTACAGCTGTACAACTTAATGGTCTATTTCAGGTAGGTGCCAGATAGGCTCAACTCCTATTTGTTTTGCTCAGTACTGTATATAGTTAGCCTCCCAGGATCTGGCCAGAATTGCATCTCTTCAAACAAGTCTTCAAAAATGCATTTAACATCACGCTTTACATATCTGCTGCCTCTTATATCTGTAATACTTGATGCTACAGAAGCACCTCTGATTGTACAAATGAACAGGAAAAACCTTGAAATAAGAACTATGTAGCACAATAAAATAACTCAATTTTGATGTAAACTCCAGCTCTTAAAAATTGTTACCAGTAGTGCCATTAAAGTGCCAGTTCAAGAGGTACTTAAATATATGCCTAAGTGTTCCAGTAGCACCTGATTTTAACTAGTCTTTTACTTATGTGACTTGCAGTACTGGGACAAGGGTCAATGAAGGACTTAGTGCTTTGGTATGCATTCATTTTAGGAGGGTTCTGGAGCTCTCAACCCCTGGATGTCCATACATTAACATGTGAAATTAGTTTTAAGCACCCTTTAGATGGCTTAAAGTTATTCCATTCCAGGGGAGGTCTATCTGTGATATGTGTTACTCAGTAGGAACATCTACATGTGTCCCTATGGTACTTTTGTTACTGCACTGTAATGTAATACTTCCTACTTTCTTTTAGAAGTACTAAGTGATGGCACAGTAACAGCCTTTTACTACACCATGCAAACCAGACATGGTTATTTTTAGCTGGTAAGTCAACGTAGCAACAATGCGTATAGCAGCAACTATAACTAGGGAGTGTGTTCTTACAGCAATATAGTTGCAGCATTATGGTTTGTGACTGCTGACATTACATTGCCATAGTGAATTGCTATGGTGATTATAGCATCACATGGAGACGTGCCCAGTATGTCTTACACTAACATTTGGCCACTCTAGACTACATGTTAGTGTAACACCCCACCTGTGTTTCCCTCCCCTGCCAGCCCGGATCAGGTGTGCCTTCCTCCACCACTGTCTCCCCCAAGCCTGAATCAGTCCCTTGCCCACCTACCCCCAGATCAGGCCCACCATGCTCACCCCTCCAGCACCCCAGATCCCCACTGACCCCTGCTCCCTCTCCCACAGCCCTCACCTTACTTGTAGATGCTCACACTGCTCTGCAGGGCTGCTAGCACTGCTTCCACTGCTCCCAACTCAGCCCAGAGAGTGGCAGCAGTGCTGGCCACAGTAGTGGTATGGAGGCAGGTTCCCCTCCCCTTCCTGCTTCCCTAGAAGACAGTGTGGGCAGTCACAAGTAAGCAGGGGAACACAAGGGACATGGGTAAGCTATGATGGAGGAACAGGGGAGAGCTACAGAGGCAGAGAAGATGGAAAGGGAAACTGAGAGAGGCCAATGTGGGGGGCAGCAGGGAGCCTGGAATGGGAGCAGAGGGAATTCTACCCTTTCAGCCCTGAACATGAGGCTGCTCCAAACTTGAGCTAACACTAACACCAATCAACATTTGAAGACCTTAAAATATAATGTGTCACAAATTCCTTAGGCCCCTCTGAGTGAGAAGCTGCAACATCTTATCTGTAGGTGCCTTGCTTCTAGGGAATTAATCCAACATCCTGGATTAGGTGCCAACATTTCCTGTATTGTTCATGGAGAAGAGTTAGGTGCATCAGGTGGCTCTCTGTTCAGCCTGCAGGATTTTTGATTGCTCCAGAGTTTAGGTCCATCACTAAAGATTTAGAGTTTGCTTGAGGTTAGGGATGTATGACTGTTCTTTTAAAATATTGTTTTCTTTCGAACACAACACACTTTCCTACCCAAAAATAATTGCCTCTCCCCCACAATTGAGATTTGACTATTAAGCAGGGAAGCTGAATTTCTGCCTCCTGCTTTGATTACTGCTCCATGGTAAAATAACTGTGGCATAATTATTGAGGCAGCTGAAGCAGTCAGTTGACATAATGGCTCATTGTTCACTCCACAGATGTTAACAATAATTTCCTTTTTTATGGATGTGTTGTTCCATTAATCAGGCTAACCTTTCTTAAGGCAATTTTGTTGTCTTCTAGCTGCTCGTGGTCTTTTCCCTCCTATTTCACAGCCCTGAACACTCTTTAGATCTTTTAAAAATCAGATTCACCTATGGAGACCAGTCTTCAGCAGCAAAGGTTTCAGCTTTAGTTAAATAGGAAGGTGAGGGTGAATCAGCTGAAGATTAGGCTTTATCCTTGCTCTGTGCATCTATATCTCTGAAAAATCTTTTTTTCTTCATCATGTCTTTGAAAACCAAGGTGTGTGTTATATTCTGGAGTATGTTGTATGTGACAAAATATGGTATTTTTGCTTTTTTTTTTATGTGGTGAGAGAAGAAAAATGATTACTTAAAAAAACCCACTATCTATTAGTTTACTGTTTAATAATATGTAACAGAGGTTAGATAAATTACTTTGGATGTAGGGTACCTGGTTTATTTGGCCCTTCCCAGCCAGCCAGAATTCAAGCTCATGTCTCTTTTAGTAGAGCTTGTTAGCCAGTCGATTATGGAGGGATGCATTCTCCATCCATCTTGTGCCACTGTGTAAATATGAATTATGTTGGCACAAAAGGAGAGAGTACAAAAGGGAGTGTGACTGTAAACTAATGGTTGAAGAATTCACCTAGGACTCTTGGGTTCTACTTCCTATTTTCTGAATTATTTCAGTCTTTTATCCAATGGCATAATATAAAATGGAATAAGAACTTGATTCATTGCTACATTGTCATACTAATGGAAATAATTCTATTTTTAAAGAAGGCTCCATATGGAAAACTAAGAGAAGCATCCTTTCCAGTCCCAATTTAGAGACTGTTCAATGGAAGTTGCTTATTTTACAGTCAAAATTGAATGTGTATGGTTAACAGTTGGAAGAAAATAAACTGGAAGCTGAAAGCAAAGTCAATTATTCATGGCATATTTTTTGTAATTCAATGGATTGGGGTGTATGAAGCTTTGGTTGCTAATTGATTGGGAGCAGATCTGGCCCAATTTGATGGACAAATCTCTGAATCCAAATCAAATCAGCAGACCCATTAATCTTTCTGAATTGAATCAGGAGCCTCCAATTCAATTCAGAGAGATTCGACGATTCGGCCATAGACACAGTTTTATATGTTATTTCTACATACCTCAAGGTACCAGGCATGGCTCATGAATTTTGAGATGGTGGAGCAGATGGAATATCACACAGGAGTGCAGGGAAGGGGGCTGTCTCACAAAGTACTTCTGGTCCACTTCTGAGTCCACCACAGAGCATGCAGGGGACCCCATCCCCTGCCCCCCAGCTCAGAGACTGGTGCCTCCTGGGTCTGGGGGGGCACCCAAGGTCCCCCCACAGCCAATTACTGATCCAGGGCGGGGATATGGGGGGTCTCCCACATGCTCAGCAGTGGGCCTGGAAGTATCTGGTCTACTTCCAGGTCTACCACTGAGCACACCCCCCCACGCTTCTGTGGGACACTCCATCTGCTCCACCATCTCAGCATTCATGAGCCATGCCTGGTACCTTGAGGTATGTAGAAAAAACATATAAAGCTGTTTCTATGACTGAATCACTGATTCTCTGAATCAGAATCTAAGCTTCAGATTTGGATTAGGCTGAATTGAATGGGGACAGTGATCTGAATTAACGAATCAAATCACTGTCCCTTGAATCGGGCCAAATCTGAATCTGAATTAAATACTGCCCACTTCACACACCCCTAGTAATGAAAACAATTTAATTCTGATTTAAAAAGAAAAGCACAGAGACATGTCACCAGAGTCAGCAATGCCCTGATTTGAGGATAATCTCTACCACAGGTAATTGCTGGGTCATGAGATAACTTAAGGATTCAATTCTTGAGGCAGAGACCCATCCACAGAAGTTACAGGTCTTTTTGTAAGGGAGATTAGGCTGCAGGCTGTGATTCCTTTTGTTTTCCTTCCTTTCCTTTCTCTTCTCTGCTTTGAGGGCAAGATTCCCTTGAAAAAGGTTGCCACTTGGTTGAAGTTGTGGCACCATTGGGGTCAGTTGGCAGCCATCTCCTCTCAGCTTGATGTTGGCATCCATTTTCTTAAGGTAGGTCTTCAATGGGCATATCCAGACAAGCACACTTAGACAAGAGCTGTCACTTAGTTGTACCACTACTACTTGCCCCTGGGGAACACCCCTGCATGTGCACTCTGGCACATGACAAGTTGCCTTGTGTGGGGTAGGCACCTGTGCTGGTCCCAGCAGCCTTAACTGGGGTCCTGGGGGCCCATGGCAGCAATCCTGCAGGAGGGACCTAGCCAGCAGCCATAGTGTAGCTCTGACTAGCCAGGCACTGGTTTCAGGCAGCACCCACTGCTGCCACATGTGCTATCCTGCTTTTTTCTAGCATGATTTTTTTTTGTCACTGGAATCTTCCAGTATCAAAACTTCCTCAGCCTGTGCTGCAAATTAGCAGTGCAGGGAATGACTGCATGTGTGGTATTTTTAGTGTGCAATGCCACACACAGTTCTCCAGTGCCACATACCACACGTGAATTTGTCTGAACACACCCAATATGTCCTTATACTATTTCTCACCACCATGAGTGCTCAGGCTCTTACTAATCTGGAAGGAGAGCACTTGTTTAGAGAGTTGTCAGGCACCCACACATAATGTCTAGTTCAGTGAAATTGGTGCGTGGGGATCTTCCACTCGGTGGTGATAACATTGGCTTCAGCAAGAATGCTGGAAGTTGTGCAGTGATCTTCCCTTTTGATGTGGTGGATGGCTGGAGGCATTGTTGGTGATTCCTCTCCAGGCTCTGGAAAGGACAATGGTAGGACACCCATATTTCACAACTGTAGAGGAGGGTGGAGTTGATGACTACATAGTAGACCTGGTTCTTGGCATCTTGATGAATAAACACATACCCAAGCGATTTCCCAAAGGAGGTACTTGTACTCCAGATTTTGTGCTAGATCTCCTCATCAATGTTCACTCTCTGAAACAGGTGGATAATTAGGTTGGGGAAGTGCAAAGAGATGCAGAGTGGTTTGAAAATCACAATGGGCATTTTTACATATGCTCCCACGGTGGGAGAAGGGGGCACTTTAATTATCATAGAATCATAGAATCATAGAAGCAATGAGTGGGAAGGGACCTAGACAGATCATTGAGTCCGACCCCCTGCCAGGGGCAGGAACGAGCACTGGGGGTGGGAGGGGTCATAAGACCCCAGCCAGATGCCTGTCCAGTCTCCTCTTGAAGATTTCCACAGAAGGTGAGAGCACTACCTCCCTGGGAAGCCTATTGCAGGCTCTGGCCACCCTTACAGTGAAGTAGTTCTTCCTAATATCTAACCTAAAGCTCTCCTCCCTCAGCTTGTGGCCATTGTTCCTGGTGACTCCAAGGGGGGCCCTGGTGAACAGACTTTCCCTGAGTCCCTGCTGGTGGCCCCTGATAAGGTTGTAGGCAGCCACAAGATCCCCCCTCAGTCTCTTTTTGTGGAGACTGAAGAGATTCAGGTCCCTCAGCCTCTCCTCATAGGGCTGGCCACAGAGGCCCCCAACCATACAAGTGGCCCTTCTCTGGACCCTCTCCAGATTCTCCACATCCCTCCTGAAGTGCAGCACCCAAAACTGGTCACAGTACTCCAGCTGCAGCCTGACCAGCGCCTCATAGAGGGGGAGCAAGACCTCTCTGGACCTGTTAGTGATGCCCCTGTTGATGTATGACAGGGTGCGGTTGGCTCTGCTTATTGCTTCATCGCATTGGTGATTCATATTCATCTTGGAGTCAATCATGACTCCAAGATCCCTCTCTGCCTCTGTGCTGCTGAGAGGGTCAGCCCCTAACCTATAACCATAATGCTGGTTCTCTCTCCCCAGGTGCAGCACTCTGCACTTGTCCTTGTTGAACCACATCCTGTTCAGATCCGCTCACTTCTCTAACTTATTCAGGTCTGCCTGGATGTGCTCCCTGCCTGCCTGTGCATTCACTTTACCCCACAGCTTGGTGTCATCAGCGAACTTGAACAGGGTGCTCTCCACACCCTTGTCCAGGTCGCTAATGAAGATGTTGAACAGCACCGGCCCTGGGGGAACTCCGCTGCCCACACTCTTGAGGTTGGCATCAACCCATCCACCACCACCCTCTGGATGTGCCCCTGAACCGAGTTTGACACCCATGTGACCGTGCATTTGTCAGTGCCGCAGTCCCTCAGCTTGCCCACCAGAATTGGGTGGGACACTGTGTCAAAGGCCTTCTGGAAGTCAAAGAAGATGACATCAACTTCTTCCTTCACATCTAAGCTTTTTGTTACCTGGTCATAGAAAGAGACCAGGTTAGTCAGGCAGGATCGGCCTGGCACAAATCCATGTTGGTTACCCCTTAACATCACTTCCCCTGCAGGGCTCTCACAAATGTGGCCCTTGATAATTTTTTCAAAGACCTTCCCCAGGATAGAAGTGAGGCTGACTGGCCTGTAGTTGCCAGGCTCTTCCTTCCTCCCCTTCTTGAAAATAGGGACCACATTGGCCCTTTTCCAGTCCTCAGGGACTTGTCCCGAGCACCAGGAGTCCTCAAACAGCCATGTCAATGGCTCCGCAGTGACACCAGCCAATTCCTACAGCACCCGCAGATGAAGGTCATCCGGACCTGCCGACTTGGATACATCTAAGCCCTCCAGGTAATCCTTAACTTGGTCTGAACTAACTAATTAGAGCAGCTCAAGAGCCATTTTTATTAAAGAGTCCACAGCATCTTGTGTATTCAGTATCCCCATACTTCAAAATGGTAGTGTAGGGTGCTTTAATTAAAGCTTATTCAATGATGTTTTGTTAAAGCACCCCAGCTGCCATTTTGAAGCATGGACACACTGACTACATGAGACATGGAGGCTGCTGGAGCATACTAATTAACACTCCAGCAGACTCAATTAAATGAGTCTGCTTTGAAGCACTATAATTACAGCGCATCAGAGCAGTGTCCCTGTAGGTCTACAGTTTCTTTAAGCAAACCAGTATCTGTAAGGAAAATAAAAAGAAGCTCATGGTCAATGATCTGAATACATCTATTCTCTTGGAGTTTTAGGAGTTGTAAAATTTTCTGATGCCACTGTAGTTTGTCATTTAAATCTCTGTTGAAAACTATATGTACTTGCAAGTAATATAGTCACTTGAGTCAGTCTCCAGTCATTTCTTTCCTAAAGGAAAGAACAACTCAGTCTTGGGATCTGGCCCCTTCTTTCCGACTCTGAAACCATGAAAAGTTTCTCAGTGAATCCTAATCTTCTGACTCTCAACTGAATGCTCACAAAATAATGGCACCTTACAGAACAAAAGAAAAAAGATGCAGGGCTGGATGGCTGAGCATCCAAACTGTGCTCAGGGCAGGAAGGAAGAGACGTGGCGCTTCCACATTTCCATATGCCTGAGAGCATCACGTTGACTAGACTGGTTCCCTACTCATTGGATCCCTCCAGTCAGGGATTTTTGGAGTGTTTTGTTTCCCAAATTTAGCCTATACATTCCCTCATTGATGTAATAGGCCTGTAATGTTTTGTATGAGGATTGAAAGTACTGGACGATATGCAGTTGATATATGCCAACTTCACATTACTAAGCATTCCCCTGTGAATCAAGACATGCTCTTGTTACTTTCTATAATAGTTATGACCAGGGGTCCAGGTTTTCCCTTTCTCAGGTAAAAAATATGGGTTTTTCCATTGAAGCAGAAAACTGCAGGTGTCCTCCTTTGCAAACAGCTCTCTGCAAGCTGGCAGAGTTCCAGCCTACAAGAGCTGCTTGAAAAAAGAATGAGAAACCTTAAACTCTGTCTGAAGGGGGAGTGGGTGGGATGGGGCCTGAGAAACTGAGTCAGTCAGGGCTGAACAGTTGAACAATCATCTCCCAGTCCCTACTCTGTGATTGTGGAGCTGGTGCTGGGAGTCCACCCTGGCAGCAGGCAGCTCCCAGAGACAGGGAACAATCTTCTGTGCTGCCAGGCTGACCAGGAACAAATTTGCTGTACTGCAAAGTAATTACTCCTGAGTAAATTTACTATTTGTATTTACAGGTAGCACATTTATTAACAATTAGAGCAAATTATTGCACAGTAGGCATGTCTACACATGCATTTGGTGGAAAGGTGGACCTGCCAGCTGTGAGTGAAGGCAATGGAAAATCTAGGGTATGTCTAGGGCTGGACACCACTATCCCCTGCTCTCTTGGCTGGGGGTGGAGTCAGGATGGGCTTGGTGATGTCTGGGAAAGTTCCCATTTCTGGATGAGAACAGAGGGGAAGGGAAAAATTCTGGCTGTAGTTCCTGAGCTGATCCACTGAACAGCCCAAAGTGGAAAAGCCCAATCCAGCTCCCAGACATGTTTCTCCTTCCCACCTCACACAACACCTGTGGCCCCCTATCCCAGACTGGTCTGTGACCTGGCTAGCCAGCCTTCAGGTTGTCTGGAGCAGCATGGGAAAATTTCAGTTAACCTGTGGTAACTGTGGGTCATTGAAATTGATGAAGCTGCCTGCTGGCTCACAGCACAGGGCTTTGCCAAGGCTGGCTGGGTGTGGGGCTTGTCTAGGGCTATATACTGCTCTACATGGTTCCCCAAGAGGGGCAGGGAGACTGGCCTCACAAGGATGGGCTTGTTGCTGGCCAGGACTGGTGGACCTGGCAGCTGGGGGAGGGGGAGAAGGAAAAGCTATAGCTACGGTCCCCAGGTGTCTCCACTGAGCAGTCTGGGGTGGAAGATACAGTACTCACAACCAACTAGGCTCAGCAAAACCCTATGCACTGAGCTAGTAGGGCAGCTTCACCAATTTCAATGACCTACAGTTAGTGGTGGCTAATAATTTTTTCCCTACACTGTTCTAGGCAGTCTTCACTGCTCTAAGTCAGCCAGGTTGCAGGGCACAGACAAGTCAGGGATGGCGGGGTGCAAATATTCCACTCCCAGAATCAGTTTACTTCAGTCTA
Organism: Crocodylus porosus; assembly: GCF_001723895.1. Classification (NCBI taxonomy): domain Eukaryota; kingdom Metazoa; phylum Chordata; order Crocodylia; family Crocodylidae; genus Crocodylus; species Crocodylus porosus. The sequence goes on along the minus strand of NW_017728907.1, from coordinate 370,955 downwards.
CACCTGAAAAGAAGCAGGAGAATATTTGGTGCAAATGACAGCAAACTGTTTCTGCTTCCTGGGACCCTGCAATGGGTGCTAGCCAGGGAGCACTGAGCCAGGAGACTGGTATCTCCTGGACAGGGCTGAGACATTGCATCCTGCCCCCAGAGGGCTGCCTGCTTCTAGGGTGGGGAAAATGTCCCCCTGTCCTGGTAGCAAGGAGCTTTTGGCACTGGCTTCCCTATTGGGGGTAGGGGACTTGGAAATAGCTGCAGGGGAGGGACAGGTCCCAACACCCTGCCCCATCTGCTGATGGGGTAGCTCGCAGCTAGCTTGCTCTTAGCTGCCATACTGGCAAGTTGGTTCAGAGGGCTAAGACCTATCCCATCCCTGCAACTCTTTCCAAGCCCCGTCCCTCAATCACCTGATCAAGTCATGGGGCTGGGACCTGCACCTAACTAGGACATTTCCCAGCCCCTGCTCTGTAATAATGGGGCAAAGATTGAGGAGCCTGTTCCCTGTTCAGCTCCATGATCAGAGAGCTGGGCGTGAAGCTTGTTCCTCCCTCTACTCCATGCACATGGACTTTAGGGGGAACAGGCTGCAGAGTGTGTTCCCCACTCAGCTTTGTGAGTGCAGAGCTGGGTGGAAAATCAGCTCCCCAGTCCCACCAGCAGGGAGCTTCCGGTGCCAGCTCTGCAGTCATGAAGCTGGTGCTAGGAAATCCTTATCTCCCAGCCTGAGCTCCACCTTCAGAGGCAGCAGGCAGCTCCCAAGGGCAGGGGGCAATCTCCCACCCCCTGGTGGCCAGCTGACCGGGAACAGATTTGCTCCCAGTCAGGCATCTACGCAAGTGCTACTGTACCATGACTAATCATGAGTAAATTTGCTATTTGAATTTTCAGGTAACAAATTTACTCACGCTTAACAGGTTTACTGTGCAGTAAGCATGTGTATGTGTAGACAAACATGCTTACTGTGTAGTAAACTATGCTACTCCACAGTAAAGCATCTTGTGTAGACATGCCTGGTAAGTATCTGCACATGTAGACATTGGTGCTAACTGTGCAGTAATTTGCTTTAATCTAAGTGAAACATCTTATGTAGATGCACCCACTATTCTTGAGATGGGAATAAATCTTGCACTTTTTGTCAACCTACCTTTTCTTTTAGAGACCTGAAAAGGATTTGAGTTTTCAGTAGTTGTTACTTATTTTCTTTCTCACTTCTTCAGTGTTGCAAGGGTACTTCTCTGAGTGCTTTAAATGTCTGACTTTTTCATTGTTAGTTTTACACTAAAGCTCTCATTAAAGTCGTGGCAATGTAGTCTGTGTATAATCAATAGTAAAGCAATGTAGAGAGAACAATACTCTTTTAATGCTTTTATTGTTAACATTTAATTCACTACCTACTACTTGAAAAAGTTATATTACTCTTAAACAGGCACTACTGTTGCCATTATAAGACTTTTTGATGGCTGTTGCTCCAAGAGAATTTTTAGGACCATACATTATGTATACATTGGCATGGCTATGCATAAAAACACAATCACTAGATTTATGGAGTTGCCTGCTTTACTACTTTCCTTTTGTATGTCAGAAACCAAACAATGAAAAATTAAAGGTATGTACAGTAAAGCTGTTAACTCTATTAATGTTGTATGTCTAAGCAGTCTGATCTATCATACCAATATCAAGATGAAAGGATAATTTCCATCTTCCTAGTAACTCCTTCCAAGCTCCTTTTTATTGCTTGTACAGAATTACAAAGCTTTTATTTGCAGATCTTTTTTTAGGAAGCAGCCCCAGGTTACATGCATATTGGATTATTGCACATCAAAGAGATTAAAATAGGTATGTTATATGGCCTTGTTACACCTTACACTGTGAGCCGCACAAATGTTGATCAGCATTAGTGCTAGCTTGGAGTTTGAGCAGTTACACTATTAGTCTAAAAAATTTCTCTGACTGTCCCACACCTACACAGCTGTCACTAGAGGCCTAGCGAGCAGGGATAAGGCTAGAATCTGTGACTGTGAGTTGCTACTACAGGGAAGGTGAGTGAGGGCAGGCTTCTACCCCTGCGATATGGGCAGGAATGTGAGAGAGGGGTTGCAGGGGAGGAAGTGGGGTGGGGGAACATGTAACTGGGAGGAGGAGAGTTAATGGGAGGTGGAAAGGAAATAGGGGTTGAGGATGGGTAATAAAATGAAGGAAGTCAGCTACTGTTAAGGATAAAATTTAAAACTGTAAGAAAAAAGAATAAAAGATAAAATAAAGGGGAAGTAAATTAAAGAATGTCTCATGTTTTGATTAATTGGGACTGGGGTGTGGGGAGTGCTTGTTGTTTCCAGGGGAAGTTGGGACCAGTGAGGGAATGTACTTTTGCAGGAGCTACTGCCCCTGCCTCTGCCTCTTCCCCTGCCCCTGCCCCTGCCCTAGGAAAAAAACCCAAGCTTATGAGGACCTGATCAAGCCCCAGACCTGGTTCCCTATACCTAGAGCATGGGGCTTGCCAAAGCCCAGCCAGGTCTGGGGGCTCTTGGAAGCTGGCCATGCTTTCCTCTGCTCCCCAGGGCTTGGGGGCATGGCATGGGGTCCAGTACTGGCCATCTGTCAGACAGGTTGAGTGCTGGTGAAGAAAAATTCTCTAGTCTGCTGTTCCTGAACTGGAGGCCTGGAGACTGGGGGAAATAGAAAAGCTGCAACTCCGTCCCTGGGCCTCTCCACTCAGCAGGTGAGGGAGTTGAAAGCCTGATCCAGCCCCCATCTGAGAGCATGATCCAGCTTCCCCCACCCATCCACACCCACTCCCACAGCCTCCACACCCAGACTGGTCACCTACAGTGGTGTAGGAAATTATCAATTAACTGCCTGCCACTACAGGTCATTGAAAGGGATGGAGATGCTGCCTGGCTCAGAATTCAGGGCTTTGCCAAGCCTAGCCAGGTCTAGGATATGTCTGGGGCTGAACACCACTCTCCCCAGCTCCCCAGGGTGGGGGTGGGGTCAGGATGGGCTTGGTGCTGTCTGGGAAAGGTGCCATTTCTGGATAGGGACTCAGAGGTAGAAAAAAACTGTGGCTCTAGTTCCTGGGCTGCTCCACTGAAGCCTGAGGTAGAAGAGCCCAATCCACCACCCCAGACATGTTTCTCCCCATCCCCCCCACCTCCCCACAGCACCCCGTCCCCCTATCCCAGACTGGTCTGGTCTCTGTGACCTGGACAGCCAGACAAAACAGCATGGGAAAATTTCAATAAACCTTTGGTAACTTGAAATTGATGAAGTTGCCTGCTGGCTCACAGCACAGGGATTTGCCAAGGCTGGCTGGGTCTGGGGCTTGTCTAGGGTCTGTTCTATCTTGCTCCCCAGAGGGGCAGGGAGGCTGGATTCATCTGGATGGGCTCGTCGTTGGCCAGGAAAGGGGGACCTGCCACCTGGGGGATGGAAAAGCTACAGCTACAGTCCCCAGGTGTCTCCACTGAGCAATCTGGGGTAGAAGATTTGCCCCTCCCCCAAAACCCTGACTTGTCCATGCCCTTCAACCTGGCTGGCCAGGCTTCAGGCTGCCTAGAGCAGTGCAGGACATTTTTGATTAACCACCAGTAACTGCAGATCATTGAAACTGGTGAAGCTGCCCTACTGGCTCAGCACTTAGGGCTTTGCTGAGCCTAGTTGGGTGTGAGTACGGTCTCTGTTAATGTCCTTATAGAGAAAAGTGTGAGTGGCATTTACATTTAAATTTCTACCCCGTGGCCCATTCTGATGAGCTATCAGTGTTTGCCCACTATATTACTGTGCCCCCCAGCCCCTGGGAGTGGAGAAGACCCCTGACCAGCAGCAGGCAGCCTTGTAAGTTTGAAAAGAACTGTGGTTATAAGCAGTTAATTGAAACCTCCCCATAGCTGCTGAGTCAGCTGCTGGTCTAGTCTCAGGATACCAACTGATCAAGGAATGCTGGCTAAGGGGCTGGTGAAGGGAGAGTGTGGAGGAGGTAGGAGAACAGGGAAGGGGGGTGGGTCATGCTTCTTCTTCTTGGGAAGGTCAGTGGAACAGTAGAGACTCCAACTTCAGTTTTTCCTGCCCCTTTTTCCTCACACCAGATGTCCCCAGCCAAAGGAGCCAGTGGAGAACACATATTCCCAACAGCCCCAATCCTGCCCTGGTGAACAATCACTGTCTGACCACCTTGGAGCCCTGGAGCATCAGGGAGAGCCCAAGAATGGGGTTCATCATCCCAAGCCACTCCATCTGTGAAGGGTGGGCAAGCTTACCTATTGCTGTCAGCACCAAGGGAGCAGGGGAGAGTGGTATATGGCCCCAGATAGCCCACAGACCCATGGGTCTGTGCCCAGGCAATGGTGGGTGAGGATGGGGATGGCCTATGAATAAAATAATTTACCCTTGAATAGGCCTGGCTGGCTGGCAATGGAATGCATAGGCATGCCACTGATTGACACCACTTTTGCACTAAGCACAGCACACTGCCTTCACCTTCCTGGTCAGTTGCTGGTGTGGGGGGCTGGGCAATCAGTCAACCTCACTTGTAATCCTAGCTCCTAGCTAACCCAGAGTGCAAAGGTATCCACTCTTTAATATCCTCCACCAAAGCCCTGAGGCCATCCCCAAGCTCCTATTCATCACCTTCCAAAGTTCCCAAATACCACACCAGTCCAACCTCTCCCCCACCTAAACCCCAACTTACTGGAGAGGTTTCCTGCAGGGTGTTCAATTTCTGTGTCATGTGAGTTGCCACCATGCTATCTTGGGTCTACTTCCTGTGTTTCCTAAGTTCTAAGTTCAATTATGAGGTGCAGGAAGTCACAGAGGATATCAGGTCCTCAAAAGTTTCTTGGGGGACAGTAAATAGCTGTTAGAAGAAGGCTGTCTTGTTGACTTGACCCATGCCAGACCAACACTTGGGATCTCAATATTGCGCTGTTATACAGGAGGGCAATTATATACACACACACAAACTACACAAACACTCTATGGGTTCATACACACATGCACGTACACAAACAAGCACTTCTGTTGCTGTGTTAGCACTAGGGGCATTTGGGGTAACTTGGGCTTGGGGTTACTCAAGGTCACGGTGCTGGTGTTACTTGGGGTCAAGGTACCCTAGGGTTATTTGGGGTCAAGGTTACTTAGGATCACTTGGTGTCCTGGGGTTACTTAGGATCACTTGGTGCTCTGGGGTTACTCAGGGTCACCTGGTGCTGGAGTGGAAGCGAGAGAAAAAGCTGGGGTTTTGGAGGTGGCAAAGAGGGAGTCAAGATGGTAGAGGAAGAGAGAGAATGAAGGTTAGAGAGGCAGAGCACAGAGATTGGAGCAGGGCCAGATCAGTAAGACAAAAACCCAACTCAGGGATCCAAAATAAGTTTTATTAAACAGGCAACACACTACATGGCCCCACATAGTTATTGGTTCTCACACATATGCACAAATGCTTACATACACACAACCCACACAACAGTAACAGAAGAGAAAAAGGCTTGGTGGAGGAATTGAAATCAAGGTATGTAGGGACAGAGTCCAGGTCCTTTGCTTGGGGAAGGAAGGTGGGTGATAGTTACCTATCCTGGGCTGTGAGTTGATCCTCAATGGCCAGTCGGGGTCTTCTCCAGCAAGGTGTTGTCCAGAAGTGGGGTCTCTGGCAGGGCTTCTGGGTGGATAGATGACGTGGCGTAATGCTGGTCCAAAGAGGTCACACTCTACCACCCCTTTTATAGGGATGGGCTACTTGTGTTTCCTATGGGAAGGACATGTCCAGGCAAGGCCAGTCCTGCTCAGATGCATAAGTGCAGATCCAGGTATCCTCATTGTCTGGTGGGATACAGTGGTGCAGTTGCTGTTTTCTGTACATTCTTTATCTTTCAAATGCTGGGTTTTGTCTCTGTTCCTGAGTGAGGTCTGTGGTAACTGGGTGAGTCAATGCAAGCCAATGGTCTTGTTGCTGAGTTGATGGGCTAGTCGTTGAGTTGATGGTCCAGTCATTACTGATCATTCAGTAGAGGCCTGCTACCATTATGCCTCAAGCACCCTCATTCATTCCCATTCATTCAAGAACCAATTTACATGAGACTGGTTAGACATAAATCACAGTTACAGCATACGATACAATAGGTTATACCCAGGCAGGGGACACAAGATGAAGGCTTGACATACAAAATGGAAACTTGACATTACTTGACATTACTTTACAGACACAGGCCTAAATCATATAAATTCAATATAAAACATTAAAAATCAATACAAATATATTAGTAATATAATATAATACAATATAAAACAGTGAAAATCAATACACACATAATAGAAGGCTATTTACAATATAAAAGGGGCTTGTTACTATAAGGGAGTATAAGAACTTATCTTAGTTTACCTAGTACTGCTTGTAATTACTTATAAGGGATAGAGAGGGCAGAGAGAAAGTCAGAAATGGTTGGGGAAGGGGAGGGAATGCATTTTTAAGTTTAAAAACAAAAAGAAAAAACTGGAGGTTTTGCTGCAGTCTCACTGCTGTCCCCCTCTTGCTCTTCACAGTTAACTGACCCTAAGGCTGTGCAGTGGACTGTATGGTAAGGAAATGCAGTATGATCCCTCTCAAGGATGTTTGCAAGCTCTTTATGGAAGGGAAGCAGGGTCCTGACTGCCCTGGACACCCTATTGGCATCTCTGCACTTTACACAGAGGGATTTCTGGGATGTTATCTTGGTCCTGACCTGGAGCCAGTCGTGCTGATGCCCCCATGCCACCATATGCACTGCAATCCTTTCATAAATGCCCTGATTCTGCCATTTTTCCTTAGTTCCCTTTGATGTAGCTGCAATGGTCCTTCTCTCCTCTCCCCATATTGCAATGAAATCTAGCACCTCACCATGGCTGTAATTAGATACCGATCTGATGGGGTCCAGGGGGAGCATCCTTTGGCTCATACTGGCTGAGTGAGTTAGAGGTTGATGGAGGAAAAGTTTGTGCTTGCTAGCTGGCTAGCTGTTGTGCTCTGCAAGCTGTTTGTATGGGACTGCACCCTGGGGGTGGGAATGTCATACCCCTGGGGGCAGAGTGGGAGTTGGCTTGGTGCCAGAACTGCTCCCTGGGCAGTAAAGCTCAGGGGGTGGAAAGTAGTCTACACAGAACAGGAAGATGGAGGAGGAGCCACTGCATCCTGGGATATTGGAAGACTTAACTTAAGCAGCACATCTGTGGGGAGTGGCCATACCTTAATGGAATAGGAGCTGGATAGTCCAATTGGAGATAATCCTGCCCTGAAGTGGCGTAGTTTTGAGCTGAATAACAAGTACTTAAAATCACCTTAAGTTGTTAATGTGGAGGCAATCCAGGGGTTAAGAGTTCCAGGAACTGCCCAAAATTACTGTGTAACAGGGCTTATAAAGATAAGGTTTTTCCTCTGTTACTTGCTTAAAATTGCATTAGAAAGACCCTGCAGAGAAGACAGAAAATGGCTCAGAGGAACAAAACTAGAAGCGGCAGCTCATAGAAAATTGTAGAATGTCTGACATATTCCTGACAATATACATTAGTGCTTTGTTTCTTGGTTTGATGTATGTTTTATGTACTCATGAAGAGACAAAGTTAGGCATTACCAGGTGCATCTATACAAGATGCTATGTCACCATAGAGATGAGCTATGGTGATGTAGCTCATTGCTATGGTAACAGAGCATCAGTGGGCACAAACAATGATGCCAATGCTACTGCACAGTGGCTAATTGCTATGGCATAATAGGGTCAGAAATGACCCATGCACTATTGGGACTGTGCAATAATGGCTGTTATTATGCAGTCATTTAGTATTTGCTGGGTGTGTCTACATGAGTTGCTACATCACTGTGGTGATGTAGTATTGATGGGCACGAACTATCATACCAACGCTACTGCACAGTTGCAACAAGCTGCTGCACAATAGCTCATTGCTACTGTTCAGTAGGGTCAGAAATGATCCACATGCTGCTGCAACTGCACAATAATGGCTGTCACTGCAGTCATTTAGTACTTGCTTTAACAGTACTTGCTTTAACTGCACATTCAGAGGTACATGTAGACATGCCCATCATGTGAGAACAGAAACTGCTTACACATAATCTACTATTTTAGTTTTGTTAAGTTAGTTTCAGGTGCTATTTTTCTAGGATGCTTCTCACTGACAGATCTGATGTGAATGTATAAGTGACTAAATCTCTTGAGAGATTTAAGACCTTAATGCATTCAGGAAAATAATTTTGGGGGATACCATCTATTTTTAAATTTTCCTTTTTGGCTTGAGCTCTGAAAAAGTAAAGGCCTCATCTGATTATATTTTTTGTTATCTTCCTTACATTTTTCTAACAAAGTAATAAGAGAATCTGTAATGTAACCTGATACAGATATGATGTATAGACGTTTACAAAAGCATTCCAAAGAGCTCTGTGTGTACAAGTTAAATTCAATTAAGAAATCATCCACATTGTGGTAAAAAAAATTAAAACCCAAATAAAATTTAACATTCATGATGATGGTCAGATACTTACATATCTGTCTCAGAGTACTACTGATACTGACTTAAGAATATACACCCCGGAAAGTGATTGCACATTGAGTAAAAAATCTGTTTCTTGATCGTCAATGGGTAATCTGATTCTGACTTCAGAAGCCAAGGAGGTACAGTATTGGATGAGATGGTCTAAGATATGGAATAGATCTACTGGAGATAGAAACATAAACAATGAACAAAGTATGAACTTTTACAATCCTAACTTAAACGAGGTTATCTGTGATTCAGCATGTACTGTGCATGGCGCAAAACATTCATTAGGATTTATACAATCTGTGTGCCCTGCAAAGATAATTATCTATAAAAGCGCACATACTTCCCAAGTTAATTTTATTTAAGTCATTGCCGGAAATCGGACTATTTTGTATATATTTTTTGTGCTCTTTGCAGCTGTCATATGTCTCATGACTAAGAAGCCACATTATATGTTAATATGCTGTAACCAAGATGCAAGAAAGAAAATAAGGAGGAGGTAAATGTTGTTGAAAAGAATTGCATTTGTGAATTAAACCAGACATGGCATGGAAACAAAATTCAATGGAAGTTTACTATTAAAGTAAAAAAGAACAGAGATGTTTCTAAATGGCTTATACCACACTCTTATTGACTTCCATGTGGGTTCACCATGTAGAGATGAAGATATACATTTCCAAGAGCACTATAAAAACCAGAATGAATTCAGCCCCCAGAATATGATGTCTGTCTGCTTAAGTAGCAAATAGAACTGACTGCCCCTGAGCTGTGAAGTAAGCTGATTTTTATACTGGAATATAGAGAATGGCTGGGTGTGCATCTTCTGTATGTCCAGGAATATTAAGGAGTCAGTCTGCTCTGCAGTACTATCCCTATGTAGCAGAATTACCTTTCAGAGGTTAGGTTGAGTTCCAGGCTTGAGATCCTGCTGTTTTGATTGGTGGAGCCCATCCACCAATCAGGAGGCAGCAAGAGAAATAATGTCACTCCCCTTTTCTGAGGGGAGGGGGAGAAGAGCTCTCCCAGACCTGATTAAAGACTGAAAACTGTCAGGTCCAGAAGACTTCAGGGGTGGAACTCTGGAGCATATAAAAGGAGCTGCATGCCCAGCAGAAGAGATGATGCATCAACGACTGAGAAGAGAGAAGAGTGGGGTTTAAAGCTGAAGAGAGCTGCTCATCAGGGTGAAGCACTAGCCCAGGAAGAGCCCCTGAAGGCTTCTATCAGCGGGAAACAAGGGACACCTTCAATGGTTAGGTTCTCAGTGTGCAGCATGGACACAGTGTCCAGATCCTGGGAGCTGCATGAAGCAGCTTGGATCTGCAACCTCTGGTGTGCAGACCCAAGCGACATGGTGCACAGCCAGTGCACGAAGCAGGACCTTTGGAGCCCCTGGGGCAGCCCAGGTCCTCAACCCCTAGCACAAAGCTGGGAGCTCAGTGCAGGAGGCTCTGCATGAAGGGAGAGAGACCCTGGGAGCTGCTTGAGGTGGCTCAGGTCTACAGCTGCTGACATGGGGCAGGAGCTCAGTGCAGATGATGCAGCCCTGAAGGTCCAGGAACAGACTAAGCCCTGATGCTACACAAGGTTGTCCAGGCCTCCAACCCCTAGCATAAAGCGAAGCACCCATTACACACAGCGGTGCCTGTGACCCTAAGCCAGGATGGTAGCAGCAGAGTCAGGCAGCAGAAAACACCAGCAGAGACAGAGCTTGACCTGGAGAACAAGAGGCAACCCTCCAGGAATGCGGAGTAGTAGTAAGGTACCCTGGAGAGAGGGTCCCCACAGGGAAGCCCTGCCACCCCCAAACTGGGTGTGGTATATCTGTGTGTCTGTGTGCGTGTGTATACATACATATATTATAGGGTTTATTGTTTTGTAAAACTGTACATAGAAAGTATATATATGTCCTTACCCTTTAATGGTTTTGTTGTGATAATAAATCTGTATATAGTTAAGTAATTCATTGACTGAATCTGACTCTGTAGGGGACAGAGGCAGCCACTGGGCTGTTGTGTCCCTCCACAGCACACTGCCCTGCCAATAATTCCCTCAGTTGGAGAGGGAAGTACAAACCTGTGTACACCCCAGCTATACCTACAAAACTCCTGATCTGTCTTACCCACACATCAGCATTAGGGTGACAATCATTTGGATTTTAGGGAGCACTGGATTTGCAGCTGAATAGAAAGCCTTTTTCCTGTGTCTCAGCAAAAGCTGGTCACAAGGCAGGATAATATATTAAGACTAACCTTACACATGCTTAGAGAAGCAGTTTTCTAAACAAAGTCATAGTGTTAGAGCCCATTGTGTAAAAAGAACAAGATCCAGTCCACCAGCTATTGTCAGGAGATAAAGCAGAAGTAAGGCCTTGGAGATGGTGCTGAAGTGAGCAAAGAACCAGAAAGAACTAGTGGTTGACTGAGAGTACGCGAGTTCATGGCCTTATGTATGCACTCTTAACAGAGAGGCATGTAAATGAAGAAAATGTATAGGCAATTTCATGCTAATGACATAAACAGTAAACAAAAGTGGAGCTTGTGATGGGAGGAGAAATGGATGGAACAAAAGGAGGGATGAAGGCAGGAGAACGTTAATGAGCATGAACCAAGGTGTATAAAATGTGAAAACAGCTATTCTTCAAGGCAGATTCCTGGTTTGTTGGGTTTTTTGGGACCTGACCTGAAGCTGTCTCCATTCTGAATAAAGCTGTTGTGAGCAATGTGTGCTGGTGTTTGCTCCCTCCTTCCTCTGGCTAATGAGTAACAGGATCCATGGGCAATTGGATTGTCATCTCCCTAGTTGTTGGGCGCCTCATAGAGTCAGGTTCTCACAATCAGGTATTCCTTCCAGTTAAAATGAATGTGTCATTGTTACAGTTAACTGTGACTTTGATCCCTTTTTGAGTCTCTTGGAGTCCACAGTCCACATGACATGCCTCCTCTCACCTCCCCTGTGATTGAGTCCCTCAATTCATCCCATCCACATAATTGTTTTCAGATCAGCACAATACCCTGTATACCAGCAGCTGTTTTGTGCATAGAGCTCTGTGAAATAATGAAGGGGACTCCACTTGGATTACAAGAACTTGGATCTTTATCACAAGACCTGTGTGCTCAGTGCTGCTGCTTGAAGCCACATGGTACACTGTGTGCTCAGAGCTATTGGAAGATTCTTCAAGCACATGGAGATTCCTGGTATCATCCTACAAATCACCCCCACCAAAACTTGTGTTCCAGCCTGCAGAAACCTGATAACTTAGGAAGGCCCAGCTTCTCCAAACCTATCCTCAAGGCTTTCTACCATATCAGTTTGTCTCCCTGCAAACAGCCCTTGACAACTGTCTCCTCTTCTCTAAGATTTGCTTTTTTGATCTATCTGTTCTTAGTGGGAATGTCTACACATGCATTAATGTGATGTAATTATGGAGTATTGAGTTTAATATCTGTTGTGGTAGCCAGAACCAGAGGGTTTACTATTGCTCTTGGGGACATCCAGGCAATTGGCTAGCAGTTAAGATTAGCTAATGCAAAGCTTGCAAGTTTGCAACCTGCAAGTGGAATTTCTCTGGCACAATTTAACCAAAGTGTTGAATCTAACTGTTTGCACTGGTCATGGGATTGACTGGGGCCCAAAATTAGAAGTACAAGATTAGCTGATCTAACAGGTTTTTTAAAGGTCAGCCATAACAAGATCTGACCACCTAATATAATTAGCACATTCCAAGGAATCCAAGGAATAAGAATCCAAGGGGTTGAGCTTGGGCAGAGTAATGCTAATTTAAAACCTCAAAGTAATGTGGTGTAATTTGCTTATTGGGTGAACCTGAGTTTGGGTGGTAACCTTTCATGATAATTTCTAACAGTTTTTAATCTCATAGGGTAACAGCTATAGGGCAAGATTGTGAGTGGCTCTAAAGCCAACAGATTAGCATAAGATAAGGCATAAAGGAACACGCATGTCAAGTAACCAGTTAGAAAGACGGGACAGAAGGACCATCACTGTACCAAGCCTGGACCCTGGACTTCCAGTGTGAGTGAGGAGGATCCTGACCAAGAGACCTTCCCGGTGACCCCTTGGACAGTGTTGATCAGGGATGCCCGACTTCACTGGAACAACTTGGCGTGCACCTGGCAAAGAGGGACTGCCAATAAGTTGCCAACCCCATGTGGAAACTCTTTGTCATTTTGTTTATCTGTTGTTATTATTTACTATTAGCTCTTTATTATTGTACTATTTGTTTGTAGCATTAACCTTTCTGTTAGCTGTTGTATGCTAAGCTATAAATTTGCCTTTATTTCACTCCCGACTCACCTCCTCAATCCCAAACCCAGCAGTCTAATGACTGATATACTCACAGTGCCTAGCCAGCCTGTGACAATCTGTAAAAACAGATATTAAACTTAATGAGTCATAATTGGCGCTACTGCACAGTAGAACCAACACCCATTTTTTATGTGATGCTAATGCTTCATAGATTCATAGATTGTAGAGTTGGAAAGGACCACAAAGGATCATTGTGTCTGACCCCCTGCCCTTGGCAGGAAAGAGAACCAAGGTCAGATGACCCCAGCCAGGTGCCGATCAAGCCTCCTCTTGAAGACCTCCAAGTTAGATGATAGTAGCTCTCTTGGAAGCCCATTCCAGATTCTGGCCACCCTTACTATAAAACATTTCTTTCATAGATTTCATAGACATTAGGGCTGGAAGAGACCTCAGAAGATCATTGAGTCCATCCTCCTGCCCAAAGGGCAGGAAGTCAACAGGGGTCATAGGATCCCAGCAAGATAGATATCCAAATGTTTCTTGAAGGTGTTTAAGGTAGGTGCTTGAACCACCTCTGGTGGCAATCTACTCCAAATCTTAGGGGCTCGGACAGCAAAGACGTTCTTCCTTATGTCTAGACTGAAACAGTCATGGAGGAATTTGTGACCATTTGATCTTGACATCCCTTGGGGTGCTCTAATGAACAGATGTTCCCTAAAATCCTGATGAGTACCCCTGATAAACATATAGGCAGCCACCAGATCACCCCTGAGCCTGTGCTTTTACAGGCTGAAGACTCCCATGTCTCTCAGCCTCTCATCATAATGTCTGTTTTCCTCACCTCCTATCATGCATAGGGCTCTCCTCTGGAGCCTCTCAAGCTTCTCAACGTCATTTTTTAATTGTGGAGCCCAAAACTGGATGCAGTACTCCAGCCCAAGGCTGAGTACAATGGGAAAATGACATCCTGGGATTTGCTTGAGAAGCATCTATGGATGCAAGCCAGCATTTTGCTTGCTTTACTAGCTACAGCAGGGGTAGGAAAAGTTTTTTGGCCGGAGTGCTGAAAAACACCAAAATGCCTACCTCAGAAGCTGCCTGAGTGCTGGCATGGCAGAAAAACAAGATGAGGGCAAAGGATACATTGCAGGTTGCCCTGCTTGTGCCCCTTGCCCACCCCCCAATGCCCCTTCCCCACAGCTCTACTTCCCTTTGCCCACCACCCAAAGCCCCTGCCCCACAACCTGGGCTCTGTGGCTGCCAGCAGCTACCCCAGCGCTGAGGCAGCACAGCCCTGGTCTCTCCCCCACTCCTGGCACAGAGGTGATGAGCCTGGCACAGCTATCTGGAGCCAGCCCAGGCTCTGGGCAGCTGTAGCAAGCAGTGGGCAGAGTGCAAAAAGCTCTTCCAGGCTGCACAGCTTCAGCATCAGCTCTGTGCTGGTGATGACTGCGTGTGCACCTTGGGGCAGACAGCCGAGCAGCACACCCCACCCCAAGGTGCCCATGCCAGCGGATTGTGGAGAAGCTGAGGCCACAGTTGGCCACTTTTGCCAAGAGGTGATCATGGTATAGCAGATTGAAGGCTTTTTTAAAGTCAAGATATATGATATCTTCCTCCTTGTCCAGGTGATAGGTCACCTGGTCGTAAAAGGAAATAAGATTGATTAAGCAAGACCGACCTGCAACAAACCCACGCTGGCTATCCCTCAGGATTTTGCCATCAGCCAGTCTGTTGAGAATGGTCTCTTTGATGATCTTTTCTAGATTAATTCTAGATTTTAGATTAATTTTACTGTGCATTAGCAAACCTTTCACCATGACACTCTAATGAGCAGTAAAATTAGTCTACTGCTCTTGTAGTGTCTTGTGTAGATGCACCCAGTGTGTGACTTCTATCTAGAGCCAAGGAAAGCATCTTCACAAAGGTACTCTACCTGGATCAATTGCGTCACCTTACAGCTAGGAGTCAAACTAAGACAATGAACGGTCTACAAAGTGACAGCTTCAAACACTCCATGTGTTCTGCTTCCCAGACTGGATGGAGTGTTGCAGTGCTGAACACAGAGTACCTGACATTGATGATAAGCAGTGCTAATTAGCCTACCTTGATGATGTACAGATGCAGCTATACTGCTTCTGGCTGAGAAAGTATAGCACATAAAACTTCTCAGTCTAACTGTTTCACATGACCTACTACACTTAAACACATACGTTTAATACAGGTTAATATTCCTAATTTATTATATATCAACTCCATGTCTCTCACATCTATGGATGGATCTAGGATTTTGTAAAGTGGGAATGCAGGAGCTATGTTGCAACGGTGGTTGCATCCCCAGTTACAGTTTCTCCTCTCATTGGGGTGGGCCCAGCACAGGCCTTTTTTTTAAATCCCCCAAAAAGATAAGAATTGCACCCACTGCTTGCAGCACCCCCTTCCTTTCTCTTAGTACTCATCAGCATGTCCCTTCCCCTCCCATTCCTCCTCTCCCCAACCCACCACTGTCTCTTGCTTGAACAAGGGGTAGGAAGAGCTCCGGAATCACATTTGATTTGCCTCATCCAGGTTGTGTGGGGAGCCAGATTCAGCTAGAGACAGTGGTGTGGGTGAGATCCCCATGCCTGTGTCCATCCCCAGGTTAGCAGGAAACACCCAAAGGGAGGAGGGAAGACAGGGAGGAGGGACCTGCCTGCTGCTGCTGACACTGTCCCCAGCTGAACCTGTCTCCCACACAGCCCAGCTTGAGCAGTACCGAAGAGGCTGTAGATATCTCCCCCCACCCCCCTCTCTACTCCTGGGGCAGTTTAAAATAGTGGAGGCACAAATAGCATTGTACAGGGGGAGAGGAGGGAAGATACTCCTGATCATAGAAGGGAAGGAAGGGAGGAGAATTCTTATCTGCTTTAGGTACCTGAAAGTCTAGCTACTGCTTTTTCCTAATTTATTGGAAATTAGTTTATATTCTAAGGATGTATGTCTTCAACATAAAGATCTCCTCATTTCTAATGAGACCAGTGGCATAACAAACAGAGTTAGGACATCTGGCAAGCCCTGTTGGAGAGGGTAGGGACAGTGGGCATATGGCTCCAAGAGTAGAAGGATAGGGTATGCTACAGGTTCCAAGGCAGAGTTATGGGTAGTGGGGAGGGGAAAGCAACACCCTGGTCCATGCCAAGAATCCCTGCACAGTCTTGGTTGAGCTGCTGCTGTATGTATATGCCCTACCCACCATGGCTGTTCCTTTTAAAACAACAGCAACTGGGCACTGTTTCAGAGTTCATGGCATGGGTGTGCTGCTGGGCCACAGACTCCACAGGAATGTGGGGGCAGTTCTGTTGCCCCTCCTAATTTGGCATGGGAGGCAGGGTCCCCTCTCAGCCATTCCTAGTTATGCTGCTGCATAAGACCATTTTTGTCCGTGCAGACAAAGACTTAAGAAGGAAGGTTGAAATATACTCAAATCCAGAACTGTCTTGAAATTAGAAGAAAATTATTTTTAATATGTGTTAGCTAACACATGGTAACATTTTTTTCACAAGCTGATGTAGACAGCGCAGTCTGTCATTTTAATACATGAGTGAGAGTGAAGCTTAGTTCATTTATGAATTGGTTTATATGAGGCTTTTGCTGGGACCAGATTTAACAGTTCAGGAGGACATTTCCAGTTCAATTTTCATAGATGGTTAAGGGATTGGGCTGGGGTTGAAAATATTTTCTCTCTGGTACATGCTTCTCATAAAATCTTGACAGTTTTCTGTGCTTCAGCCCTATTTGAAAAGTCAGGATATCTATACACCTTCCTTTCCCTTCTCACTCCTCTGCACTGCCTTCCCACCCTCACTCCCCACATGGGATATTGCCAGCCTTTATTAATGAATGCTCATGCTACAGATGTACAGACAGGACAATATACATTCTTAAATCTTATCTGGTGTAGCAACAGAAAGTCAGTAACAAATGATTGTGAACATAAATTCAACTTCTGCTCTACTAAATGGAGGACAGCAAACCAGAAAATATTTAAAAATATGTTTTTACAATATGTAACCATTAATACATATCAGCTGAAAAGAAATGTTCTGATTTTATAAAATCCAACATTTAGTTGGTATTCCTGTTGGCAAGACCTTAAAAAGTCCCATCTTCATTTGCCTTCATATGAAAGGTTAAATATTCTTATAGAGGTGGATATCCTAAATTCAAGATTAAGAATAAGGTTAAGAATTCTTAAGGTCAAGGTTAAGAATAAGTATTGTTTATCTTCTCAAATCAACTTTATTTTAATCTAGTAATTAAGTTTTCTAATGTTATCCCATGTAACACCATCTTTAGGAAAGAGGGAAGAATTTGAGCTGGTTTCTTCACATGGTGGAATGTATGAAAGGCTGAATGTACTGATTACAGTCTAAAAATAGCCTTTCATTTCATCTGATGCTATAGACTGGTGAGACTTTGAAAGATCCACTCTCATTACTGTGGAAATAGTTACAGTATTAAGGATGCTTCAAAAGAAAGGAAAGTTTCTTCAAAATCTTACCTATTCCATAGTTATTATTACAGAAAAGAAACGGCAGTCTTATTTAAGTAAACCCAACTCAAATATGGTTTCAGATATGGTCTCAAACTTTCATATATTCCATCCTCTAATTTTACATTCACACAAGCATTTGGACTACATTTTAATAATTTTTTTGGAAATTGTACATCCATGCTTTGACCTGGTAAATGCTTGTACTCATGGTATGTAGCTTGTTTATCAAGTGTTTCATCATTTTCACACATCATTGCTAATTTTGAGGTACCTGAATACCTCAGACTTTATGGATGAAACTTGCAGGCACCACTCTTTTAGCAATACAGAACTAAAAAAGTCACTAGCAAACTATGTGTCTGATTTGGATATCACTTCATATAAACTTCACAGTGGTGTAACTTTAAATGGTTTTTGCTTCAACTGGTTTATATAAGGATAACCTTAGCATTAGCTTTACAGCAACTGTACAGCAAATTGAATACATTTTTCACTACAGACAATTCTAATGTATTCCCTTTGTTTACTTAGATATCTTTCCTGGTGAGATTTTCTCCTATACCATAAACCTTTCCCCAGAGTCCATGATCTGTGTTCCTTAAAAGTTCGTTTGTTCTATTTATTATTATCATCCCATTATTTATTCCTTACTCATATACATAGTCATAGAAAACATAAATATATTCCCAAACGATTATGTTGATTGGGGAATACTGATTTCAGGTGAGAAATGAGGACACTGAATTGAAGTAATAAAGAATGGAGGTTTTTTTTAGAATAATATCTAATGAAAAAGAAAGGAAGACAATCAAAAAATAAGTATCAACAACATAGAATACTAAATGGGATGCTTTAAAAAGTTTTCCAGATCTTCATGGTTTTCATTTCTTATTTAATTAAGTGGCTATGCAGATCCAGCAGTAATTTCTTTGAAGTTTGTATATCTGCATATGCGTATTCTTTGACTTTAACATTTACAGTTGAATCCTACAGTTACTAGATAACAAATCATAAAGTCTTACTGCAGCGCCAGAATTAACTTCATATTCAGCTGCTAAAAGAAGTAACATCACATGCTACTAATTCTTTGATGAATGAACATATATTGCTAAATAAAAGCTTGCTGACCATTTTCAAAAGTCAGTGTTTGCCATCTCACTTAGTGTTCATATAAACTATTTGCCATTCTATGCATTGGGGGCTATAACCTCTTTTATTTAGTTTTTCCATTACTACCATGTGTGGCCATGTGATGATCAATGGACATAGAGTGTCCTTTGGGCAAGTGACTTCATTTTGTAAGCCTTAATTTCTTTCAATTGCAAAACAATAATAAACAACTTTGGAGAGAACTTGGAGGTTTGTCTTGCAATAGAAGAGCTAAGTAGCAGTACATTATGACAGTTGGCAAATACCATACTAGCATTTTATTTGTAATCACCATACCCCATTGGTTGAATGCTACTGGTTTAAATCAAGATCTGCTTATATGGTATGTTTACCAGGCTTGGCAGTGGCATCTTCATTCATTCTGGGCTATATGAACTTCTCTTAACTGGAAAAAGGCATAATTAATGCCATGCAAATCTCCATGCAAGTAAACTAACTGGCAGCATCACTTTCAGTGCTAATTAGCCTGCTTAAAGGCAGATATAATACTTCTGATTTCAGGGGTGGCCTGCACAAAGCAGCACAGCATACTTGAGGGTGCTTATGTTGTGTCATGGCCAAGAATTTGAAAAAGGGAAAAAAATCTAGGATGAAACCCTAGTCTTCCTGAAATCAAGTGGAGTTTGTTTTATTTGTAATGTAATGGGGCCAAGTTTTTCACCCCAAGATGCTCTTACCAAACCTTTCAAGAGAAGTCTGCGCTCTTAATTGGTTCTTGAAAAACTGCGGATTAAGTGAAATGAGCATTAAGCAAACCTGAAAGTGTTTGATGACCCAAGATAGCGACTGAAACTGTTTTTTAATGACCGAAGATGGCAAGCGTTACAATGAAACTTACTGAGTGCTGAGTGAAATCAGGTATCAGTTTCAAATGAGCATTATAGAGAAATAGCACAAAGCAAAACAGTGGAAAGTGGGGGTTGCCTGTATACATAATAAATTTGTCTTCCTTGGATGTGCAGCTATGATATGAAGAGGATATGCCTAAGCAGTTCCTAGCTCTGCAGTCAAACAAATGTTGGTTTAGCCCTATCTCTAGCTGATCAAATTCATTTCTCATTCCAGCCTGCTTCATAGGAAAAGTTATGGAAAGCATTGGAAAGCTTTGCTATCCTTGCTTTAACATAAGGTTGGATTTTATTTTTTTACTGTACAGGAAACATGTACATGAATGTCATTATTCATTTTCATTAAAGAGAGAATAATTATAAAGAGAAAGGCAGGTGTTATAGTCATGCTTAATGCCTAAGGAGTTATAGGTCTCTTAGCAAAGTTGGGGACCTTTGGTTCAATACTGAGCATGCCTGACAATCACAATCTGCTTTGGTAAATGATTAGGCATGCTGAAATACACATTTGCTTAAAGCATCTATGGTTGAGTAGCATATTTAGAGCAATATATCAAGGGATTAAGTAAAAGAAAGTCATTCTTATTATAGTTTCAAAATCCAGAAAAAGGCAAATAATTTCTGACACATTCAGGAAAACTGCAATGTTCTTATTGTTAATCTGTTTGCCTCAGATAACATTAGTTTTTGTTTTTGTACAACTGTGTTATATACTTTTCCTGACTAAATTCCAAATTGTAGATTATTGAAAACAAAAAAGAAAGTCTAAACTGGTTACAGCATTGAGGACAAATAGATATGACTATTTGTGAATAATATAAGTGGCAGTCACTAGTAAAAGCAATCTCACAAAGAAAGTGTGAAACCATTCGTGTATAACTTAAGAATTAATCTTTTGGAGATAACATGGCATGGAGTTATAACTTATAACCAGAAGACCTGGCTCAATCTAATTTTCAGAACAGTGGTGGTTTTGCTCTCTACCACTGCAAAATCACAGCAGGTAATTAACTAGTGTTACATTCAGTTAACAGGCTTTGAGTTTTTGTTGCTCTAAAGGCTAGAGCTAAAAGTAACTTTTGGAACAAAATATTGTTTGATTGCATTTGGTCTGTTTGTAATGTTTGCGTTTTTTAAACAGTTCACTGCTACCACAATAATGCTCAGTGGTATAAAGAGCCATGCGTAAGTCACAATAGTGTAAAAGCATTTGCCTACCAAGTTACATCATCTCTTTGATTTCTCATCTCAAATTCATTCCACAATCCCTGCAATTAAAAGCAAATAGACAAGTATTTAATTTTGTTCAACTTGAAGTTAGAATTCTGTCACAGACTGCATGGATATCATAAACAAAGAGGCAGAAGGCAGGGCAATGCAATTCGCAGATTCACAGAAGTTTAGGGCTAAAAGGGACACCTCAGACTAGCTTGTTGAGAAAGACATAAGTTTTTGTAGCATACAGGTTACTTTGTCAGATGCTGGTAACTGAGATATCAACCTGAATAACTGTAAGTGGGAAGAGGAACCAAAGTCTTAATTTCTCTTTAGGATTCAATCATAAACACTGTTCCATTTTTTTTTTTTTTGATATGCCAAAAAAATCATTTCATTTTTACTGTAGCACATACATGCCTTGGCTTGTGATTCCAATTGCAAACATATTGTCAGTCATTTAAACCATGATCTACTATCAGCTGAAGACAACAGCGGTGCATCCAGATATGTTTTTCTAGGCCACTTGCAGTACCTCAAAGGTTTGGTTAAGGAGCCACAAACAGTATGTGGCTCAAATGCACCCATTTTCCACACTTCTAATTTGCAGTAGAGTGCCAAAAGTTGACACTGGCAGATACCAATGTCAAAAAAAAAAAAAAAAGCCATGAAAAAAAGGGTTGTGGTGCAAGCAGAGCAGTATATGCCACCAGAAAGAGAGTCTGGCCATCCAGAACTGTGCTCTGGATGCCTGCCAGGGTCTGTGCAGCTGGATAGGCACCACTGCTCCCCTGGGAGGCCCTCAGGACCCCAGGTAAGGCTGTGGGGGCTAGCACATCTGGTAGCCCCAGACTCCCCTAACACACTCAGAACAATTTGGTGCGCACCAGAGTACTTGTGCACGTAGGAGCTTACCCTGGGTCACAAAGCTGTGGCACAGATATATGTCACTGCTATTTGTGCCATGGAAAGTCCATGCCCCTGCAAGTTCATGCTCATTTGAACATGCCCTGGGAGTCTTTCTGATTACTTCAGTGAGCACTGCACCAAGTCCATATTCATTTATTCTCTACTAAGGTGACCACCTTTTCCAAAATGGAAGGCAGGATACATGCCTGCCTCCTCCAGCATAGCTGGAGCAGAGCTGAGTGGATCCCATGGGGGTAGGGGTGGATGTGGGCCATCCATTGTGGGCTCGGGTCTTCCCAACCTGCTGTCCTTCCACTGGGAGCCTTGTGTTAGCCATGCCACCATGAGGAGGCGCCCCCTGGCCATATAGCAACAGTGAGCAGCATAACTCCCCACCACCAGCCCCACTGCTGCTGGATGAGCAGGGCACACTTCACCATGGTGGCATGGCTGGTGTGGGGCTCTTGAGGGCAGGACAGCAGGGTGGGCATCCCTTATCTTGCATCCTTCCTGACCTCACACACAAATCTGGGAGTCATGTCCACCCCCTCCATTCCCTCTTCTCAGAAGCATGCGTTGCAGCAGGGAGCCAGCCCCTACCACCCATGGCTCCATCCTGCTGCCCTGCTGGGCCCCGTGACCACACATTTCTGCTCTGGGCCTCATGCACCACCCTGGCTTGGCAGTGTGGCAGCACCTCCAACCCCAACTGCCTACTCTGCCTCACTCTTTCTTTTACTGTGGGGGCCTCAATCTGTACCCTCCACTTACCTTCAGGCAGCTGGGGGAGCAGCTTTCCACTACTATCTGGGACTTTGTTGCTGGCCATGGTCATGTGTACGTATGGTGTCCCCTACACCCTACTCTCCCCAGACCCAAGCATCCCTGTGTAGGCTGGAACTCTGCCAAGTTGCAATGGGAGACTCAACATTTTCCATGTTTTTTCCTGGCAAATGGAAAATCTGGATCCTGGCAGAATACTGGGAATCTGGGACAAATGCCAGAGTCATTCCACCTGGGCCTGGGGCTTTATGCTCCCATTTCAGTAACATCCTATCCAATTAGGGGTGGGTGGTCACCCTATTCTTTATTTTAAAAACAATGTCACAGTCAATTAAAATTTCCCTCATTACTAATTACAACTTTTGTTTTCATTTTAATTATTCTAATTAAATGACTAATCCTGCAGGCACAAAAAAAGACAATCCCAGTCCACATAAAGGAGGCAAAGAAGCAAAGAAACCCTTTTGGCTGAGTAGAGAAATCCAGGAAAGCCTGATGAGGAAAAAAGAGGCCTATAGGCTGTGGAAGCAGGGGGCAGTCACCAAAGAGGAGTTTAGCTGCTTGGCTCAGGCCTGCAGGGGAGCAGTGAGGAGAGCCAAAGCAGAGATGGAGCTTAGGCTGGTGGCAAAAGTTAAGGATAACAAAAAGTCATTTTTTAAGTACATAGGCAGCAAAAAGAAATTGCAGGATAACTTAGGACCCCTTCAGGATGAACAAGGGCAACTGGTAACAGGATGGCTAAAGCAGAGATTCTAAATTCATTCTTTGCATCAGTGTTCCTGGACATGAATACGAATATGCATCCTATTAGGCCTATTAGACAAGCCCAGGATAGATACCATCCCACCAGCAGTGCATGCAGAACTATTAAGGGGGCATCTGGAGGGGCTGAATGTATTTAAGTCAACAGGCCCTGATGATCTTCACCCTAGGGTACTTAGGGAATTAGCTGGAGTCATAGTGGACCTACTGGCACAACTGTCTGAGTGCTCGTGGTGCTCAGGACAAGTTCCAGAGGATTGAAAAAGGGCCACTGTGGTCCCTATTTTCAAGAAGGGGTGGAAGGAGGAACCAGGTTACTATAGGCTGGTTAGCCTCACCTCTATTCTTGGCAAGACCTTTGAGAAAATAGTTAAAGATCACATTTGCGGGGGACCAGTGGGTAAAGTAATGCTAAGGGGTAATCAGCATGGGTTCTTAGCAGGCAGATCCTGCCCGACCAACCTAGTTTCATTTTACAACCAGGTCACAAAATGCTTGGATGGTGGAACAGAGGTAGATGTTGTTTACCTAGACTTTAAAAAGGCCTTTGACACAGTGTCACACCCAATTCTTATAAATAAACTAAAAAACTGTAATAGAGATTATTACACAGTCTGGTGGGTGGAAAATTGACTTATGGGATGCACTCAGAGAGTGGTGGTAGAAAGGTCAGTTTCTACCTGGAGAAATGTAGGCAGTGGAATCCCCCAAGGCTCTGTCCTGGGACTGGTACTATTCAGTATTTTCATTAGTGACTTGGATGAGGGAGTAGTAAGCACTCTGTCCAAGTTTGCTAATGACACAAAACTATGGGGGGACAAAAACACACTAGAAGGCAGGGAGCAAATCCAAGCAGACTTGGACAGGCTAGGGAGGTGGGCAGAATAGAAGATCCTCGTGGATGGAAGAGAATAGGATGAAGTTTAACAAGGATAAGTGCCATGTGTTGAACCTAGGAGGAAGAATCATCAGCAATCCTATAGTCTGTG
>NW_017728907.1:340111-346866 GCF_001723895.1 Crocodylus porosus | reverse complement strand
CCTACTCTCCCCAGACCCAAGCATCCCTGTGTAGGCTGGAACTCTGCCAAGTTGCAATGGGAGACTCAACATTTTCCATGTTTTTTCCTGGCAAATGGAAAATCTGGATCCTGGCAGAATACTGGGAATCTGGGACAAATGCCAGAGTCATTCCACCTGGGCCTGGGGCTTTATGCTCCCATTTCAGTAACATCCTATCCAATTAGGGGTGGGTGGTCACCCTATTCTTTATTTTAAAAACAATGTCACAGTCAATTAAAATTTCCCTCATTACTAATTACAACTTTTGTTTTCATTTTAATTATTCTAATTAAATGACTAATCCTGCAGGCACAAAAAAAGACAATCCCAGTCCACATAAAGGAGGCAAAGAAGCAAAGAAACCCTTTTGGCTGAGTAGAGAAATCCAGGAAAGCCTGATGAGGAAAAAAGAGGCCTATAGGCTGTGGAAGCAGGGGGCAGTCACCAAAGAGGAGTTTAGCTGCTTGGCTCAGGCCTGCAGGGGAGCAGTGAGGAGAGCCAAAGCAGAGATGGAGCTTAGGCTGGTGGCAAAAGTTAAGGATAACAAAAAGTCATTTTTTAAGTACATAGGCAGCAAAAAGAAATTGCAGGATAACTTAGGACCCCTTCAGGATGAACAAGGGCAACTGGTAACAGGATGGCTAAAGCAGAGATTCTAAATTCATTCTTTGCATCAGTGTTCCTGGACATGAATACGAATATGCATCCTATTAGGCCTATTAGACAAGCCCAGGATAGATACCATCCCACCAGCAGTGCATGCAGAACTATTAAGGGGGCATCTGGAGGGGCTGAATGTATTTAAGTCAACAGGCCCTGATGATCTTCACCCTAGGGTACTTAGGGAATTAGCTGGAGTCATAGTGGACCTACTGGCACAACTGTCTGAGTGCTCGTGGTGCTCAGGACAAGTTCCAGAGGATTGAAAAAGGGCCACTGTGGTCCCTATTTTCAAGAAGGGGTGGAAGGAGGAACCAGGTTACTATAGGCTGGTTAGCCTCACCTCTATTCTTGGCAAGACCTTTGAGAAAATAGTTAAAGATCACATTTGCGGGGGACCAGTGGGTAAAGTAATGCTAAGGGGTAATCAGCATGGGTTCTTAGCAGGCAGATCCTGCCCGACCAACCTAGTTTCATTTTACAACCAGGTCACAAAATGCTTGGATGGTGGAACAGAGGTAGATGTTGTTTACCTAGACTTTAAAAAGGCCTTTGACACAGTGTCACACCCAATTCTTATAAATAAACTAAAAAACTGTAATAGAGATTATTACACAGTCTGGTGGGTGGAAAATTGACTTATGGGATGCACTCAGAGAGTGGTGGTAGAAAGGTCAGTTTCTACCTGGAGAAATGTAGGCAGTGGAATCCCCCAAGGCTCTGTCCTGGGACTGGTACTATTCAGTATTTTCATTAGTGACTTGGATGAGGGAGTAGTAAGCACTCTGTCCAAGTTTGCTAATGACACAAAACTATGGGGGGACAAAAACACACTAGAAGGCAGGGAGCAAATCCAAGCAGACTTGGACAGGCTAGGGAGGTGGGCAGAATAGAAGATCCTCGTGGATGGAAGAGAATAGGATGAAGTTTAACAAGGATAAGTGCCATGTGTTGAACCTAGGAGGAAGAATCATCAGCAATCCTATAGTCTGTGGGGGACCATTCTAAGCAGCACAACTGTGGAAAGGGACCTCAGAGTACTTGGAGACCTCAAAAGGGAAAGGTTGTACTTTACCTGTCCAATGGGAAATTAAGGTAAGTATCTTAGGTGAGAAGTCTGGTGTCCCCTCACACACAGCACTCAGCACCTGTACTCCCAATCTTCCCAGCCTCTCCAGCAGATTCAATACCATGCAAAACTCTCAGGCACTCAGACTCAGCTCACACAGCTTCTTGGTGCATAAAATCTTCACCACATATGCACCTACACATGCACCTATGCACATGTACACACACACGTGTGCTCCTGCACACATGCATATGCACATGCATATATGCACATGCGCGTGCGCCAAGATGGTGCCTCACACTGGATATGTAGTGGCCGCCTCGTGCTACCTGCCAATCATACCATGGTCCAGTCACTGCTTGCACATCTTGATCAATCAAAGTCACTCAACAGTATCATTTTCTTGGACCACTCATATTCATTATCACTTCATAACTTATTAACATAAAGTTCCCACTCTGGACACTGAGTGCTGGACACTGTTCTGACCCTTGAAGTCACCTTCATGCCATTCACTGCATGGCCTCTTAACCTAGCCCCACCCACACCTGACAGCCATCCACCTCCCACTCACCACCACCCACCTGGTCCTGGGAGGTCTTATACTGCCTCCAACAGGCAGAAGATGCTACCCTGGACCCCACTCTGGGTCTAGCACCACTGAGCACCCCTGCATACTTCAGCTCCACATGGGCACAGAGCAAGAGCTGACTGCAGTGAGGCCAGGACCTTACACCAGCCCTGCTAGCCTTGGCCACTACCTGCTAAAGGTGGAACTGCCCACAACAGGGGAACATTGGCTGCTTTAACCCCTAGGCAAGCCCCCTTCCTATCTCACTCACTGTGGCATGTACACCCATGGTGGAATGGTCAGAGGCTGGGGTGCTTGCCACTTGTCCACAGGCTCTGCTGCCTAGGCGCCCCTGGCCCATGGCATCCCACCCCAGGATGGCACACAAAGAACTTTGTATAAAGCTTTCATGGAGAAGAAGGTTTTTCAACGCTGGTGTATGGGGTGTGTGGTGGAGGGGCTCTGTTTGATGAGGAGGGAGAGGTGCTCTGTTTGTTGGAGAGGGAGGAAAAAGGGGGGCTCTGATTGATGTGAGGGGAATAAAAACTTGTTCTTTTGAGCTGTTCCTAAGTGAGCATAGTGCTGGGAGTGGGTGGAGGTTGGGGTGTTTGTAGATGGTGGTGCAGGTGACCTAGAGTGGGCAGTGCTGGATTAGGTGGCTGGCCAGTGCCTTCCGCATGTGGTGCCTATCCCCCATTGGCAGGTACGCGACCCTCCTAGAGTCTTAGCTGGGACAGGGATGCCACTGCCATTGCAGGTAGTGCTCCCACTGAGAGGCATCCTCCATGCCTCCTCCACCCTGGCCTTGTGGAAGAGCTCCTGCTGGGCCTCATAGATGTTATGCAGCACACAGGCTGTGATGATGATCTGAGGAAGGTTGTTCTTGGCTAAATAGAGGTGGGCAAGTGAAAGTGCACCAGCAGCCCTTGAGGCAGCCGAAGGCATGCTGCACCAGAGCAAGGGTCCAGCCTAGGCAGCAGTTAAAGTGGGCTTGGTGGGGTTTCAGCTACCTAGTGTAGGTCTGTATGAACCCAGGTAAGAGCAGGTAGGTGGGGTCTCCAATGATGAGGAGTAGGATCACCACAGCACCCAGCTGCAGGTTCAGCACCCCCAGTGTAGGACACCCATTCTCCACCAGGCCAGGTAGGCTGGTATTTTGGAGGATGTGGGCATCATGGGCACAGCCCATCCAGCCATCATTGACACGTGTGAAGGCAACTCCGTGATCCACAGTGGCTTGGATCACCATGGAGTCAAAGCCCCCTGTCAAGGTGCGGGGTCCCCCGGGATGGCAAGGATGCCCCTAGGGCTCCATGACTATGCCAGTTTTGCCCAACAGGCACCCTTTTCCTCACCTGCCACATCTTGCTAGTAATTATAATAAATAGGTAGGTTGCCCTTGAGTTCATGTTTAGACATGGTCCTGATGGACCCCACTGAACCCTGTGGGTTCTTGGACTCCTTTTGGGTCCCACTCAAAATGGATGCCTCATGAGACATCCTCAGCCTTATGGGCTAGATGTGTGGCTCCAAAATTGCCCCTTTACCATGTGCCAAGCCTCACAGATGGTATTTAAATGTTGTCCCTCCAAGGCCTTAGTCTAGTTCGGCCTCCTATCATCACCAGGCTCTCTGCAGCCCTGTCTCTGCACCCACACTGGTGCTTGCTCACCCCCTTTGTCATTGCACCCCCTGGCGTTGTGCCCACTGGCACTGTAGTGTGCCCTAATAAGGCCTCCTCATCCCCAATACCCTTGGCCTGGTCCACCAGTTTATAAGCAGCAACCAAAATATAAGCCCCTGGGCTATAACATAATATAACCAGTTCAGGGTCTGCTCTCCCTTTAAAAGAGTCAAACTTCCCCCCCCAGCATTAAGTGCCTTGTAGGCCAGAGCTCCTGGAGCCCCATTAGCCCTATGTGCAGCATATCAGGCAGCCACAGCATCTCTGGGCAATTTTTCTCTGCAGGCTCCTTCCAGAGAACTAACTCCTGCTGGCCTCAGCCCTGGGGTTTATGTGTGCTCAGGGCCCTGCCTTCTTTTGGACAGCTGACTGGGTGCAGGTTCAGGTGCAGGTTAATTCTCTTGTTAGCCCACTGCCATGATAACCTACCCCTGTGGTGTCAGTTTCT
This sequence comes from Crocodylus porosus, assembly GCF_001723895.1. Taxonomy (NCBI): domain Eukaryota; kingdom Metazoa; phylum Chordata; order Crocodylia; family Crocodylidae; genus Crocodylus; species Crocodylus porosus. The sequence goes on along the minus strand of NW_017728907.1, from coordinate 342,413 downwards.
GCCTGGCTCCTAGGGCCCTCTCCCTAGGCAGTTTCTGCTCTTAAAGGAGCAGGCACTTTAGTACCCAGTGACACACCTTCCCCCTTAAGACCCAAACTCACCAGTGTGGGTCTTTACTCTTTGTCACCCTGTATTCTTCTCTTTAGGCTACTCTTGTTCTTCTACCACCTGACAACTCATGTGCATCCTGGGCTTTTATAATGGTCTGGTCCATTGTCCCTCATAGTATTTGATTCTCTTGTTCTAGTTCTTGAACTTGTTTTCTTGCACCTGAGCCTGTAACTGCTCTTTCCTGTGCTTATTACTGCCTCTTTAGCTATGCTGCCTTCTACCCAAGTTTTCTGGGACTGTACCTGTTTCCCAAGTTGGTCCTTTTCTGCCTCCACTCTTTGCAACTGGGTGATCAATCCATCATGCCATTTATGGCTTTTACTTCATTTTCAAGGGACTGCTTCTGGTCTTGGAATGCTTTGTAATTTGCCATATAGTCTTTCAGTTTCTCCATTTCTTTTGAAATAATCTCTCTGGCCTCCTCTGCCTGGGTATGGCTTTCAGTCAGTTTGTCTCACAGCTCTTTCACAAGGTGTTCTGCTTGCATGCATCTCTTTTGCCAACTCTCCAACTCGTCATGTAACTCTTCTATCTGTCCTGGCTATGCAGTTCTTTTTAGAAGACTCCTATAAGGTCCTTTGACACTTCCAGCCTCTGTAGCACATTCTTTTGGTCCTCTGTCTGGGCTGCACAGGCTTCAGGAGACTGGGTCATCCATGCTGTCATCTTCTTCTGCATCTTCTGCAGATGCTCTTCTTGCTTTTTGCTCTTCTGAGCCTCATTAGTATTGAGCTGTTCAAGTGCTTGAGTCTTCTCAGCCTCCACCGCTATCAAATGCCTGATTTCCTTGGACCCCCCTTTCTTGCCAGCTTGTACCCGCAGCTCTAAAGGTACTCGCACCTTTGCCTCTACTTGCTCCTTTTGGAACTTCTCCACTTCTAACTCCCACTCTAACCAGGCTGCTTTTTCCTCTAACTCATCCACCCATGCCAGTTGAAGTTCTTGTGTGTCAGACCTTCCATGGTCTTTGCTTCAACTATAACCAACTTCTGGCCTTACTTTTTTCCTGGTCAGGGACTAAAGGCTTCCCCCTGTACAGTCTCTGGCAGTGGTATTTCCCCCCTTAGCTCTGCCTCCAGAGCTGTGGTACCGCTGCTGTACTACAATTTTCTCTCAATCTATATCCTAGCCCAAAGGTTCATTTCCCTTCTCAGGGACACAGGTTTCTTCCCCATGCAGAACTGAGTTTCCTGGCCAATGTGCCAATTTCTCATGGTGTGGGGTCCCCAGGGATGACCGTGATGCCCCTAGGGCTCTGTGGCCATGCCAGTTTTTCCCAACAGGCACCCTTTTCCTTACCTGCCACATCTTTCTGGTAATTAAAATAAATAGGAAGGCTGCCCTCAAGTTTGTGTTTGGACACTGTGGCAGGAAAGACTTACCATAGCTGGGCAAGGAGCAGACCTGGCAGGATGCCACGCTGGAACAGAAGCGCCGTGAAAGTGAAACTGCGGTGGGAGAAGATGCCATGGTAAAAGAAAAAAAGGAAAAAGAATGACGGAACCAGGAGGAGCCAGGGCTGGCTCCCACATTGGCGTGGGCACACTTTTTGTCAGCGTACTGGGGCCAATTTACTGGCCAGCCCCGTGAGACCAGGATAAAAAGCCTGGTGGAAGAACAGCTGGGAGGACTGGAAGTGAGGTCTCTGATGGGCCCAGAGCAGCCAGGAACAGTACAGAGACCCACTGAAGGGATGTGGTGGCTACCCCAGGAAGGGGCTTTTGAAGATAGGCAGAGCCAAACAAGGCTCAGTGACTTACCTAAAGAAGCACCATGGACATTGGACATCTCTAATGCAGACTGGATCCATGCGGGATCTGAAGGGACAAGAAGAGATGGACATCTGAGCCATGCCAAGTATAGAACTATGATAGAGAGAGAGACACTGGGGAGCAAGGTAACCCAGGATTTAGAAAATCCTTAGGCAGGACAAACTATGATCAGGAAAAACTTGGATGAGATAACATCCCAATCTGACTGTCATAAATTCAGAGGGCTGAAACACCACAGTGCATACTATACCAGCTCTAGTAATCGAGAACTCCAGAAATGTGGTGGGATTCATCCCATGACTGGGCAGTTAGCACTAGGGGTTATAGGTTTTACAGGCAGGATAGAGAAAGAAGGAAAGGTGGGGGTGTGATGCTGTATGTCAAGGAGCACTACACATCCCCTGCCAGCAGAATGGGGT
>NW_017728907.1:335700-340100 GCF_001723895.1 Crocodylus porosus | reverse complement strand
AGGGAAGTGGTGCTGGCTCCTACCCTGGGGGTCTTTAAGAAGAGGCTTGATGCCTACCTGGCTGGACTCATTTGAGTCCAGTTTTTTTCCCGCCCAGGTGGGGGTTCGGACTTGAAGATCTACAAGGTCCCTTCCGACCCTACTTCTATGATTCTATGATAATCTGGAGACAACATCTCTGACTGGCATTAAGTGGGGTGTAGGGGAAGTGGAGTCCCAAAGAGAAAGGACAATTGGGAAGATTTAAGGAATGTACCAGGACAGGCAGGACAAACTATCTTCCTCCCAATCAAAATAATTTATTCCAGCAGGACGTGGCAGGAAAGATTGCCTGAGGGACCGTCTTGGATCTAGCCTAGTAACAAGCCTGTCTCTTCTTTAAGCAATGGCGAAACCAGAAAAGGCCCTCCAGATATGACACATGGGTGAAGGGCATGGGAGACTACAGGCATACACACAGACACACACACATACACACACAATACAATATAACACAATAACATATACAATATTTTCTAGTGATCAAGCAACTATTAGTTTTTTCAGGCTTATACTTCCTTATATATATGTTATCATGTATATGTTATAGCATGATAATGCCAAAAAGAAAATATAGCAAATCAGTGTATAATTAAAGAGCCTGCGGCATACTCAAAATCTTCACCTTGCTTTTGTGATAAATATTATAATAGTGAATATGCCTTAAAGTATGTTTGTATTCACAGAGACTGGAGAAAACAACAGCATCAATTCAAGAGCTCTATGCCTTGATGTCAGTCAAAGATAGATCTACCTGTTTTAGTGACAGGTTTTTAATGTTTTTCACTACTGCTAAGATTGGAGGCTCCATAGGGTTGTAAGAGCCTGCTAGAATTCATTCTTCCTTGCATATTGTCAACAGAATTCTAATTGTTTACATCTTTATAAATCCATTTGAAGAAATGGGTTTGAATAAGTATTGCTAAGGGCATTCTCTGAAGGGAATAAGGTTGCATATGCCCAAATGATTATTTTATTTTGCCCAAGACACTAATTCCATTCATACTGTTTAAAAGGGATGAGCCCAACTTCAAAGCTGAGTTTGCAGGTCTGACAATTTGAAAATACCTTTTTATTTATAAAACAGATGCATTTAGGATAGAGATGGTTGAAATACAATATTTTATACTATTTTTATATTGGTTTTCAGGGTGGACCCACACATAAAAGAATCCACTTTTCAACTATAATGTGAAAATCACAGAAGGTAGGAAGAAAGGGTATTTGTCAGTAAACAATAAATAGACCCACTTGAAAATACCATTCACTGTCTTTGAAAGAGCTTTTTCATGTTTGCCTGATGATGGTAAGAGTGTAAGGAAAAGGAAGGAAATAAAAAAAAGAAGTTCTTGAAATAAAACAAATTTATTTAGTATAGCTGTCATTAAAATGTACCCAGCAAGCATCACAAACCATGAATGATTACTTTTAAAAAGAAAGTAAGACTATATCAACTATGCATGCTGTACTGTGTTTATTCATGAGATGTGACAGATAAAGCCTGAGAGATGGGAAGGTGCTTAACAGTATGGAAACTTTTGACATTAGGAAAGTTATTCTGTAGCAGCTATGACATTAGGGGCAGGAGATGGAGGGTTGGATGATAATATGAGGTAGTTGAACAGCCTTCTAATAGAAATAATAGATACAAAAATGTAACTAGTTTTAAAATGGAGCTGGACAGGTCAGCAGAGGGCTTATGTGATATGGTTGCCTGCAGTAGCAAAGTGTCCAAAACTCAGGCAGCCACAATCCAGCCTATATCCTATGCTTCTTTGGATGTTTTGAGGTGATAAGAGTTCCAGACAAAATGGAAGACTAGAGAACAACAATGTTGAATAGGTTTAATGGTAAAGATGTGAGAGGCAAGGTTTTCTGTGGCTTAAATCTTTAATTAGACCAACTGTATGGCTGAGAGAGATTTAGACCAGCTTCTGAATGCAGTGCATTTTTTCAAGTCTTCAGTGACTTGAAAAAGAATGCACCTCATTCATGATTTTGCCTGAGTGTATCCCAATCATGCAGTTGATCCAATGAATGATATCACCCACAGAAATCTTGGTCTGTCAAATAAACATGATTTATTTGGATAGGAAAAATTACGTAAATATTACTGAGAAGACAACTTAAGTCCTGTGGGTAGCAACCATCAGAAATTTGCTTAATATGATATGGAGAACAAAGTGTTGAGAGGTAGGTAAAGGAAAGGTAAATACATTTAAACTGAGCACAGGAATAACCCCCTTCCCCTCCCATCCTCCAAGTAAGAAATCTTAGGAAATCAAATGAAGGGAGGAAGTAGGAGGCTAGGTACCCTGTGTTAAATGTTTGCAAGAATTGGCTGAAATAATATTACTTTTACTAATGTGGATTTTCAAGGAAGAACCAATACGGAAAATTGGCCCTATTCCTGGAGGTTTTCAGGAAGAGTTTGTGGAGAAAAAAAAATCTGAAACCATTCTCCACAATCAGATTACTATAATTCAAGCTTCATAAATACATAATACACTGCAATACTTAACACACTCTGTCTTCAATGACTTCCCAGCAGCATCTTTAAAAAAAAATCTTTTCAAAACATGTTAATTAGAATAGTTTTAAGCTTCTGTTGTTAAAACCAATTTCCAAGCAAGTCAGTCACCAGAATAAAAGAAAATTTTAAATATCACATTTCACTTATAGGAAGAAGGTTTCAAATTATACTATACAAATACTTAACAGTAACATTAGTCAGAGCATACCAACTTCTGTTAAGGTACTAGAGGTATTAATCATCTTATAATACTGACTCTTTTGTCAGGTGATGAGGGCTTGGAAATAAAATTTAGCCTAGTATCTGTGTGAGAAATAACTAAGAGACAATTGGCACAAACCTGCACTATTCTGAAATACTTGTGGGATGTCCTGCATGTTTGCATGAATGAGGTTTACTGATATGGAGTACTTTCTGTCTATAAACAGCTAAATATGGTTGATTTTGTTATGTGTCTGTTTGTGTGAATTTTGCTGTTTAATATAAATGTAGTTCTATACCCTTGTATGATAACAGGTCAAACAGGGTGGATGACAATTCAGAAAGTACAAAAGCTATTCACACCCCAGATCAAAGCTCAAATAGTTGGGAGAAGTAAACACTGAAAAATTACATTTGCAGAGCAGTGCATATTTGGTACCTAGGTAAGTCTCTAAGGCCTGACCCAGGAAGGAAAATGACTTTTTAAGAGAAACAATCTTCTACCCAAATGTTTGACTAGAACTGGAAGACTGGATTTGTAATCATGATATCTGAAAGAATGTATTCTTCCAGTCATAAATGCCTGACAGGTTAAAGGGATGCACTTTAGAGCAGTGTTTTTCAACCTGTGAGTCGTAACCCAAAAGTGGGTCACAAGAATATATGAAAGGTTCACAAACTTTAAAAATAGATTAACAAACTTGAAAAATGAATTCTCCTTCAAAGAAGGAAAATGTTGGAAATTGTGTTTTTTCCCTTGCAGACTGGAAGAATTCCAGCCTATGAGGGGCTGCTTAGGGCCACCCCATGCCCCACACACCCATCTCCTGCCACACACACTGGGGGGCTGGGGCCTGGGAGGGGGCAGCGGGTTGGGAATGAAGGGCACTGGGTCAGAACTTACCACTGATGTTTACAAATGGTTCCTGGTACAAAAAAGGTTGAGAACCACTGCTTTAGAGGGAGAAGAGGTTAGATGCACAATATTTGATCTTCAAGAACTTTATAGAAGAACTAGCAAATTGTCCATCAAGAATAATGGGGTGGAGGGAGTGGGCACACAGTGGGAGGAAAGCTTGCTAACCCTATCCTTAACTCTAACTGCCCCCCCCCCGGCCACTGCCACCCCCCAGGAGCAGGAGGGGGAAGCTTGCCCTGCCATCATTTACAGCCCCTCCACCAGCACCCTGTGCTGCCACCACCTCCAAGGAGCAGGGCTTGGGGAGGGGCAAGGCCAGCGACACTGACCTCACCCTCCCACTCTATCCCCTCCATCCTTGCTATCATGGCAATGCTCTGTCATACCACTGCCACCACCTCCTATCCATAACGCTTTTGGAGCACTCTTGTTAGTTGTTTCAGTAATCAGAGCGCTGTAAGAGTCTTACGGGTAGACAGACAGATGGAGTAAGTCCTTTATTATATTAGAATGGAATTGACAAGATAAGGACAAGTACTTAAACCCGGCCTCATAACTAGAGTTTGGCCACACGTGTGCCTCCTTTCTGGACCCGGAGCGGAGGAGAGTGCAGCAGTAGCAGCGGCGGCGGCGGGCGGAGCAGCTGAGGGGGCAGCAGCAGCTGATCCCCCTAAGGTAAGTGGGGCTGAGGGACTGAGGGGCCGGCAC
>NW_017728907.1:298089-335689 GCF_001723895.1 Crocodylus porosus | reverse complement strand
CGGACTAGATGATCTACCTAGGTCCCTTCCGACTCTAGCTACTATGAAACTATGAAACTATAAAACCTCCTGGGGATAAGGTTCTTTGATCCATCAGCAACTAGGCTAAGTTTGAGCTGCAGTCTTAGATTTAAGATGCAGGGTAAGATCAGATTGTTGTTCTAATATGCCTTTTGTTTGTTAATTCATATATATATGTCTGTATCTCATCATATTGGTACTGATTTCTGATGCTTGTTCTTGAGGTTTTTAATGAATATTTTTTGTTGTATTACATACAGCATTTATTTCAGTGATAACTGTAATTCTTTTTCTAACCGGACAAGGAGGTGGTTTGTCTAGCTGGCAAAATTCCTCCTGCTGAAAGCTGGCCAGAGGTAAGGCAGGTAAATTGAGGTGCCAGAGGCGCCTCTGGAGTATTTCAGTCTGTTTTCTGTAATTGACCAGCAGACAGCAGAGAGAGGTTTGGAGCAGATGGGCACTTCAGAAATTATAGGAACACTCCTGGAGTTTTTCTCAAAGATACTCCTGGCCACATCTGGGAATAGATATTGTCATAATAATATAATCCCCATGAAACTAGAATGTCAAAAAAAGAAAACTAAATTAAGAATAAATGAAACTCAAGAGTAACTAGACCACCAGCTCATAACATCTCGCTTGGTGCTAGTACAAGAAATGCAACTAACTTTTCACTGGATTTGATTTGTGTGAATTAGTTGTATGATCTTCACATAACACATTAACAGGTGCACTATGTGGCACAAGATACTCTGGCACCTTAAAATGTATGTGAAAAATCTGTAGATGTTTTACTTGCCACTGTTATTTGTCTACTAGCCCGGTGATTATGTATGAATACATCTTTGGTAGAATAAGATGAACATAAGCAATTACTTTTTATCAGGGATCCGGTTTTTCTCTAATTAAAAAAAACCCAACAGATTTTCTGATTTAAAAAGTAACCCAAAATCCACATTTTTCCATGATACAATGAAACACCATTAAAATATATATTTTAAAAAGTAACCCAAAATCTAAATATATAATAAGCCTAAAATATATATTTTAGTTGTGTTGCATTTTAATCATGGAAAAATATGGATTTTGGGTTACTTCTTTAAATTAGAAAATTTGGGATTTTTCTTTTATCAGAGAAAACCAGGATCCCTGCTTATTATTGATGAAAAAAATCATAATTATCAGATAGGCAAGATAAAACAGTAAGATTTTATAGTCTCTTGTTGGCTACAAAGGACCAACTCATGGTATCATAATAAATTCTAGTTTATTGGATGGGATGTGAAATTACCAGTAAAATCATAAATGCAAACTTCGAGTTATGGGTGGTACTGGTCACCTTAATACATGCACACACACACACACATGCACTCACTCATTCAAACCCATGTAGTATAGTGTGTTTTGGCTGCTGTAGAGATTGTGAGTGTTAGTATCAGTATATTTACCTATCTGAGGCCCTGTAATCTGCTGTTGATGGTCAGCTTCCTTCAAGGTAATGTCTTCTGCAGAAGGGGGTTGCTTGCTGGTCCTTCTGTCTTGGTAGATCAGGTGTTGGACGAGAGGGCACCAATGAGGGTCACACTTCACTGCCTTTTATTCCTTTGTGGCAGATTTGTGTGATTCCTCCAGCATCATCATGGCTACCCAATTCAGAGGTCCCTGTCCCACATGGGGCTTGAGTAGCACCTGATAGCTGTTAGTCACAGGAGTCTCTGCCTTCTGGTACCTGAAGTTTTGGGAGTCCACCCTTGACTTATTGACTTAATGGCTGTATTGTCATGGGTTACAGGAATAGTCCATAGGTTGAATGCTCAGTTTCAGGAATCAGTTCTTTAGCCTGATTAGCTTAAAATGGAGTTCCTTTGGCTAGACTATTGTCTACTGATGATCACCATTCACTCACATTCACTCAACAGATTGTATCACTTTACAATTACAATTTCCATGCAGTTTTAACAATGGTCCATGGTGTAACTTCATTCTACAGGGAGTACATTCTTTAAAAATTTAAAAATATAAAATAAAGAATACACAATGCCATGGTAAAGACGAGACAGATGAAATATGAAAATGCACTGTGAGAAATATATAAAAATGCAATGTGAGGCAGTGAGGATCAAAGGCTACTGGCGACAGTAAGTGACTTGGGTTAGCTCAGGATGTATTTACAGACTTTGCAGTAGATATTTTAGTTCTTTTGTTTTCTTTAGTGACACTGAGCTTACTTGATATGTAGATGTAGTTTCTAGGTTTCTCCTACAGAAAGCCATTTCAGCTTTCTGGCTTGCTTTCTGGCTTGCTCTGAGTCTTGCCACACCCATACAATGAGTGTGCTAGGTCTCTGCCAATACTTAGATAGAAAAGAAATGCACAAAATGGTTGGGGGTGGGGGTGCAGGGAAGAAGAGGCTTCTGTTATATCCATGTCCAGAAAGGAAATGTACAAAAGTGGCTTTCTGCTATACTCTCAAATACTATGTTATTTCTTTAAGTATTTGATACCATAGGGGACATCATATTTGATATAAGTCATAGTTAAACAGGATGATAGTTTGTGCCTCACCTGTCATGGGAAAGAGATAAGCAAAACTAGCTTTCTTTTTCTTTAACTATTTGCCAGATAAAATGGGGGTGAAGCAATCCCAGGTGACCCAAATGCATTGCAGGTCTTCAACCAGCAGTAGTTCTGAACTGCTCACAAAATGCTGCCGAACAGTTACACCAACAAACAGAGCTTGACCTGCATGTGAGCTTTGCCTGCAATGACTTTTGAGACAGCCGGTAGCCAGGCTTCGCTTATACACTGAAGTCATTATGCTTGACTCTAGGAGCTTCATCAAGCCAGTGCACATTTGACCCTACCCAATTTAGCCAGTGAACCAGATAATTATCTTAACCTATAGCGCCACACCCATTGTATGGTTGACTTCACCAATGAAAATTATGTGGTGGTAATAAACTGGCAAAAATGCAGTTGGAATAAGATGGGCTTCCACAGGAAAATGTATTAATATCATTCTTTCTTGTGTGAATTCTTAGCTATTTAGAGGATGAGGTGACAAATGGATAGAGCACACTTAACAGTTGGAACTTGATTCTGATGGCAGAGGCTCACAGTTCTGTAAACTTGGTGTGAGGTCCAAAGGAAATGATAAGGGATTAATTCTCCATATGCCCATAGAGCAAAGCTATGTATCTAGTTTAGGTACTTTGTACAGAAAATTCGTTCTCAAATAATTCTTTATACAAAACTTCTTCAACAACTGTAAGGTCTCTGAAGGTTTAAAGCTACAAGATGCTTCAAATTGTAACACACAGTCAAATACATTGCACCATTGATCAACTTAAGCTTGTTTCATTTGTTCACACAACTTCTCTCCTTTCCATTGTGGTACAATTTTTCCTTTTAATGTTTAGTTCTTTTTTGATTTTCCTGTTGATCTGCACTGAATTTCTGTAAGGGTCATGTAAAACCCATTGACATCTTCACCGAAGAGGAACCTGTCAGTTCTCTAAAAATCTGGCCCAGTTCGTAGCAACTTTTCAATTCTTTTCAACATGATTATACAGCTGATGAAGACATTTAAAGTTGTTTTCTGCAAAGCATTTTCACAGAATTCTAGGACAAAGTTGAGGTTAAAATATTACAAAATGATCCACTTAACTTTTGAAACCATTTGTTGAACTCAGAGTAGCTTTAGAAGGGTGTTCAAGCACATAATTTAAGCACGCATTAGCAGGTTTGATCATTTTGCAAGTCATGAGAGGGAGATAAAACAGCATGTGATCCTGAGAAGCCACATTGCAATTGGAGAATTTTGCAGAATATCACATTTTTCATGTAAATGTCTACCATGTTTGATAACTTCCTTGATCTTTTATTCATATAATTTACATTTTCAGGTGTCGGAAGATTTCATTCTTGACATTGCAACATATAGCTGGTTATGTCCAAAAATAGGGTGTGATTGGTAAACGCCTCCTACTCTGTCAAGTATTTGACTTTAGCTTTTGTTGGTAATCATTGCAAACTCTACTCTGATAGAAAAGTGTCTATTACATATCTTAAAAGGTAAAGCTGATGGACATAATATGACTCTTGGCAATACAACACATATCCAAGCAGCCTCTCCTGTAATCACAGCTAAGCCTATAGTGTTGTTGTGAAGAATTTTAACAATACCTCATGCTTGTGATCAAGCCAGTTTTCACAATTGTTCTCATTTTAAGTGTAAGCCTGAGGGAAAGCTAATGGTTGTATTACAAGGTAATTTTAGGGAGCTGCTGGAGCTGTTAAACCCCTGAACTGGCTGTACATTAACACCTTTAAGTGGCTTAAAGCATGCATTATTTATCTTAAAATGATGCCATTTCAGGGCGGGATTATTTCTAGTCCACCTACTTTTACTTCTGTTCCATTAAGGTGTGGCCATTCTCTACTGCTATTCCACACAAGTTAAAGTCCTCTGGCATCCCAGGATGCAGTGGCCCCTCCTGAGCCAGGGTGAGTGGGAATGCTGAGGAACAGCGGGGCTGGGCACAGTGCCTCTGCCCCACTGCTTCCACCAGGCAGAACCAGCACTGCAGCCTTGGAGCACCTTGTGGCCACAGTGCCTACCCTGACTGGCTCACTGCTCCAAATGCCTACCCTCTGCACTGGACATGGTACCTGTGGGGATCAGCACACCTCCTGCTGACCCATGGTTGAATCTGCACCCAGCCCCACAATCCACTGCAGCACATCCTCCACCTGGTGCCTGCATCCTCAGGACCTGCACACATACCCCTGTGGGGCCAGGTGGCTGCAGCAGCGTAGAGCTCAGTGGCTGCAGCACTGCAGCCTGATGTCAGTTTTTGCTGACCCTACACTTCAGTGGGCTTTGCGGAGTCTGGCCACTGGCCTCCCATGCCTTGCTTGCCCAACAGTGGCCACAGTAGGTGGGGAGGCGGTGTTGCTTGTAGCCATCTCCTAAGCCTGGCAGAAGTGGGAAGTCGCATCCCTGTTCCACCCCACAAGGCGGATTCCAAAAAACAGTAATTATAAAAAAAACGGAAAAAAGAAAAGAAAGGTTCACAAAATATGAATATGCATCACCCCCTTTTTCTTGGTGTGGCGCCAGGGGTGCAGGAGTAGTATATATCTCCTGTCAGTTGAACTCCATTATATAGTTGGAACCCATTTCTGATTGCAGTGAATTTCCATAATTTTCCATGAAGCCCACATTTGCCCTTTGAAATCCGTGAATTTAAAAAAAGTTAAACGTGGCATATTTCTATGAGCACTCATGGGGGGATATCCCCCCCTTTCTAACTGGTACAACCTAAAATAGTAATTTTTAGAGAAGTGGAAATCTATCTTATATGTCAAACCACACAGGCATTTAATCAAATAACTTCTAACAATCCCTAACAAAAATTAACCAGTGTCAGATGTTATATTTCTGTTTTGAGTGAGGACTAGAAGTGCCCATGCAGACTGACCCATGCATTTCTAGTACTCTAAAAAACAGATTTTATGACAGTATCTGCAGGAAAGAAAGAGACAGTTCAGTGGCATACATAAACATTTATATTAATTATGGAAATACACAATAGCATTATCAGATAAAACCAGGAGAGTTTCAGTTAGTACATTTACAGACAATTGAAAATGGACTCCCATGCAAAACATTTTTATTTACATTCTAGTAAAAGTAAAAATGGAATTCAATTCCATGTTGGAGTTTTATATCCATGGTATGTCCAAAGAACCAGTAAAATGACTATCCGTGCTCATGAGTCCATGGTGTGGGTACACATGAGAAAAACTTTTGGTAGGTATTTAAAACCTGGATCTCTTCATGTATATCTTGGTGAGTATCAAGCATAAATCCAACAAATTAAAAGAATTACACTGGAGTTGAGCCTGGCTAAACAAAAATGAATTGATCTGCCCATAGAGTTGAATACGATTGACAAGAAAAAAATTAATCTGTCTGCAGATACCAGCAGGAATGGATGATGTTGATTTTGAGGGTTTCCATTTTTTCTTTTTTAAATGTCTGGGAATCCCAGAAGGGAGAGGTGTGGACTAAGTGATTTTCCGCCCTACATACTAATTTGGAAAACAACAAATTTTGTTGATTAGTGCATGTCTGGGGTAGAGAGTAGAAGAATTTGAGTGAAAGTATTCACCCAGTTTTGTACGTTAACAGTATCAAAAAGATGTGTTTTTCCTCTGACTAGCTTCAGGTAATGTGGGTAAAACAGATGCTTGTTGTATGAAGGAAAAATCTGAGATTATCGTGGAGTTTCTTGTGGAGGGGTGGGGTGAGGAGGGAGCTGCAATAAGTCCACAAAATAGTGACCGGCCCTGTGATCCCCCTGTGAAATCAGCTGGCCACCTCCTCTAGGCGGGCAGACCCCTTACAATAATAAATTAACTTTCTGAAATACTGGTGTTGGTCAGAAAAGTCCCATTAATCCTGGGTAGTATAATATCCTGTTATTTGCATATGGTTTGTAAAGATATAGATGCTTGTCTATATTCTGTATGCCCTTATTTGAGCCTGTGTTTTTCTTTGGGCTAGAGTTCACCCAGTCCCAATAATTTTGTAATTATTTTCTGTGTAGCGAATGGATTTTCACATTTTCTCTTCTCTCTTTCTGGATCTTTTCAGACTATGTACTTGATAGTGCCCTATTTAGCTTTGGCGCAATAAACCACTACAGTACAATTCACCTTAGGTCAGAAACCTTTTCCACAAGGATTTGCATACTAAGTGTACTAGGAAAGGCATTAGAACTCTTAAAAGGCAAAGTGATGAATATGTTATCAAAGGAACTTTTAACAGGGGTAGAAGGAGCTTATGTCCCACAGGAAGCTATTATGAGCCCCAGTAAAACTATATGCCAAAGTTTTACTTATTGAATGCAATCTAAATTGCATTGAACTCATCAAGTATCAAGGGGAATACTATATTGCTGTGGTCTTGCGGTTGATCTATTCATTTGATTTCTCCAGACCTCTTTCTTTCTCCCTTCTCTGTTTATGTAAACAGTTCGGTCACAATTATCCAAACCACAATGGTCTGGAATTCTGCTATTCATAACAAGGCCATGTCCCTTGATGTTTATTAATTACACTGAAAATTGTCTTGATTATCCAAACATATTCAACGCTTCAACTCCAATATAGTCATGCTTATGCTGTATAATTCTTATGCATTTAGTGTAGTCATCCTGTCAAATACACACTATGTCAATAGGAGAACAGAGTGCAGTAGCATAAATAGGAGAAAAACCCCCCCACTATTTAGTTTTCTATCATCTGCAGTGCTTCCTAGACTTGTATATATCTGTTACATTCATTAAGCCAGCTCTCGGGAAAAGCAAAATACCATCAGGTAGCGAGAGCATGGTCCAATGATCAAGTAAAGTACTCAATGCTTAGCTTTTGTGGGACTCTACTGAACTGCTTCAGGCTAAGTGTTTGTGCCAGAGTTAAGGACTCAATTAGTTTACACCCACTTACAATATTTTTACCATTTTTTATTGGAGCTTAAAAGGGGAAATTTAATCTGTGTAGGGTTGTGATTTCCATAAAAGGTCATTTCTTCAGTGTGCACTGCTTTTAACATACCAATGCAAAATATTGTTCTATATGTTCCAGTGAAACTGTATGTGCCAGAATAACTCTAGGGTCTGCAAAAAAGAGGCAAATGTGAAGTGTGAGATTATTCTAGACAGTACCTTATCTGTAAAATGGAGCACAGCCAGAGTTTGTGGTCTAAATCCTACCATGTGGTACCACCCCAAACTATTTTTAGAGGGTAAATTCATAGGAAGTGTGGTTCAGTTGTTGGCATTAGCATCCGTTACCCCATGCTGCATCATCACCTTTGGTAAGCTCCCTTGAAACTGAATCCCAGTAGTACTGTTCCATCTATCACAGAACAGTCTATAAACCAGTCTTCCTGCTGCTTTCAATGACACCTCATCAGTCAGCCAAAGGGTAGTTTCCTAACTTATGATAGTGCTGGTTAACATCACCCTGAAGCTAGAAGATGCCATGAACATGCATGACTTCACTGCTCTTCTATCATCCTATTAGCCTTTATTTGCCCAAGGAGAACTGCAGATGACCATTTCTTTATGTTTCTTTGCACCTGAGTTCCTGAGCATAATAATAGGATGTAAAGCATGCATCTTGCATTCCTCCATTTTTGGTAGTTCTCTAATACATAATTTTTTTCTGGATTTTCAGATGTAAACAGTTACAGATTCATCATATTGATTAAAATAAATGTATCTCCATAGCTCATAGTATTTTACACTTTAACTACTACAAATCTTACGTAACCCTCACTGCGTGCTAAGCCAGGCAATATGCTGGATTATAGGTCCTCAGGGTGCCAGTAGCCCTAGGAACCCCCTCAGGCAGGTCTGCTAACTGAAGTGTCCTTTGGAGAGGACTGTCCTTCAACCTCATTGCCCCAAAATTTACTTTAAGTCCAATAAACAAATGGGTTTCTTTATTATACACAACTATACACAGAAAATAAATGAATAATCAAGAGAAGAAATTATGCGTGCACACACACTACTAACAGTTAATAATAAAGCCAACAATTTGAATAGAATTTACAAGAGCAACAATAGATGAATAATTGTACTACATTTGGTGGTCCTACTTGCATCAAACAAACTCAATAATTACATTCACCGGTTATAATGCTTTAAAACAGTCCTCCCGCCCGCCCCCCATCAAGGTTGGTTTCCCTATGGTCATGCGCCCTTTCTCATAACAATAGATGGCAATGCAGCTTTAACTATGATCCACCACTAGGTAGTAGAGGTGAGGCTTCTACTGCTCTGGGGAAGTAGGACTCTTTGCTCTTTCTTGATAACTCAGGGGGAAAAAAGTCTTCAATCAGCCCCTTCAGGTAAGAGACTTCTTTTCTTTAGTTTCCTTCTGAAAAACACATCTGGAAACACTAGGAGTTAAGTGTCCCCTCATACACCCATGCAAATTTGGGATTCTCACAGCCCCTTCCCTCTCTGGGCTCTTTCCCAGCACCTCCACATTCAGACAGTGGATTCCCTCTGTAGGTCTCTGTTCCTGCAGTACAAGACTTTTCAGCCCAAACACAGGACTTTCCTCTGCAGGTCCTTGACACAAGGGGAATATCTAGCAGCAGGGGAATATTTTTAACCTCCTCCAAATTTTTTAAATATATGATAAACTTGGGTCATTTGAAAAATCCATCTAAATTATGGTTCATATACTACTGATAGATGTCAATCATTTGCTCTAGATTGTGGGAATCCAAAATGTAAGTAGCTGTAACCATCTATAGAACCTTCTAAATGCATATAATGCACTCTAATTTCTGCAAAATTCCTATTACTTCTTTATAAACCTTGACTAGCCCATTTATAAATGATTTTTTAAATATAAAATTTAACAGAAAAATCATACTAAATTATAAGAAGTATAACCCTCAATTGTCTTCTACAAAAATGGTGATAATGTTAACAGTGCCATTTTCACACTTTTTGGTTTGGACTATGGCTTCTTGTACTGTTCTTACTAAGTGACAAACAACCAAGAGTGAGACAGAGGCTCCTGTTGCTTTAAGGGGACGCTGCAACTAGCCAAGCTTGCTGTGTGGGCCTAGCAGCGAGGCAAAAGATTGCTGCCAGGGACCCAACAGCCCAGAAACCACAGGGCTAGGGGCTACATCTTGGAAGTGACTATCCCGGAGTTATCTGCAAAGCAATAAGCTTTGGGTTTGAATTATGGGGGAGCCAGTGGGTCTAAGCCTCCTCCCCTACCCCCATAAAAGATGAGAGCCCTCCTATAAGATTTGAAAATAATCATCTGGGGGGTCTCCGATTTTATTAGGGCCTCATGATGGGCAGTCCAATTTTTTTACACCCCCCCCCGCCCAAAAAGTAAAAGTGTAATTCAAACCCCGAGTAAGTTGCACAGGGGACAAAAACCTAAGTAGCCGAGAAGCAAAGAGCTATGAGCAGGTGAGCTAACCTGCTACAGAGAAGGGCAGACTGGTCACCAGGCCAAAATGGAAACCCTTGTAGGTGACAGAGAGCTACCTGATGGGAAGCTATGGAACTTTGGAGGCTGAAGATCAGGCACTCGGTCTTGTCCTGCAAGCTGCAGGAAGAGGAGCTCCCAAAGGAGGGACTGACAATGCAGACCTGAACTCTTCAGGGAAGCTAATGCTGGCAAGGAGTGAGAGCTGCAGGCCATGCCAATTACTCCCAAGGCTGAGAGAACCAGTGAGTTGGGGAGGTGGCTTGATAGTGGTAAGATGACCCAGAGGGGAACTTGGAGTATTTGAGCTTAAACTGGTTGCTTGCATTTTTGTTTGAGTTGTATAGTGGAAGAATGGCTTATGGCTATGGGCAAAATGCAGAAGCCCCAGAGGGGTGCCTGGAGGGGCACTCACTGTCAAGCAGCTTAGCCTGCATTCAGGGACCCAGAAGGCTATGAGCTGGTGCAGACCAAAGCTGGGAGAGTCAAGGCCAGGAGAAGAAGCCTAGCCTGAGGTCAGGGACCCAAGGGGCTGAGACTGGTACGGGCTGCAGCTGGGAGAGCCAAGGCCAATGGGAGTGATCCAGCCTGATGTCAGAGACCCCAAGAGCAGGAAACTAGTGCAACGTCAAACAGTGTATCTGAGGGGTCAGGGGAACCAGAGGGCCTGAGGGCTGGGACACTGAGAACAGCTTGGCCTGGGGTTGGGGACCCAGAGGGTTGAGGGCTAGGATACAGGTACAGCCAGGGGCCCAGAAAGTGGAAGGCTAAGGCCACAGTAGGGAGCCTTAAACCTGAGGGAAGCTGAATCCAGAGCAGGTTTAAGTTAAGGGGGCCTAAAGCCTGTAAAGGGCCTGAAGCCTAGGATGGGTGGGAGCCAGAGAGAAGAAAGCCTTGCAAGATCCAAGGGTTTGGCAAGCTAGGTGGATTGGCTGGTTAGCAAATGCAGCCACCAGGACCAGTGGGCAATTTAAAATAGTATCTGCAAAGCATGGGCAGGGTACAGGGGCAGGAGGAAGTCACAAATAGCCCCTGAGGCAACTGGTTTCCTAAGGCACTGATGGAGCCAGGAGGCCACTTAGTGCTTGAGGTGCATCAGAGTGAGGCAGAAGTTGCATGGGCATCAAAGCCACGCCTGGGGCATGGTTCTAGCACAAGTGGATCCAGGATTTGGCAAAGAGGAGTGCAAAAGAAGGTACTTCTATGTTGTATGGGTAGCTGTACTCCCCACTCCCAGCCTCCATCCCCTGTACTCGCTGGTGAAGCCATTTCTGCCTGCTCCAGCCTGACTGTGTGGAAGCTGGGCTCAGCTGGAAACACTGACAGCAGTAGCAGTAACAGGCTGGGGGGGGAGGTTATTATATCTGAGCCTGCTCCTGGGGGACCAGTCAGAGTGGAGGTACCCCCGGGCTCAGCAGGCAACAATGACAGTGGCAACAACTGCAATGGGTACACTGAGGCAGTGGAGGAGTGGATTCCCCAACCCTGCCCGGTCTCCTGGGAGAAGGTGCAGAGAGGGAGAACCCACCCAGACTATCATCACCACTGCTGCAGTTGCTGTTTGCAGTTGAACCCAGCTCCTATTCAGCCTGATGAGTAGGCAGCAGCATCTCTGAAGCTTCCCCAGCCCAGGAAACAGCAGGAAAAGCAGCAGCAGCAGACACAGGAGGGAGGAAAATGGGGGGGGGGGAAGGGGGTGCATTTGAGCACTAAGAGAAAAGTGGGGATTCTTATGTGCTTTGGGGATTTTAAAAAATTCAGCTAGGGTCCTGAGACACTCCAATCTGAAAGGCATGGAGGGATGGGGTTTACAGGGGGATGGGTCCTCTCTGGATCTGCCCCTGTAAACAACCTCTTATTGTTGAACTGTGACTGCCCAAGAAGAGAATATCAAGTTTCCCTATATTTCAGGACAGGGACCAGTTCAAATACAAATACTGGCTTCTTGGGGGAAGGATTCCTAAGGGCGGGGGGGATTGGGATATGACTTCAAAAGTAGAAGGCCATGTCCTGAGAAATACTGAACACCATTTTCATGGGTCAGTGAATATTTTGTGTGCTTAGTACATCTCAGGATTTGACCCAGTGCATTACCAGAACTTTTGTGGTGCCCTCACACTGGATGTCAAGATCAACTGGGCTGTGAGCAATCATTAAACAAGGTACCATAGGTAGGCTGGGGTCACACCAGGTATCTGTTGCAGTCCGAGTCATCAGGCCAAGGTCCAAGGCAGTATGGTGGTCAGTGAATGGTACATTAGAGCTGGAAGGTTCAAACAAGGCAAGGGTAGGGACTGGGGCAAAGTTGGAACTAGGCAGGAGCAAGGCTGGAGTCAGGCTGGAGGAAAGCAGGTACAAGACTGGAGTAAGGCTGGAGCAAGGTAGAGGTCTGAGAAGTGCATACAGGAGCACTGTTGCTGGGACAAGTACCACAGAAAGTAGGATGGCTTTTGTAGTTTCTCTGTTAGGAGCTGCCAGTTCCCATAGATTCCTCCTGGTCACCTGGCTCCTCAATGTCCTGGTGAAAGGAACCAGGTTGGGTGAGGCTGGTGTCTGACCAGATGCCTGGTTGTGTCATGAACGTTGTTGCTGGCTCAGCCATTTTGGGTCCACTGGAGAACTCAAAAATAACCCACAAGAAACTTAAATGTAGGGGGTTAAGATTCTAACCTCTCTGGTTCATTTCTTTTTAAAAAATAGCGAAGTAGTCAATACTTCTGATAATTCTTGCTCATATATTGTGTGTGCTTATTACTGAAAACCTGTAAGAGGATATGACTGTTCAAACAGAGCTCTGCCAGAAAGACCAAGTGGCTTAAATTCCTTATTATTGTAATTTAGAATAATTTGTGAGGCTATTCTCAGGGAAATGGTCTTAGTTATTGGCATTCAAACCTGTAAAATCCCCAAAACAACACTATCAAAAATATTTTCACTGCCAAATTTTCTTTAGAAATGTATGAATATTGGACTGACCTTGAAAAGGAAAGACTTTATCCTGTAACTTTACTTAAACAAAACTCTTGTTAACTAGGAACCACAAATAGGCAGTTCAGGACAGAAACTGAATTTTCTCTCATATGCAGTGAGTCAAGGTCATGCCATGGCCAAACTTATTAGGGGAAGGTATTGCTGTGACTTCCTTCATTATTCTGGGGCTAAATATAGGGTAAATAGATTTTATGTTACCAGTCCCTTAGGCTAGAAACTGACATACACATAAACCAGCTTAAGTGATCAGAAGCGGGTTTAAAGCTGTAACAGAACAGATGTTCAGTGCACATAAACCAGTTTGAAAATGGCTGAAACTGGTTTGAGATAAACTTGGTTGAATGTAGTATCAGACTTAACTGATTTGGCTCAAACTGGTTTATGCTATGTCCCAGACCCCTTGCTGGTTTACGTTAAATCAGAGTCCCCCAGCATCCTAGCATGTTCTGTCAGCTGAGCGGGGCTCTCTGCTTCACAGCAGAACTGATCCTTCCTGGCTGGATCTCAGCACAGACTTGGAAACACAGCAGGGTCTGTTGGCTTCCTTGTGCCCCCCTCTCACCACTCACTGCTTAAGTAGAGATCCCTTCCTCCTCCCTGCCACAGCAGGGACCATAGCCAGCATGTGGTATTATAGCTAATGCTGAGAGGTGTCTACGTGTGTCTCCAGTTTCACTGGGACAAGCAGACAGAACAGTGACTGCTTAGGGTCAGTTTGCTGTAGACAGTATGACAAAGTAGGGAGGGAGACTGAAAAGCTCCATATCATCAACAGATGCATGCACTGCACCCCGCCCACCCCACCTTACCTCAAAGTGCTAGCCCAGGGCTGGGGGCTGGCAACACTCCCACCCCTTGAGCAGCCACTGGGGAAAAGCCTGGGACCTTGCAGGCAGACATCCCTAATGACAGAGTCCTGCCAGGGCCTGGCCACACCCCCTCAGCTCAACTCCTTGCAGAAGGGAAGGGAGGGCTGCTCTAGAACCTCCGCCCAGGTGAGCCACTCAGGCATGTACCTGAATTTCATCAGTCCAGAGAGAATGTCTGTCCAGTTTCAAACCAGTTCAGCGTAGTCAGGTTAGCTTAACCTGCAAAAATTTAATCAATCCAGGCGTAGGCTTTTTGAATGTCCGTCCCTAGCCATTGCCATTTACATCTAAGATATTCACTTATATCTCAATTACATCTTGGTAGGGTCAGTAAGCTACTTTCTGCTTCAAGCTCACTATGTAAAACATTGACATAAAAAGTGGAAGAAAAAATAATGAAATAGGACAAACTATCATGTTATGCAAGCCATATGAGAAAAAAAGTGATCGTGAGAAATTTTTGTTGCAATTATACAATTATCTTCAGTGGAAAAAAAAGTTTAAGATATGATTTCCCCCCCCCCCCGCCTTTTTCTTCTTTTGCATTTTTAGAATGCTGCATTAGATATAGTCTTATAGCACCTACCAACACATACAACACATACTGCTGTCTTAGTGGATAGTTATTAGGTAAACCTTTCACATTTTGTTAGCAGCTTCATTTGTGTGATTCATTTCATCATGATCTTCCATTTTGATAGCCTTTAAAATATCTATGCATAGTAGTTAAAATGACTGTCAAATTAGAAAATCTTCCTTGGTATGACTTAATTCTATAATCAGTTAAATCATTTGGTGTCAATTCTTTCTTGAGCATTCTTGCATATACCTTATTGGTCATGTGAAGATAGTTTGTTTAAAACTTCTTTCCTTTGTAATCATGGGAATCAGGGTAGCCTTGAAAACATTTTAACAGTGCTAATACTGAAGGTATTTTGCTCTCCTCAACAGTATGTAACCCAGGACAATGGCTATATGATACTAGTTTCCAAGATTAATTTACCATAATAAACTCAGACTAAATAATACTCTTTTCCAGACTAAAGAATTCTAGTTCTTTTGGCCTTTCTTTAGAAGTCATGTTTTCTAGACCTCTAACATGGTTTTTCTCTCTGCTGAACTCTTTTTAATTTGTCTACTGCTTTCTTGAAGTGTGGGGCTCGACACTGGATACAGTAAGGGACCATGTTTAATTTCAGAGCTTATATAGGATAAAATGCTTCTGCTGACTCTCCTTAAGTTCTTTCCTTCTTACTGTGGTGTTGCCACAGTGGTATTGGTACCAACCTGTTAGAAACTTAATTTGCACAATTAAATGTCGAAGTTCAATGGATCTTAGCAGAAGGGAACTATTCTACCATACCCTACTGATAACTAGGAAATGATATTTAGAGATTTGTTTTTAGAAAGTAACTTGTAGGTTGAGTAAACTATTGCATTAGAACAACGGTCCAGGGGACTGTCAAGGGTTAATTGGTTTCTAAATTCTGCTTGTAGTGAAAATTCACATATTCTCATCACTGTGTCAGACAAGCAGGCACATACACCCTGGGAAATTGAAAATATGTGGCAACAAAATAGGCACTGTGTTCCCTTAAAACCAATAACAAAATACAAACATGCAGACTTAGCATCAGGTCACAATGACCAGCTATAACTTGGTGAGAAATCCCTGGTTTTGGTGGAATGACCAAATATGGAGGCCAGGAAATGACCAAATTAAAGTACTGGCAAATGACTAAAGTAAGATGTATGCATGTGATGTATTTGAGAAACTAAGGATTATGCTGACACTGTGGAACATGGACAGGAAAACCACAGTAAAACCAATCAATGGTACCCAGAAATGAAGAGTTATCAGGAGAAAGAGAATACAAAAAATGGGATCCCCAGGCCACTATGTGTGACTGTGGTACACCACTGGCTCCTTCACCCACCCTGTCAAGGAGGAGGGAGTAGCAATCAGCCCCCAATCTCAGAGACTGCTGATGTCTGACTAAGCACAAACCACAGGGTGGGATTCACGTATTGGCCAGATGTACTGTCTCCTTGTGAATCCCTAGAACTGGTAAATAAGCATTATTGTGTAGCTATTTTGGTTGCTTTGATCACATTATCTGCTGTCAATGTTATGTATCAATATAATTCTTCTCTTATCAGATGGAGGTGTCATGGTTGGTCATACAGAAAGCTTGGACCTGCCTGGTACAAAATGTCAGAACTGGTTTGTAAATCCAATTGTCACACAGGGCACTAATAGACGTACAGGCCCCTACTCTTACTCCTGGCATTTTAAATAAAGCAACATGAGTTAAAGGTCCCCGCTACCCCCAACAGATACTTGCTGGTTGAGTTGGGGAGATGAGGGTATAGAGCCTGCCTGCAGGAAAGCAGTCAGCTAAGGAGCTTGCTCCTTCCTCAGATAAGGAGCCTCTTCTCTACCAAGCCCTCCCCCCCTCTCCCCGCCAGCTCCAGGTATATCAGTTGGGAGGAGGGAAGAGGAAGCCGACAGCAGTGAGCCTCTGGCTAGGGCTTGCCCAGCCTGAGCTGGTGGCGGAGGGGTGGGGCAGGGAGGTCTGGGGAGGACTGTGAACTCCAATCCACCTGCCCCCCACTCCAGCTCAGGCCAGGAAAACCCCAGATGGCAACCTGTTCCTCTTGGCTTTCTCCTCCTACCTCCCTTCCTGCTGATAGCCCCAAGGGCAGGGCTTAGCTGATGCAGCCCAACCCTGAATACATGATAAATTAACACTGTGGAACACAAGTTCCCTAAGGTACTCTAAAGCAGTGGTTCCCAGCCTTTTTTATACTGCAGCCCAGTGGGAGCAGGATAAGGCCCACGGAGCTGGCTGCCTCCCTCCTGGGGCTGCCACACCATGCAGCTTTAACCCCAGTAGCTCAGCTTTAACCCTAGAAGCCCCTCACCCAGGATGACAGATGGGGGTCCGAGCGGAGGGCTTGTCCATGACCCAGCAGTCAACCCACCCAGTGGTTGGGAACCTCTGCTCTAAAGAACAGTGCCTAACCCTCATTTGAAGAGGGTTAGTTTTTCACATGATCAGCCACTTTAAAAGCACTCTGCAGCCCTGCACATGTTTTCATGGCAGGCCTGCAGAGTGCTTTTAAAGGGCCAATTACATGAAAAATGTAACTTCTGTCTGCACCCAGAGATGCTAGGATACTGAAATAATAGGTAACAGTTTAAAACCCTGAGACAAGTAGGAGTTGAGAATGTAGATTTTAGTATAATTTATTTCTAGTAGTATCCGCAATGCACTTCAGGTAAAAGATAGAAGAGGAGATACCGAGTTTTTGTTAAGAAAAAATAAAAAAACTTAGGATGATATCTTTAGGGTTATCTTAATTTTTGGGGGGGGATAAAGTTAGACAAGCTTTTGAATGCAAGGCATTGTTCATCAGATCTTGTCTAACTTTGAACCAACCATGTAGTTGATCCAATAAAAGACACTGTCCTAAGAAATCCTTCCCTTGCATAATTTCTGGATCATCACTGCTACAACATCACGCTTACACTACTTTAAAAATAATTAATTTATACTTCTCTGTCTGTTCAACATTAGAGGGAAACCCTGGCCTCATGAAATTCAATGTGAGTTTTGTTACTGACTTCACTGTGAACACGATTTCATCTTTTGTATTAAATATGTTGTTTAAATGTTATGGCACATCACTACTGTTAATCCTAGGAAGTCTGCAGATCACAAGACCAAAATCGTAAACCATTATTATTTGTTCCCTAACAAAGGATAATGCACAATATTCCATATTGGGTGGCCCTTATGGGGTTGGTTTTAATACCTCTACTATATTTGCACCATGAACTAGTTATATCTAGGATTTGATTCACAGCATAATGAAAATATACCCTTGACTTTGTCTGTTTTTTGAACTTCTGCAACCATTTTAAGGTAACTTCCATCTCATCAACCTTTCTGTGAAGCTGGAGAATACTCGTACACAGATGGTTTCATACAGACATTAACTGATCTGCATTTGACACCAGACAAGGCAGGAATTACCTTCTTTTTTAGAATGGAGAAATGAGCAGTGAAGTTAGGTGATTTGATCAAAGTGAAAAAGAGAGTTTGTCAGAACAAAGTTTACTAATCAAGAGCTCCTGACTCCTGCATAGAAGACAGCCTTCTCTTGATCAACATCTACTGCAGGAAAAAAAAAATTACCAAACACTTTCCCTGTGCATATTTGTGTATCGTGTCAAACAGAATATGAAAAGTTAAACCCGTCTTTGAAACTGTGAAGTAATTTTTTGTTCAACACACAGCAGTATTGGAACTATGGGAGTTTTAGTTGACAGTATTTGACAGAATCACTAAGAAAAGGTTTGAGGCCTGTCACACCTCACTAGTGCTTTTCATTCCTTCATATTTTAATTCATAATATCTTCTTAGAGTTACTCATTAATAAATTGTAGTCTATAGACCTGATTCTGGTCTCACTCTTGTTCCTTCTGACTCAAAGTTCAGTGTAATCATTATGGTCATATGTAGAAATATATAAGGTTACAGTCAGGCCCAATGTGTCTGTAAATTTGATTGAGTAGCTCATCATTAGGTTACTATTTATATAAAACCTATTTATAAGAAAAAATAAGGCTTCTGCTAATGAACAAAAATATTATTGGTACAAAACACATAGCTGTCTTTGCCTGATGAAGCTATTGAAAATTACAATATTTTACCTTTATAATATTAAAAATTGTATTAATGATATTTGATATAGACTTCTTAAGAACTTACAGCTGTAGCATATATAGTATTTGGAGAAGCAGGGGACATTTTTTCTGCTTACAGTTTGATGCTATTTTATGTTTTTTAGGCTTTAGAAAGGCTTCAGGGAGGAAAAACCCTAGACTTTTAAATACAGAAGCTCATAATCACAGTCTAAAACCAGCACACACTTTAGATTTCACAAAAGGCTCTGTTTTGTATAGTTTTATTCGCTCATTAATGCACAAGGAATTTATGTGCATTATATGAGTTAACATTAACAGGAGTTGTTCATGTAAATCTCCTATTTCACTGAGGAGTTCTCATGGAGTATAAAACAGCAGTGACATTTTTATATCAAGAGAAATGCAAAAATGTCACTTTACAAACACCTGAACGTTTAAAGTAAAATTGCTGAATTAGGTGTTTATGGTGCATGGCCAGGGTTGCAGTTTAAAGTCCAATTTTCTTGTGATCCTAAATGTGATATCACCTAGTTTTTATGGTGAGTATTCCAAGTATGAATAAATACACTATTAAATATGTAAGAAATCAACACCAATAATTTCTGAAATAATCTATATGCAAATGGATACATTATGTACTTTCTAAATTTTAACAGGAGATGCATAGATGTTTTACCTATCTAAATAAATTAAATAATGCATTTTTATATAGTTTTACCAATGATACAAGCCAACAGGCAGGGAAAGCAATTTTGTCCTTTTTGTCTGCATTGTTATGCTGTAAAGGTGCAAAGAAATATATGAAGCATACCATTCCTAAATACATATAGAAAAAACACCAGATCACTGATTGACAGGATGAAAATGACAAGGAACAGATAAAACTGAGAAAAGTTACATAATATTTAAATTATTTCAGGAAAGTATTGGTGCCTAAAATACAGGTCAAATCTTTCTTGGATTTTAAAAGTGAATAAGCATCTAACATTTTTCTTCTGCATATGAAAAAAGGTGTGGGTACAAGCTACTGAGAACTCAGCAAGGATTGCACATAAGCAATAGAACATGTCAGCTGAGAAATGTCCTGTAAAGCTGCAGTAAAGGAATATTAATGGGTCCTTTTATGGGAAGGCAGCAACAGTGCCTGCTGTAACATAATGTAGGAGATCTGTAGAGCAAGTATTTAAATCTTCTTTAGTGCCCAGAAATGCTTGCCTGTGGTGTATTTTTTGAACATTTTTAGGATTTCTGCAGCTGTATAGGGTATCTGTGGTGCCAAGCACTGAATCTCTACCAGTGTGTAGGCCTTCTTCTGCAAGGTCTACAGAGAAAACACTTCCCCCAAAGCCTCTCTCTTGGTACCTGCATTTTCTTCAGCTCTGCTAGCACTTGTTGGCATCTCTCTGCTACTCCACCAACCCCTAAAAACCTTGGCTTGGAAACAATATATGTGGTAGTTTTATAACATGGAGAATTTAGATTTTTGTAGCAGCACTGCCTAGAGGTTCCAGCTAACACCAGCACTATATTGTCTGAAGTACTATACTAAGAGAAAGTGAAGGCGTTCCTCACTTTAAAACGTTACAGTCCAAATAAACAAGACTGATAATGGGTGGAAGGCAAATGAATGCTTTTTTTTTTTGCTCATGAACATACAGCAGATCTATGCCCAATCTAATGGACCCCACTTTCTTGCTTATACACCTGGTACTTATTCCGTGATGTCAATAGTCTAATTTTTACATGATATTAAGTTAATTCTGTGGGCATTACCTTTTTATCCTACTTCATATAAAGACATTTTGTTAACAACTACGATGCTAAGCTTGCAGTATAGGACTATACGGTCTTACTGTGTACATTAACCCAATTAATTTGGTAGAAAGATGTTTTGGAGTAGAAGCTACTGAGAGAAAATAGATCTATTCTTGATCAAATTTAAGATGAATTTTCCCAATCTATTTTTTTACTTTGAGATACGTCACATAATAATTAGATTTGTGACTGATTTGTTTGGACTTTTTTATGTGAAGTCCTCCTTTCAAATGTCCATAAACTTTTAAACAACATTTTTAGAAAATTGTGTTATAGGGTCATGATCTGGATTGGGTAGTGTTCCTATAATGATGTTTAAAAAAATTTTTTTTCAGACGATTAAACCAGGAAAGATATAGCTTGATATTTTTACTTTTATTTCAACATGAATAAAACAAGGTCTTAAAGTCTGTCAAGATGTAATTTTTTTATGCCCCTGAAATAGAAAGACAATTGAGCTTTTCCAGAAGGCGGTCCAAAGAAATTCCTGAAAGAATCTGGGTGACCATTGAAAATGATAACCAGAAAGAAGAGAAGTGAAGGGGAGAAGCTAAAGGAATAATGAAAAGGAGAGAGTGCAGTGGGAAGCTTGGGGGAGGGAGGGGAAGAAGGGAAGCGTGAGCAGAAATAAACTGGGGAGATAATTAACTGCTGTTTTCAGTGTGTTTCAGTTTGCTAGATTTTTTTTAATCATCGCCAGGATTTCAAATGGCTTATTCCTGAAATTAGACACTTCAATCAGTGATACGATTTTCAAAGGTACTAAGAACCTACAAGTCTGATTTCATTAGGAATTTCATGTACCTGGTGATGTCAGGCAACTCATGTAGGGTTGGAAGATAACACAGGGCCAAGCTGTGGAACTATTTGGTGTCTTTTACTTCACTAGACCTACTGATTGTGCACTAAGGTACTATTAATTGTGATAATGGCTCCATATTTTGGCTCATAAAAGTTATTTGACACCAGGTTCCTAACTTTAGGAAATCTTACAATTTGGCTTATTTATTAGCCTCCCCCCCAAAAAATAAAAAATATTTCTGTAAGAATCTATTAATGAGAGGGGGAGAAAAGAAGTAAAGATTTTGAAAAGATATAGAACTTTTCCAAAACACTATGAAATTTTGCATATGTAGAAAAGACCAGCTACATTCATAATAGTATACTCCTTGTATTTCCTCCCCAATTACAGTGTTCCAACTGATAAATTCTGAAGTTGTCCTCAAATACTAAAGCAGCAAATAAGAATGAAACCCATGTACACAGCTTACTGCCAGGCTGACATTTGTTAAACACCAGGCAACATTCTGTCATACCCAAAATGTTGTCAGCCTTTAAAACAAGAGGTATGCAAATGGACTTTGAGATCTTTCAAATAACTACTTGTAATTTCAGTGGCTTTATATCTAGTCAATGCAAATCATCTCCCTCTCACGGATAAAAGATTTAGATGTTTGCCAGACTGCCATAACAAGAAAAATATATTTTACTTTTATTGCAGTCTGATTTTAGTAGGACTCTGGGCAGTTTACCATGTGACCTGAATATTTCTGACTGGTGAATTCTAACATTCACTGTAGATACTTATAAGCAATTATCCCTCCGTGGGCAAGCCTACATAAGATGCCATGGCAATGTAGTGTCGGCAGGCATGAACCATGACACCTATGCTACTGCTCAGTAGGGTTGGAAATGACCTGTGCACTGCTGGAACTGCGCAGTAATGGCATTTACTACTCAGCCACTTAATACTTGACAAAGCAAATACTAAATGGCCACACAGTAACAACTGCACACTTGGGCGCACATGTAGACATACCCAGTATGAAATAACACTCTTATTCCACATGCATAGTTCATATAAAAATAACTAACTTGTGATTTTAAAGAATAACTATAGGTATTTTAATACACTTGAAATGCATAAAATAATTTGACTACTCCAGTGAGACCTAACCCTTTGAAATGTCAGAAGTTGTTACTTAATGAACTTAAACAGTGCCAGTTTCTATGTGTTTTATTCCTACTTTTTGATAGCAAAAATGCTCAAAATTGGGCTTCTGAAGTTATACACCTATAAACAAGGGTCTGACTTTTTTATAGATGTTAAGCACCCACATTTTCTCTTAGTGGTAATTTAGGATTATGGAAAAAATCCAGTGTCTGGATCTTTACTGATGTTGCTTATTAACATCTGACTGACTTTCGGGAAGAATAGGAGAAATGTTACATTCCTTTACATTCATTCTAAGCACTATACAACAATGACAAAGTCTTTACCTTGGTGGTTCACAACCTTGTTAGACTTGAGGTGCCTATCAGAAAAAGCCAGCTCTTAGCTTCCACTCGTGTTTTGACTATGGAAGAATATTAAAGCAATTCTTTTTTGCAAGAGGAAGAGCACAGCAGGTTAAAATGGTTTTGGCACTATGGATTCCTGTTTGAAATTCCCTGGGTTTATCTAATATTGTGCATCATCCCATTATACCCTTAAAAGCCCTTAATGGCACCCTGGAGTGTCACAGCATCTCAGTTGAGAATCTGTGTTCTAACTGCAGAAAGGTAAAACTCTCCGGCTGAAGTTGCACCTTACACTTAGTACTGAATCTGTGGAACGTTAAATGGGATTAAAGTTAGAATGTGTTGTGAGCAGTTGCACATTAATGGTTAATACCATTTACTGCCTACACATCTCTGACTTGCCATTAGCAGGCTGGTGAGCAGGGGTACAGCTAGGAGTCAGGACACCTGGGCTCTGCCCCTGCCTGAGGTAGGGGAGGGAGCAGTGCATCCTGGGATACTGGAAAACTGCTAATTGCCAATTTTTATCTCCATGGAATGGACTGAAGTTACCCTAACATGAGCCAGGTAGCACAGCCCAGAGATTACCCTTGGCTGAAGTAGAGTAACTTTGAGACAGTCTGACTGCACTTAGTATTAGTTAATGAGCTTTAACATGTCAGGACTGAGTTTTCAGATGCCCGTTGTGTATTCTAAGTGTAATGTGCAACTTCACTTTTAATCATAAAGTGCAAACCAAAAGAAAGATAAATATATGCTTTGCACTCCTTATAAAGGCTCCAGCAATGGAGGCACTGGATTTTACCTGAAAGACTTTCTTGGTCATCAAAATATATATAAAACTTTTGCTACAAGGAGTTTGGGTTCTTTATGGATGCCAGATTTATTCCCAGATTAATTGTGATGGTTAAAAATCAACCATTTCAATTTAGGGGCTTTCATCACTGTTATGGTGAGGGAGCCAATAGTTTTTTCTCCGCCTGCAAAGCCTGCCCATCTCTTCTGTGGCTAGGGAGCGAATTGTCAGTGGGCTGTTCAGCCCCTGAGGTACAAGGGGCCCCAGTCCTTTCTTCTGCAGTTGCACTACCCCGTGGGGCTACCTGGCAGGCTGCTAGTGGGCCAGGGGCTGCCCTAGCTTGGGCTTTGGGAACAGTTGGATCAGGCTGGGTGCTGTCTCCAAGCAGAGGAAGCCACTGGCCTGCTAGCAGCCCTCCCCAGCAACCCAGGGAAGGACCACCCCCCGCCCCACCACAGCTCAGGGGCTGTGCAGCCCACCAGCAGCTCACCCTGCAGCCACAGGCAGGGTCTATGTAAAAAAAAGTGGGGGGGCTCCTCACCCCTGTTTGTTTGTTTGTTTGTTTTTCTGGCAGGGCCTGTCTGCATGAGCTGCTGGCAGGCTGAGTGGCCCCTGAGCTGTGGGAGGCCTGGTCCTTCCCTCTGCAGCAGCAGTTCCCCCTGGGGCTACCTGAGTGGGTAGACAGTGGGCCAGGCTCTGCCCCAGCTCTGAGGGAGCACCTGCTAGACCCAACTTTTCACTGAGCCCACCAGGGTTTCCAGCACTGTGTGCTCTGTCCCTGCCACCTTCCTGCCTCCTGCAACCACCTGGGAATAGCAGGGAAGTGGCAGAAGGGCAACTGGGTGTGCTGGTGCCCAGAGAATATGGT
The DNA here is from genome assembly GCF_001723895.1 of Crocodylus porosus. Lineage (NCBI taxonomy): Eukaryota > Metazoa > Chordata > Crocodylia > Crocodylidae > Crocodylus > Crocodylus porosus. Next base: position 311,276 of record NW_017728907.1, on the reverse strand, counting down.
GGGAACAATGCATGGCATGCTGGAAGCCCTCCAAGCCTGAGCTTCCCTGAACCTGCCTGGCCTTCCAGTCCACTGTGCACCATCCCGCTGCCTTTCCCAGCTGCCAGCACACCCAGCTGCCTTCCTCCCACTTCCCTGTGCTGCCCCAGGGGAAATCCAGCCCATTCATGGGCAGTCCCAGGTGGCAGAAAGGCAGTGGCAACAGTGCATGTGGTGCTGGAAGCCCTGGTGGGCTTGGGGAAGAGTTGGATATGGTGGGTGCTGCCTCCAAGCTGGAGCAGCCCCTGGCCTGCTACCTGCCTGCCTGGGTGACCCCAGAGAGTGCTGTCACTGTGGAGGAAAGAACCAGGGCCCCCTGCAGCTCAGAGGCCATTCAACCCACCAGATGCTCAGCCCCCAGCCATAGAAGATGCAGGCAGACTCCATGGTAAAAAAAGGGATTGGACCCCTTGCCACTTCTGCCTTCAGCCCACCTCTCCTGCAGCCAGGGGGTGAGCTGTCAGATTAAAGGCTCAACATTAAAAGTAGCTACATTACAGGAGATGTGGTTTAGATTGCAACATAAACATAATAAATTCATTTAAATGGCAAAAGATGTGTAATGTGTGACACAATTAAACTGCAAAAATGGGCAATTTTTGTGATGTGTACAACCGTCCACATTTACCCAAAGAACCGTGTCTGCCTACAAGGATATCTGAACTGGTTGCATCTGTAACCAAAAAACAGGCAGAAATTCAGCTACAGAAGTTTCTAGGCGGAAGAGCATACTTTGAAGAAGTGAGAAAATACTTTAGAGAGAAAATATGTTTCCATATTTTGGTCAGTGTTAAAAAGAAATGCTTCTTTGTGATTCTTTATTGATATCATATACACATGAAACAGATGAGTAGCAAATAGCTAGAGCAAAGACTATTTCCCGTGATCTAATCTTCCATTTTGAGTAATAAAAAATGTAAAACAGTGTGCAAAATGATGGTATATATCGTTCTCTCTCCAAGTTTTAGTTCACATAGAATGAAGAAAAAGCTTTTTTTCCCCCTTAAAATAGCCCTTCAGTGCCTGCTGTTTGTTTGTGAATTAGTCCCTTTGGTAAACAGGAAAAATTTCTAGCAAAAAATAGCACCTTTGGAAACCGCTGCAGCAATAAAGTTTAGAAGATATTTTTCCAGGCTTCATTAAAGTATTTGATATGGTGTCACATGAAAAATTGTTATTTAAGGTTAATGCAAGATCTGTGAGATGGGTAAGTCACTGGGAGATGAAATTGGGAACTGTGGGTAGTAGAAGCATCACACTTCAGGTAGGTTAATAATAAAGATCCTCAAGGACAGATCTTGAGACCAATCATTATTACTCTCTGTACCACCATCCCTAACAAAAGTACTAGTGTGGTAATGAAATTTGCTTGCAAAACAAATTTATGAGGCATCATCAATACACAAGACCATCAGAATATCATATAAGAAGACCTGAATGACCTTGAGGACTGGAGGAATATAAATGGAATGGACTGTAATAGTTCAAAGTGCAAGGTTATAAACTTAAAGATTAATAACAAGAATTTATGCTATAAATTAGAAGCTCATTATTTGGAATTGACTGTGGAGGAAACTGCCTAATACACATTGGTCTATCACAGCATATTTATTAACCACCAAGGTATTGCACTGGTGGTGGGGGAGAAGCATTAAGATCCCGGGATGCATCTTGTGAGTTATTTCCATTAGAGATAGGGCAATATTAATACCACTGTAGAAAGTACCACTATGGCCTCATCTTGAGCACTGCATACAGTTTTTGTCACCCATATATAAGAAAGATGAATCAAACTAAAAAGTAAAGTGTGGAACTGAAAGTCTAGCAATGTGAAGGCTAATAAGGAAAAACAATTACCCTCTGTAAAACAGTCAGCAGGTAAACCTATTTGAAGTTATTTTGATATTTATTTTGCTCTATTATTGTTCCACTATGAAAATATTTTTCCTCACACAAATTCACGGAGCTTTAATTTAAGGTCTTGCTGCCTATATTTCTAATTCATCCAGTACCCATTCTTCCTCCTACCCATGTTTACCATAACACCCACATATTGCATTTGAGGACAGCTTTTTACAAATGCCCACTGCCTTGAAGTTCCTCTAGTGTCAAAATGTGTTATGATAGTGTGAGAAAGTTTGTTTTCTTCTGCCCTCTTCCTCCACAGGGCAGGAAAAAAGCATGGAGTCTTTGTGGTTTTTGTTCTCTGCTGTCTACTACTTTTGTAGAGAATTTATTTTGAACAGGGATTTTTACATATAAAATAGAACAATTGGTGCATAGATGATTTTGGTGTGTTTAAAGTATGGCAAAACATTTACCCTAAAACAAGAAGCATCAAAGAAATTTAGAACTTTTCTTGCCAGCTTTACTTGTTTGAATATTAATTTTCTTCCAAATCAGCATATCAAACGACTTTTGAATCCAGATAATAGATCATTTTCTCACCTTAATTAAATAAAGACATAACTATAACTCAACAGATGACTGTTATTCACTAATATTTAAAAGACAAAATACTGTGAGTAATGAAGGATTAAAGTTTCTTTAAAAATCAGTTTCTAATGAGCTTGTGTGACTGGGTTTTGTATTTTAGATAAGAGGTAGTCCAAATATTTATGGTCTTTACCTGCCTTCAGAAGGGAATGCCGTATCTGGACAAACAGTCTGCTCCATCCGTACAGAATGGAGAACACTCCATGAGTCATAATCTTTCTGGTACTCCTCCCTGAAGTGCAAGACGCAGGTTTCTACAAAGCACTGTGTCAAAAAACCCCAATGAAGCAAGGTAGTAAGATCAATTATCTCTTGTGTGAATATTAAAAAAGTTATTGTGATTACATCTTAAACACAGGCACCATGACCAATGCCTCTCCTCAACTGCTTGCTCTTGTAGTCACAATTGACGTAATTTATCTACTAGCATAATACTCTGTCCTTTCTGGCTGAATCTGTTGTGCCTAGTAAAACTTCCCTTGATACAGTTTTGTGTGCCACAAAGGCCCTTGAAACTAAATTTGATGTACTTGAGACTAATCTTGATCCTTTCAACTCTCTGGTGTGCAATTTGGGGAAACAATGGTATCTGTTAAAAATTTAGAGCAGAAAAACGGTGGATTTACAATCCCAGGGAGAGCATTGAAAAATCTTACTGGGGTGCTTATAGAGGACATTATCACACTGAAGGATAAAGACAATGGCAAACAACCTTAAAAGCTTTAACTTTTTAGGTGTTTGATCTCTTCCTTGAGGGGATCTGTGCCTTCTATCAGACTTTTTATTAGTTATTGATCTATCTATACTGATAATGAAGAGCTTTACCTTTTATGTTGCTATTGTTATATGGGTGTTAAATGCCCTCAAGAAAGCAAATGGCATCACGAGCATCAGTTCAGCTGGAACAGGATGAGACCAACAGTGACACTTACTGTACTTTCTACTTTCTTGACAAACTCAGAAGAGAACCCCCAGTGCCACTCCCCAAAAAAGCCAGCACTGCTTGGGGATCAAGAATGAACTGCCCTTTCTTGCTGAAAGGTGAAATTTGAAATTTGGAGTGTAAGACCATTAGTGGGTGGCAATAGCATCATCTGGGGAGGGGCTGAGTGGGATGCTAGCCCTGAGCAGCTATTCAGATTGGGTGCCAGAATGGCAGCCCCTAGAGAGATGGCATTTACACCAGTGCCATTGCAGCAGCTTGTGTTCAGGGAACCTGTGCTGAGGCTGTGAAAGTCCCTGTGTGGAGATGTAAGCACTTGCTTCCCTTTCCCTCCCTTTCTTCCCACACCACCCAATGGCAACATTTCAATGTATATCTCCAGTGGTCAGAAACAGCGACATTGCCCCTGATCACTTCATACTTAATTAATCAATAAAGGATACCAGCCTCCAGTAAACTACATGTGAATGAATTAATTTGAAGGAAACAAACAACCCCTACTGTAGATGATCCATGTACTTTATTCTGGCTTAATATTTATTAATAGTCTCTTCCCTTTCATTTTGTTTTTTTTAGCTTCACACTTTTCAGTCTTGGACTTCAACATTATTATGCAGTAACCTGTAATATTTTTCTCCTTAGCAAATACAAAACAACCTAAACATTAAGAGAACTGTTAGAGATGACATTCTTAGCAGAAATTACCTGCCAGTAAATCAGGGAACAACAGGGGTTCCATTTGGGGCTTACCAGGCCACATCCAAACACTTTTATACCTAGCTGTGGCTCTATGACATCAAATATAAAGTACAATACAAAAGGAGGTAAAAGAAGAGAGAGTGTCCTTTTCCTTTATCAGTGCCATCAAATGCTTGTAACTCATAAAACTACTAAATATGGAATTAATATTTGAATCACAATAGTGCTTAGAAATCCCAGCAAAGAATTAGGGCTCTATTGTTTTAATCATTTGATAGGCGAGCAATAGAAGCAGTTCCTACCCCAGAGACCTCAGAGTTCATATACTAAGAGATCATTACATTGATACAAGAGCTTGATAATTTCAATTATTCCCATTACTCTTTGAGTCTTGTCATAAGCAGAGGATGACTTTCAGGATTTGATAGCATCCCGAACAAAGCACTAGGGTTGTTCTCAGCCCAATAAAGTAATATATCTACTAAGTTCTAATCAGCTAATATAACAACTCCAGTTATGTAAAAAGGATTTGTATCTTTTTTGTACTTCTAGTAGCAATGAGTTATGCTATTTTCTGCACTCATAGAGTAATACAGGCTGTCCCTAAGGAGCCCTTTCAGTATTTTTCCTCTCTCTAGTTTTCTCCCAGTACTTCTATTCTATTTTTATCTTATTTTATTTTCTGCAAAAGTTTAATATTATCCATTAAGTTAATTGTTACTATATACAGATTAATGGTGATTCTTCTATAAACCACTTAAAGAACATCCATCAAAATAGAGCTCACGTTTGAATGTCTTAGAGGCACTTGAACTTAGAAACTTCTTCTTGCTTCAGCAAGTAGTCCCAAAATAAATTGTCCTTTACTGACACGCACTATTGTTTATGTTCTTCAGTCATACTGATTATGAATGCACTCAACATAGGAGCAGAGAAAAACATAAATAGCTGATCATTACTAAATGTCTGAGGATTGATTTGTGATAGAAAGGGGTTTTCCATGTTAGATTTTTGAACAGCCCATTTTCAAGAGAACTGAACTATTCTTAGATGCTTGAATTTGTTATTGTTTGTTATTCTTTACTGTTAGCTCCGCCCCCCCCATTTCCTGGTTATACACTGTTATGACTGCTTATTTCTCTGTATTCCCTTAGCACCCAGATGAAACTTGTGACTTGTGTCATTTTTTTATTCAGAATATGATTCAGAAAATGATGCATATGTGTTCAGGTAAATAATGAAACAAGTCTAGCTAATTTTTTTACATTTGAACTCCTTAGTTGTTTGGAAATAATGTGATATATGTAAATAGGCTTTAATGGACACTTTCACACAATGACGTTTTGGTTGCTCAAACTTTCAGGTTTGTATTTTTGAAAGAGAAGTGCTGAAAAACAAAAGTTTAGTTGACTGGATTTTCTAAGTAATTGAACTTAGATCTTCCAAATTATCCCCATTGTAATCCAGGAAAATATGAGCAAAATAAAACAATTAAAGTTGTATACTGCTCCTATTGAAAGAATTAACCCCTAAATTATAAAGTGGAGGACATGGAGAGTTTGGAAGACATGGAAAGTTTAGCAGTTGATTGAAGTGGAGCTCTGTCATCCAGTTGTCCATTGGCATGGACCCTATGTCTTATATAATATAAGTCAAAGCAGTCAAGCAGTAATCTGAGGTAGTGTCAAGGCCAGAACCAACCTTCAAAATGTGCTATCTGTCTTTTCTCCCACACAGAAGATAGTTCATCCTGTAATAGCTATATCTGCTACTCAATGTAATTTTTGCCTCATGCAGATTTTCAAATTAAAGGAGTACCTATCTTAGGAACCATTAAGTTTTATTATTACTGAAATAATTCAATGTATAAATAGATCATTTAATACTAGCATACTTATGAAGTACAAACAGGATGCATCAACACATTCAGTTTATTCAAAACAAGAAACTCTGGAGCAGTTTGAGCTGGAGTACATTGCTCCTGGGTGCAGCATCTCCACATGCATATGGGATAGCAAGAATTTGAGCTCTGGCAGAGCAGTTTACATCAGGGCCATTTCTACTCTGCTCTGCCCTGGTCTGCCTCAGGCTCTGGGTGGTAGTATTGGGTAACAAAGTGGCCAGCTAGGGCATGAGGAGGCTGAAAGTGTGAAGCTTGGTGGCTAGGCATAGGAAAGAACCTGGCTGCCTGCTAGCTGGGCTGACTGGGCACAATTTACACCTGAAGTCAGGGTTTACGTGTGTGTTTAATCACAGTTAATTACTCTACCATAAGATAGAACTGTTGGGGACAGTACTATCTGATGGTGGCATCAGTTATTTTACTGTGGCCTAATAGCATTGCATGTGTAGATGGTGATGCTTTAGTCCTCAGCTAACTAGCCTACTGTACAGTAAAGTGTATCTATAAATGTGGCCATGGTGTCTTAATCAGTTTTAAATAAGGTATTATTAAGATCACATCTATATAAATAGAAAATTCCTATTATTTAATCAATCTTAATATGTTCGTATACAGATTAGGAGAAAGATGCTGAAACATGCACTGCCTAAGTAGGGCACATTTTTTTATAAGCACTTATGCTATATGTACTAGAAACACATAAAATAAGCCATTTTTGTCAGGAAGGTGAAGATATGTTCAAATATGTTTGATGATACACTAGAGAGTGATCATGTTGAAAAGGTGACAGAAAAAATCAGTGAAAAATTATTAGGCATCTGGCTTTTTCTGTGCATGGTTGGAGTTTTCTACATGCCATTTGAGTCTTACTACATAAAGCAGTAAGCTTCAACATTACAGACGAATTTAAGGAACAATTCCTTCAGGTTCATCCTTGAGGGATGAATAACATCAACTTGATATGTGTGTCCTTAAAACATGGTAACATGTGGTAATTGTAGCTCTAACATTCATAGTTTGCTACAAATCACTCCTGATTTCAGTAAACAGAAGTGCTGATTCCAAGTCTGTTTTGTACACAAAGAAAGATCAGTTGAGGTACAGTGATGTTTGCATGTCAACAAAAATGTACAGTAAAAGTGGTTAGCCCAGGTAACTAGGTAACAGTAACTATGTATATATTACATTTTATATTCAGCAAATGAAATAAATTATGTGCTTTGACATATATTCATACTGTACACAGTCACTATTTGTATTTGTTAGGAAGAGGCCCAGAGCAAAATCCTGAATTTGAACACCTAAACTGTTATACTTCAGATCTAAAAACAGATTCATATCTGAAGTGTCCAAGTGGCCTTTAATTTAATTTCAGAATTCTTGAATTAAAACCCTACTGTGGAAGACTGTGAAATCATGAAGTGCTTGGAATTGAGATGGATTGGCCCTTTCCTTTAACTTACGATTTCTAGTATTACTACACCATTATTTAAGCCAAATATTTGGCACTTTATTACAATAACGGTGAAAAGTTGGGGAAGGGGGATATAGAGGATGGGGCGGGGGTGGGGGAGGGTCAGGATTCTGAAAATGAGGGTCAACAATACCATAAATCCAGAAGCCAAGCCAAGGGTTACAATACTAGCCATCAGGCTGAGTCTAACAGATCATGTCAGGGGTCCAGCAAGCCTGTGGTCAAACAAGTCTGTGGTCAAGGCCAGGACTTATCACGGGGCGGGGGAGGCAGGAAGGCCATTTGGCCCAGGCCTCTTATTCATGGAGGGCCTCAAATTGGGACTTTTGACATTATCTCCAAATGAGTTTATACATACAGACACAGAGATACACTGACAGGATTGAAAGAAGACTTTCATCATACAACTTTAAACTTGTGTCCCATTACCGGGCCACACCACCTGTACTGCACTATGAATTAATATTTTTTAATATACCAAGAGCCTCAAAAAATGAAAGTGGACTAGGCCAGAAATCAGTATCTGGGGAATCCAATAAGCAGGATAGGGCAGGCATGAGTGAAACAGAGGTTCAAGTGGAAACGAAGTTGAAGTAATGCCGGAGGCAGGGCAAAAAGCTTGAAGGCAGAGGAAAGACAAGATCAGGAGCAGTGGGGTCCAGCAAGGAGGTCTACAGAAGGATTAGTGGGAGTACTGTTGCAGGAACAAGGCCCTGCAAGAAGGGGGAGGGGTTTATAGCCCTTCCATCAGGGCACTGTGGCCCCCACTGGTCCTCCCAAGTTATTTGAACCCATGTCTTGAAGGGGCCCCAGCTGCACTGTAGAAGTTGTATGGCTAGTCTCCTGGTGGTGCTACAGGCTGCTGCTCTGCCTTTGGGTATCATAGGCTGGGGGTTGAATCTCAGGGCCCTGAAAATTAAGCCCTGAGCCTGGTCATTCCTAAATATCCTATTTCTCAGGATCATACTTGCTACCTTTGGTGTATAGGAATGATCTATTACTGGAGATCCATAGCCTGATAGCGGCTAGCATCTGATTACCGAATAATTAAAGTGTTGTGCTGTTCAGAAAAAAGCAAGAAGCAATTTTAAAGCTATGTTCCAGTTTTTCAGTGTTGTGGCTGCCATGATATTTTTAGCTGGAAACAGCTAAAGTACTGAGGACTGCCTCAGCTTAATCCAGAGCTGTGTATTTCAATCCATGAGAATTTTAGACTTTTTTTTATATACTAACATAATAAAAATCATTTTGTTTTATCCTGTCTATGAAGATTGTTATCCTATTCCCAACACCCTGGTGTCTGAATACTTGAGACACTTTGCTGTCAGCCTCCATAGTCCCAGCTACTTGCCTAGGAACAGGGAGGACAAATGCAGTGTCTTGTAGTTTTCACTTTCAGCTGGTGTCACTCCCAGAAGTAACAGAGTTGCTGACACTTCTGCTAGTTTTAACCTTCAAGACAAATAGCGTCTTTCTTGGTGCATGGAGTCTGGAAGAGTTGGGCTTTTTGGGCATCAGTACATGAATGTGGAGACTGCTTCCGGACTGGTAATTGCCATGCTTTGATGGATTCCTGTATCTCATGTATCAGCACCCCCCTGCTTTAAAATATCAGCAGGAGTACTTGAACTAAAGGTCAAATAAGCTTTAGTTCAAGCACCCCTGCTGACATTTAAGTGTGGGGACACTGATACAGGAGACATGGTGGCACTTTAGTTAGAGCAGCAATCTGAGCCATTCTAATAAAAGTGCAGCCCCTCCCCCATCTCTGGAGCACATGTAGAAAAGTGCTCTTTGTATTGGCGAAATGGTTCTTGTACAGACATATTAAGAATTGGTGTTATCATATGAGAATAATGCCAGTGCCTCAAAGTTTCTCCATGTATTGGTACCAGTTGATACACTGGATCTTTCTATTACATATTATGGTCAACCTCTGCACTAGACACAGTGTGGACCTGGGATATGCAAAAAGTAAACCTTCCCCTTTGTACCCACAATGCCATCCCCTTCATGAGATGGTTTTGTATAGCTTCCAGACTAGACTTGTGTATTTATGATGCAGTTCAATCGGGCCTGGTTATAATGTAAACTATTAAATGAATTATTATGAAAGATATAACCTCATCATATGTCTGATATCAAGAATAGGGGAAGCTAAGTGGTACATGTCTCTGACTTCAAAGATAAAGAGTAATAATAGAATAGTAGTGTCTATTGTAATTTATGACACATTTACATCAAAGGCAATTCTAATTATAAATGGCTGCTTTTCTAGGTATGGTTTGAAAGCACTATATAGCCATCAAACATTAATATTATCAGGCTCTGTAGGGGTGTGTTGCTATCCAGGATTATAGACTGCAAGAACAGACTGAAGTAACAGCTCTCTGTTACAGAATTGGTGGAGAAATGCTTTTATCTATTTTCTTTGTTTACCAGCCCAGTTTGCAAATATAAGATATATATTTATTGTAATTATGATCTAAATTTAACTTCTAATCTCTGCATTCTTTCACTTTTGTAAACTATCAATATATGCTACACACTATCAAACTATCAATCGAAGTATAGTTAAATATAAGCAGAATATGAATGCACCCCCGTTTCCTGGAGGAAATAAGTGGCACTAGGTACCATCTCTCACTCCTGTACAGTGTGTTCACATTGTTCTGGAACAAGTAAAATTTGGATATTAAAACCTCAGTTATAAATTTCTCCATATTGTAGAACTTTGTCTTCCATGCCATGTCTGGTCCAACCCCAAAAATATACAACTATAGTTGTTCTGTGCCTTATCTAATTTCCTTTATCATTTGCCAGTTCCCAGTAGATTAGAATAATCCCCCAGAAATTAACACAACCTCTCTCTCTCTCTCTCTCTCTCCCCCTCTCTCTTCTTTCAGTCCTTTATTCTCATATTTTCATATGGCAATATCTCCCTCTAGGGAGCTTGTAATTTTTTGTGTCTGATACTACATTCATGTAAGTACACAAAAATGTTGCTGTTCGCTTTTTATTCAGGTTCTTCTACTGGATGCTGTATGATAGTATCTGCATGCTTTTCAACTGCATTAAGAAACATGACTAACAAACATTATAAATTGTTCACACATCCTCTCCTCAGATGGGGGGAGTACAGTTTTTTCTTTTTGTAAGGTATTTATTTATTTTTAAATATGCATTACACGTGTATTAGAGAAAAGAAGATGAAAGAAATATACTTTCATACCAAGTGGAAGGTACTTAATTTTTAATTCTTAGAGGAGTCATTGTCAATGAGAAACAGAGATTTCACCGGTGTCAGTGAAGGCAGTTAAATGCCTTATACTTTTATGGAATCTGATAATTATTACAACTGCTGAAATACAGAAACAGAAAATCCAAACAGTAAGAAAGACAATTTTCTTTTTTTAAGTCTAAGGATATCTTTAATAATGAGACTTAAAAAAAACATGCAGAATTTAACCAATACATTTTAAAAGAAAAAAACAGGTATTTAACTTGTCATCTTGCAAAATGACTAAAAACTCTGCTTGTGTGACCTCTAATTTCTAAATGAGATAATGTGCTATAGGGAACAATCTTTGTCTGTCAAGGAAATTGACTCAATGGCTTTACAGGCTTTTCATGAGTCTTGACTTTTGTAATACTATAGTGGAGATATGTGTCTATTATAAATATAACTAAGTATACCCATCATCATTTATTTGCTTTTGTGTCTCTTCAAAATTCAGTGTAATTACTTTTTATCATCAGCATGTTTTTTTAATTTTTAAGGTGAAGTCAGATCATAAATAAAATACCTATAAAGAAAGTACAGTCGAATACAAGAAAACATGAATCGTATTTCCTCTTGATGATAAAATATCATGTTTTGCAGAGTTTGCAGTTAAAGTGTTATGAGGGAACTAATCCATTCCCGGCCCTCAGAGGGTTGAATCAAAACTGGGTTTGAATTTACACCTGATAGGCAATGCAGCTCCTATCATCCTTCTCTATCTCCTGAATAGCGAACAACAAGGCTCTTCCTGTTCAGCAGGCTTGTTACTGTTAGATTGGCTTGTAAACCAAGCTAATGCAAGTCACAAAGTGTAGTAAATTGGCAGCTGCTCCTAACTGATGAAAAAAATAATTGCAATGTAAGGCAGAACAGGCTCTAAACTAATTTGTCCTCAGCAGAAAATAGGCATTATCAAATACAGAAAAACTATCTTAAAATAACCTTGACTACTTGCCTTGAAGCCAAAAGTCCTGGAATTTTGGATTCTGTGCTACTACATGTAGGTAGTTTATATGATGAAATTTCCCCTTCAGGAATGTTTTGCCTGTGTAGACATACGTCACCCAGGTTGAATTTGTATTTTTCAGAAGCAAGTTCATATGGTCAGGACCTGCTCACCATCTTGAGGTCAAAAGTTCCCAGGAAATTGATTTCTAGAATTTGCTATCTCTTGCAAGTAATTTTAACTGCAGAGGAAGCTGTTCACTGGTGCAAATAGCAAACTCTGTCATTGTTTTCGGACTTCATTTAAAGTTCATTGACGTCAACATGCTTTGGATTAGGTCCCAGATCTAGACATTCTCATGCATTTTCCAGAGAATTTAAATAGTAAAATGCACGAAAATGTATGACAATAAAATTCTGAGGGATGAGTTCGTGTGACTAGGATCTATATACAAGTAAATTGTCATTAAGACCTAATGTGACCCAAGGAATATCTCTGTTTCTTCTGCTATAATTTTCTATCACCCAGTGTGAATTAGAAGTGGGTTTTGCTAGAGGCAGGACCCAAATCTGACTGAGTATTCCCTGCCATTTCAATCAGTAATACCTTAACATTGTTTCATCACAAACTTCATTATCTTCAAGAAATGCCATTTTGGCTAAATAGAGAAAACTCCTTCATGAACTAGAAGGTAAATATCTGAAATGGCTTAAGGCTACACCATAAAGCAGAACATACTATTTCCATAAGAAATGGATTAATTATAACATATATGTTCATGGGTAATGCACCAGCTTGTCTCCAGTGGGCATGTTAACATTAGAGAGGAAGAAGTCAGGTGTCAAAGAGTTGACCATGGTATGCTGTGATAGAAAGAAACGTCCCTTTTCCAGCACCACCCAGGGAACGAAAATTTTAAGTTTTGCCTTCACATTCTTTGGGTATTATCCTGAGAAGACAAAACACCCTTAAAGTTGAACAACAGCTTAGAATATGAATTATGACATTGAGGGTATTAGTGGCAACAAATATTTTTTTCTTTAAAGATGAATAATAAGAAGTGCTACTGACATGACATCTCTTTAAGAAAACAGTAATATTTTAACCAGAATAATGCACAACCTCTTAATGTGCTGGAACAAAGAAGCCATTTTTAAAAGCAGTAAAAACTGCCATCTATGAGGTAAACGTGGATTAAGTACATATGCAGTCAAGCAAATCATTCAAAAAGCAAACTATAAAAGACTTCAGAAAAAATGACGACTGGCTTATGTCAAGTATACACATAAGTGTATTACTTGCAGCTAAAAAACCATAGATTTCATAGACATTAGGGCTGGAAGGGACCTCGGGAGATCATCGAGTCCAGCCCCCTGCCCAAAGGGCAGGAAGTCAGCTGGGGTC
>NW_017728907.1:270973-297924 GCF_001723895.1 Crocodylus porosus | reverse complement strand
GTCATCCCTTGGGGCGCTCTGGTGAACAGACGTTCCCCCAGATCCTGGTGGTCACCCCTGATAAACTTATAGGTGGCCATCAGATCACCCCTGCGCCTGCGCCTTTCCAGGCTAAAGAGCCCCATGGCTCTCAGCCTGTCATCGTAAGATCTGTTTTCCTGACCTCTGATCATGCGCGTGGCTCTCCTCATCCTTTTTGAATTGTGGAGCCCAAAACTGGATGCAGTACTCCAGCTGCGGCCTCACCAAGGCTGAAATACAACTGTTAAAACTCTTAAAAAATGAAAAGCTGGATGAATACAGCATGTTTTCAAACAGCACTACCTTATTTAAAATACTCATACGTTTAAAACACTGCTGGTTGGTGACCAAGAAAATATATTTTATTTAGTACGTGAAACTTGCCGGGGGCATGGAGTGGTACGTGGGTGATTAAAAAGACCTACACACTGTTTCTGTGTTTAGCAAACAGTTTTCTCTTTGGGCCTGATCCAAAGCCCATTTTCAGTTAACAAAAAGACATTAAATTAAAAGGGTGGTAGTCCAGTATTCTAATCACTTGCCATCACAAATACTTCTGTCTTTGCTTCTCATCTGCTGCTTAGGTCCTAATCCTGCAAGTAGTATTTTGGGACAATATCTCTATAGCACCACAGAAGCCCAGTGAATACTAACAAGCATGTTCTATCCTCCCACCCTCACTTTCATGTGCCAAATCTGGAAATGTGTCAGTGAAACTTCTGGGTACCCAATATAGCCTTTCTCAAGCATGTCAGGTAATGGTGATTTCAAGAGCACCTGGATGAGGTACACCTTGGGTGGCTTCAACAATGTATTTCCATGTTTGGCTCATGCAAATTGAATCCGGTGGGAAGCGTGGTCTCCAGAGCATCCCAACCTGAGAGTGCCAGGGATGTGGTGTAGACATATCCTACATGGGTACATAAAGTTCATGGCATGAATAGGAAAAGGTATGAAAAGCACTTAAGGCATGATTCAAGGAACATTGGTTGTAAATAACACTAAGGAACAACCAGATGCTTTTTTTACCTCAAAGAGCAGAATTTACACAGATTTGAGGCATTTAATTCACTAAATGAAATCTATTTTCCCACATATCCTGTATTCTGCTAAAATGCCAAGATAATTTACGTGTCTCCATCTCAGACTAAAAATTTCCCTGCAATCTTAAACTTGGCCCATTTTGTGCACCCAAAAAATACTCTAGGGTGGCCATTTAGGGATCTACCTTACTTCCTTCCATTCCAGTCCAATTTCACTGAGATGCATACATTTTGCAGAAGTGGCTAAAACCTTAGAGAAAAAACACAACTGACAACAGCTTGACAGTAATAAGGAGGAGAAATAGTGCCTGTCTTTCACCCAATAGCCTAGTCATTACAACCGAAATAGAGGAACCTTGAATTCTCAGTCCAGATCTCCCTAAGCGGGTTGGAACCTAAATTTTCCATGTCCCAGGAACGTACAATAAATACCGAGCTAGAGGCTAATTGGTGCTAAACACACTGAATCATAGAAAATTAGGGTTGGAAAGGACCTCAGGGAGCCATCTAGTCCAACTCCTTTCTCAAGGCAGGGCCATCTCCAAACAGATTATCTTTGTTTAACTGGGTCTTAGAAACCACCAAGGATAGAGATTCCACCACCTCACAAGGTAACTTGTTCCAGTGTTTAACTACCCTCCTAGTGAGAAAATTCTTCCTAACATCTAACATAAACATCCCTTGCTTCAACTTGAGACTGTTGCTCATTGTTCTGTATCTGCCACCGCTGTGAACAGTCTAGCTCCATCCACTTTTGAACCCCATTTCAGGTAGCTGAAGGTTGCTATTAAATCCCCTCTCAGTCTCCCCTTCTCTAGACTAAATAAGCTCAGTACTCTCAGTCTTTTCTAATGAGTCATGTCCACCAGTCCCCTGACCATTTTATTGCCCTCTGCTGGACCCTTTCCAATTTTTCCACAACCTTTTTGTAGTGGGAGACCCAAAACTGAACACAGTACTCCAGATGTGGCTTCATCAGTACTGAATAGAGGGGAATAATCACCTCCCTTGACCTACTGGCAACAATCCTACTGATGCAGACCAGTATGCCATTAGCCTTCTTTGCAACAAGGACACACTGCTGGTTCATATTCTGCTTATCGTCCACTTTTAACCCCCAGGTCCTTTTCTGCAGAGCTGTTGCCAAGGCATGGGATTGTTCTGTCCTACGTGCAGGACTTTGCACTTGTCCTTGTTGGACTTCATGAGATTTATTTTGGCCCAATCCTCCAATTTGTTTAGGTCACTCTGAATCCTAGCCCTACCCTTTAATGTATCTACTACTCCTCCTAACTTGATTTCATCTGCAAACTTGCTGAGAGTACACTCAATGTCATCTTCCACGTCATTGATGAAGACATTTAACAAAACCAGCCTCAGGACAGACCTCTGGGGCACTCCACTTGACTCCACATCCTCTACCCTTCCTGTTGAAACTAACCCATTGGGAAGCCAAGAGAAAAAGATTCATTGGATGCAGAAAAATAAGCAAGAGAGAGATGATGCTTTGGCCCAGTAAGATGTGCATTGCTCTGGGAGAGTGAGTCCTTGCTTTCCCAGGAAAGTCTGCAAGGTCTTTTCATTTTAAAGGGAGCCTCACTTCTCAAGCAGCCTCTGTTTGCTCCTAGATGAGCTGAGCAGGGGGTAGAGCTACTTGGCACCCCAGGTCCAAACAACTGGACACAGCCATGTTTAGCACCACACACCAAGGGTTACATTTAGAAATAGGAGGTGCACCTGAGGGGGCAGATACCATAACCATTAGGCTAGGTAGATTTCTATCTCTTAGCCATCTGGATGAAACTAGATCACAGGTTTGGAGACATCTTTGGCTGTGCTAAGACTCTCTGTTGAGAGAATAGAAAACTTTGTGCCTCCTGGGAAAAATACTGTATTTATTCAAATCCAACATGTGGATCTTTTCTGCAGTCTACATGGGGGGGGGGGGAACCCCAGCTTAGAGCCATGAAGTCATAGAGAAGTAAGGCTGGAAGGGACCTCCAGAGGTGGTCAAGTTCAACTCCCTGCCTGAAGCAGGATCATTCCTATCCAAACTATAATCTTGGATTTGAATATAAGGTGACTCCAGGATTAGGGTCAGAACCACAGCTGTTGCCACCACTACCTGCTCCTTGAAGCCTCAACCCACCTAACCTCTGCCCTCTGCTGCCTCCCCACCTCCACTAGTGACTTCTCACCTGCTCCCACTGTAGCAAAACCCTCAGTTTTTCTTTTTTTTTAGTTTAATTTAAAATGCATTCCCTCCTCTTCCCAACAATTTCTGACTTTTTCTCTCCCTCTCTATTCCCTATAGATAAGTATAAGTAAGCTAAGATATAGGATAAGCTTTAACATTTTTATTTTAGTAGCAAGGTTTTGGTTTTGGATATCCACTGTTTTATATTCTATAATTATTAGGTTTGTATTGATTTTTACTGTCGTATATTGTATTGTTAGCATTTTTGTATTGATTGTTATTGTTTCATATGGATATTGTATGGTTTAGGCCTGTGTTTGTAAGTGAACCAAAATCATGTCAAGTTTCCATTTTGTATGTCAAGCCTCCATCTTGTGTCCTCTGCTCGGGCATCCCTTGTCTTGCAACTATATGATTCACGTATTCCTCCCATGTAAATTGGTTCCTGGATGAATGAGAGTGATTGGGAATGATTGAAACACAATGGTAGCAGGCCTCTACTGAATGGCCTGTAACAACCAGACCATCACCTCGCATTGATTCATCCAGGAACCACAGACCTCACCCAGGAGCAGAGACAAGAACCCAGCATTTGAAAAACAAAAGACCCTGCAGAAAAGGCAACTCTATCATTGTACCCCACCATTACATACACCCAAAACTGCACATCCCTGCATGAAACACACATGCTCAGTACTCCAGGGGCTGACCCTTGCCTGAGCATGCCTCCTGTCACTAGGGTCACATAAGGTCTGCCACTATAGAAAGGGGCAGGTAAGACAGACCCAGTGGCATGCCCTCTCCATCTGGACCAGCACCATGCCACACCACCTATCCACCCTGAGGCCCTGCCGGCGTCCCCTCTCTCGACAACACCTACTGAACAAGGACCCCTTTCCAGCCTGGATAGGTAGATATTACCTGCACACCTCCTTCTACAATTTGGCCTTTCTCTCTCTCTCCTTCTCTCTCTCTTTCCTCCTGGACTTCAGCCCCTGCACCAAGCCTGTCTAACCCCTCCTGCCATTGTGGGGGGGGGGTGCAATGGAACCAATAAGACATTGTGTCACCATCTCCCCTGTTCAATAAAACCACTGTCATTTGCAACCCCGAGTTGGGTCATGTTTTACTAAATCCCAGTCCCTTCCTTATCTTAAATTCCAGCCTCATTCTCTCTCTCTCTCTTTCTTAGCTCTAGCTCCCACCCCTCTCCACTAGTTTCCCAATCTCTCAATTCCTATTGCCTTTTCCCTGTGACTTTCTGCTGCCTTTCTCTGCTTTCCTGCTGCCCCTGCCACTTTTCAGTCTCCCCTGTCACTTTTCCTGTGATTTTATGCTGTCCTTCTCTCTGTTTTCAGGCTTCCCCTGCACCTTCTGTAGTTCTCCCCCTGCAGCTTCCCAGCTCCTCTTAGCTGTCCTGCAGTTTTCTCCAGCAGCTGGAGCCTTTCTCCAGCTCCCAGCACCTACTGTCACTCCCTGCAACTTCTCTAGCTGCCCCGGAGCCATTTTCTGGCTCCCCACATCCACAGCCCCTCTTTAACACCCACATTTTCCCTTAGTCCCATTTTCCCTCTCGCCACCTACCTTTTCAGCTCCCCCGTAGCTGTGGCTCCAGTCCCAGCCTCTGTGCCGGCATGCTTCACTGTTCTGCAGGCTTTGGGCATTGTCTTTTAATCAATTAAGATCAATTAGTGTAAAGTTATCCCCGAGCCTCAGTTCTTCAGCCCAGGCCCCTGTAGTCTATAGTTGATTGTAATCCCGGTCCTGGTAACTTTAACTCTCTACACTTCTACTTTCTTACCTTAACCTTTCCCCAGGTATCCCAAGTACACCAAGCACATACATACATACACAGCACAACACCCAACTTAAGAACTCACCTGTGTGTATGTGTAGGTGGGTGGTACATGTGTAAATTAGTGAATAAACATATATATACATTTATAGATATCATCGTGTGTGCATGGTATATAAATTAGTAATCCACATATGTATATTGAATGTTCAGGTGTCGGAAACTGGTAACTGATTCTGTCTAAATTTAGTTTGTGTAGCATGTATGGGCTTAAACTGGTGATAGGTGTGCATGATAACTTTTGGGGTGTATAGTGTATGTGCTTGAATTGATAATAGGTATGCATGTGCCTAGGCTGGTTTGAATGTGTATGTGCCTGAGCTGGTAGTGTGTGTATGTATGCTCTTAACTGATTTGTGTGTTTGTATATGTGCAATTGTACACCATGCCCTCCTGACTAACAGCACAATATTGAGATCCTGAGCATTGGCCTGACCCTCAGGGCAACACCACTACCTTCTCCCCATCATCTCTGCCCCTTCATGCCACCACTTACCTTCAGTCATAGTTCTGGCTCAGGCCTGGCCTAGGCCACAGAGCATATGCTGACTCTGGACCCTGCCTGGCCTGGCCGGGCAGCAGCCACAGCCCCAACCCCATCTGGAGTTGTGACTACTACTGCTGCTGCCAGGCTGGATAGATGCGCTCTATGTAATGAGCCAGAATGGAGCTGGAGCCACAAGGAGAGTAAGTGGCACTGCTGGGGTGAGGAGGCAGCAGGGGGCCCAAGCAGGGTGAACAACTGGGGGGTGACAGGTGGCACAGGCATTGCAGGGGGACAAGAAGAGGAAAGGGGCAAGCACTGTGGAGGTGCAGGCATGGGGGGTACAAAAAGAGGTAGACTGCTGGGGGGGGCAAATGGTTGCGGGAAAGGAAGCAGGGAGAAAGGTGCAGGAGGTAAGTGTCACAGGTTAGGCCTCTTTAGTCCCCTACACCTGCCCCCTCTCACTGTCTACCCACCCACCACCTCCCCTCTGCCACTGCTTGCTTGGCTGCAGCAGTGAGGGGAGGGGTTGAATATAAGACAGCCCTCCAATAATTCATTTCTATACATGGAAAGTTATAACAACTTTATCATTGTTCCATGTATGGAATCTGATTATGGTGGTGGTTCATCTTAAATTCAAAGTCAGCTTGGATTCATGTAAATATGGTAGAAAATTTCCTATAAAAAACTGGAGGAGCTGTGGTTCACTTATTTAGATGAAATAGGATTGCCCCCCTGACTCTTATGGCTTTAGCATGAGGATCTGTACCTGCGTGGGATTTTACTTTAATTAACAGTTCAAGTTATTGCTTGTGAAATGAAGTCAAACTGTTACACTGTTTGCAGCGCTGTATTTTGTGCATACTCATAAAGATGAAAACGAGCAAGAACAATGCTGTTTCCATAGAGTTGTCTGTGTCTAAGGCATCTCCTACTGCTGACTGTAATCTGCTTACTACTTAATTAATATTTGTACAGAATTGAATACATGAAGCCAAACTCTGTTCTCCATTACAATGCAATAAATTCAAAACAATTCCAGTGACTTGGAGTCTCTCTGGATTTACACTTCTGAAGCAGAGAACACATTTTGGCTCCTCAATTATCTTTTAAGTGACTAAGACATTGACTTCTTATTTAATATCTGTATTTGTGCTTAAAACTCACTATCATTGCTGAAATCTTTGCACTCAATAGACAGAGGTTTTGTTAAGTGACCTGTAAGGGAACCTTTTTCCAGCCAAACCAATGACAGCCATGCTGGGCATGTGTCAGCTGGAAGCTGCACTTTGCATATCTTACAATAGCAACATTTCTGTCAATGCCAGAACTGTTGCAGTGATTCATTTTTCATGCAAATGTTACATCTTTTGTAATGCCAAGTAGAGGAAAGACAATGACACCTGACTGCACGATGTTTGCCACATGCATATTCTGAACACATGGAAATGTCTGCAACTGCAGATGGCCAACCCCAGCTGCTTGTAAAGTAAGCATTTGATCATGTGAACATCAGAGCATGATCTGATAGTCTGTAATGCTTTATGATGGCACAACATCATGCTCTTTTTGCCTCATTAGGCTGGCCTTTGAAGTCTAAGTTTTGCCCAGAACCTAACAGTGGATCTATGAAATATGAAATAAATTAACCCTTGTTGGAGCTAATCATATTACCATATACTCCACATTACCATAGAGCAGAACTGGCAATGCTTTCTACAACCAATAACATTACTGCAATAAATGAGATTAGAATCTGCAGAAGGTTAACAGCCCCTTCACTAACTGGGCACCAGGCCAGGACCATTGTAATTAAAGATACATACGTGAGAATAGTCAGAACATAAGGCCAGATGGCACTTAACAAGGCCACAGGCTCTTGTGATTAAAAGAGGAGCCTATGTCATTCTGGATTAGTACTACTTGTTATTTGCATTAAAGTTACACTGAAGGATCCAAACTAACTTTTGATTCTAGACTGAACAAAGGAACAAACATCACATTAAAATAGTGTGATTGTGCTACATGGATTTCCATAGTGACAAGGGAATGATTGATTGTAAGAATCAGTCAGTCAGTGTACAAGGGAATGATTGATTGTAGGTGTCAGATCTCACCAGATCAAAATTTTCATAAAGCAGAGAATCTGGACCACTGCACCACTCAATGACTACTCAGGTCAGATAAAGGACCCAGCTCCGAAATAAGACAGTGGCCTCCTACATCTGTGACCTTCATTTCTCTTCTTGTTATAAAATAGTGTTGTCCTGGAATTCAAACCTTTCCTAATCATTGGTCACAGAGGGCCAGATTTCTTTAAAGTATTTAATTGTTTACTGGGATTTTCAAATGTGTCTGGACTTCTACCTCCTACTGGCAGTCATGTCAACAATAACCCCTAAATCAATAATCTATTTACAGAGAGAATAACTTTAAAAAAGAAATAAATCTATAAACTGGCACTAACTAATGTCATATATTAAGTAGGTTAGATAGTATTCTCACAGTGCTGTACAGTGAGTCAGACCATCATTAGCAAGGCTGCAAACTGTCCCCATCATCTGCTTTCCCCCAGAACAGTTTTAATATTTACTATTCATCTTTTTTCCACTTCAGCTTCTTTCAGTTTCAGCTCATCGTTCCTTTTTTGCTCTTACCATTTCACCATGAAAGGATTATTGTAGGTGGAAACCTTTTAAACACATCTCATTCAGATTCAGTTGAAATCTACTATTTCAGAAGCCTTTAAGCCTTTATTTAAAGCCTTTAAATTATTATCAGCTCTACACTCCTCACAGTTAGGGGCTGGGTAGACGATAAAAACTATACACTAGAGAAAAACACATAATGCCACAGACAAGCCAGCAGGGATGGAGCAGATCATAAACCTACTTCCTCCTTTAAGTGCAGTGATTGAACTACACATTCCTTCCATTAATGGTGACTGAATTAGATGCTATTTTTTTTCTCCTTTAGAATTTAGTTGGAGCACCCACAGCTTCCATGGAGCTCATTTGGTACTGTGGGTGCTCAACAACTTTGGAAAATCAGATTTCCATCTGTAACAGGAGGCCTGCTCGGGATCCCTCTACTGGTGGCCCTGCCCACCTGCTATGGGCCAACCACCCTCCTTCTCACCTGCCATGCCTTGTTGTTAATTAATTGTTGTTAATTAAGTGGGAAGCTACAAATGTTATGCTCTGATGCGGGGGGGGTGCTATCTGCAGCTCTGTTCTTCCCGTACTCTGCAGTCCAAGCCTCACAGATGATATTTCTAAAATTCCTCTTTAAGTTAGGGTCTTGGCCACTGTGGGCCTACCCCTTCTCTCTCTAGCTAGGCCTGTCAGGCAAAGACCCACTGATTATGGTTTGACTCCCAGGCTCTAGCTCTCAAAAAAAACCTCTCTCTGGCGCTGGGGTTCCCACACCACAGTGGGCCCCCAATGAGGCCTCCCCCTTCCCCAGATAGCCTCACCCAAACCACTGGTCTTAACATTCAACACAAAACATAAGCTTCTATGGCCATATAATGAAAAAATGATAATACAGAAATAAAAGAGGCAATATGCCTGCTTACTTTAGATGATCATGAGGATGGCTCACAGCATGGCACAGTCTTCTGACAGTAGCACTGTGGTCATTGGGAGTCCCCCTCCTTGATGCCTCTCTGGCCTTCTCCACATGCCATTTGTAGGATCCTGGCCTTCCTGTTCCTGTCACCTGACCGGCTGGCAGGGCTTGAGCCTTAACCCCTATTTGACTGGCCGGCCATGACTGGAAGATTCTGGATTTAAAAGGACCACCCTGTCTCTTAGTAACAGGGCTAGGGTTCCCTGTTACACCATCCTTCCCCATGTAAAGCCATTCTAGAAAGACACTACAGAGTGCAAGTGTGTATGTGGACCTGCAGTGAAGCCAGTCATTCAGTTTTCCTGTAAAATCATCCTCATATTGATAAGGGAACCTAAGAATAACTATAGGTTAACACTAGAAAGACATTCACATTTCAAATGCTCAACCAAATCTACCAAAATTTTAAGTTGCAGTAATCAGTTTGGAACTCTTTGCTGCAATTCTATTCCACATAATAGCCAAGTAAGTGGACATAGGGCACATCTACATGTGTATTCATGTACTGTTGCTACAGTGCATTTAGTACCTCTAATATGAGGTACTACATAAATGAGCAGTAGCCAGTACTAATGCACAGTAGAGTTGTGTGGAACAGCAGCATTCCACTTTGACTTCTGTTTTGACAATTTGAATGGAACTGTTTCATTCCAAGCTTTGTTTCATTTTGAAAGCACAGTTCTGCTTCATTTAATTGAAACAGTTTCACTGTTTTGATGCACTTTCAACCTTTTGTCCATAGGCTATAATGGGAAAGCACAAAATAGCCTATAATTTTGTCATTTCTTGGCTGATTGTGATTAAAATTGCAGGGATGGTATCCCCATCTTAGGGCATGAAACCTGCCAAATTTCAAGGAGATAGATGCAGGGGTTTCTAGAAAACTGCACTTCAAGCTGCTGACAAGCAGAAGCCAGGGAGCAGGAGAGGCATCCTGTGATCTGGCAGGTAGATTGGGGGCCCGCACCCCCAGAAAGAGTCAAGGAGAGCCCTCACAGCCCTCCTGGGGGTGTGGGTGGGCCCCTAATCTGCCTGCCAGATGACAGGAGGCTGCTTCTGCAGCCTGGGACCCAGTGCTAAGGACCTGAGCCTGGCTGGGGGAAGCACCTCCTGCTGCCATGCTCAGTTCCCAGAGGTTCACAGCACTGGGAAACTCAGCCCAGCTGGGGTAAGTGCTTCCCCCAGCTTGGCTCCATTCCAAGTGCTGAGAAATTCAGTCCAGCTGGGGGAGGTGCTTCCCAGCACTGGGAATGGAGCCCACCTGGGAGAGGTGCTTCCTCCAGTTGGGCTGAGTTTCCCAGCATTAGGAATGGAGCCTATTGGTGGAAGATGCTTCCCCTCACTGGATTAAGTTCCCATCAGCTCGCAGCCCTGTGGAACTCAGCCCAGTGGTGGGAGGCAGAGCATAGCATCGGTTCTGTAAGCCTTCTGTCACCAGGCTGAGCTCCATGGGGCTGGTGGAGCTGATCAGAACACAGCCCAGCAGTGGGAGGCAAGCAGAACTGGTGCTGCACTCTGATTGGCTCCACCAGCCCCACAGAGCATCACCCAGTGGTGGGAGGTGGGGAGATCCAGGGCTGCACTCCCCACCAGGCTGAGCCACATGGGGCTGTGGAGCCACTCAGAGTGCAGCCCTGGGTCTCCCCTGCCTCCCACCACCCGGCTGACTTCTTTAAAATTTGAAACATTTCAAAACTTTTGTTTTGACACTGTTTTGAAGCCCTTCATTTCATTTCAATTTCACTATTTTGAGCTGGAAATGTGTCAAAACACCATCAAAATGATACAACTGGTGAAGCTTCATAAAAACCTAATGCATGGTAGCAATAATGCATGATGTTTCATGATGGTTAATGTGCAGTAGACTAATTCAACTGTGCATTAGCACAGTTTTTTTCTGTGACGCAGAAATGCACAGTAGAATTAGTCTCCTGCACATTAAGTGTCTCATGCAGACATGCCCATAGGTGTCTAAAAGCAATTCTGTTCCACCCTGTTTGAAGCCCAAAAAAGAGTTAATGTAAAATATGGGTATGTCCTCCTCGTAGTTACTTTTTTGTCACACAATTTTAAGTGAAAGATGAAAGTGTATTTCAAAAGTAGTTGCATTAATAGATTGTCAGACTTTGAACAGGGTGGAATAAAAAGAATCACACATAGATGACAAAGTCTACCTAGAAGAAGAAGTGGAATAGAATGAGGCCTTGTAAGGATCAAACCTATTTGTATGGTTTTCATTCCACACAAAGTTTCAGTATTCCATCAGAGGTGCAAAGACACAAATGTATTTAAAACAAAACAAATTCCCTGTCACCAGTATTTATTTTCTTCAAACTTTAGAAAAAGTTGAATTTCAGCTTAGACACTTAAACTTGGCCTAGTGTGATGCCCAAAGTTACCTCCCTTCTCCTCCTCAATAAAATAAAGTAAAGCAATATTCACAAAATATCAGTATCATAATATTGTGGTTCTCTACATCATTTCAAAAACATAGAGCAAACTTCTCCATGAATTCCATTAATTAACCATTGCATTACAAAGAATACAGCATGAACTTCAGCATTTTGTAATAAACAGAATCAGTTCAGTGATAAAAAAGCCAAACAAATGATGATTAAACAGTATTTAGATGGTTCACAACAAGTGACTAACACAGTGAATTTAGGACCAGTGCTTTGGGTGTTTGACAGGGAACTTACCACACCTGCTACTGTAGGATGGGAAGAGGCTACAGAGAGGGCCCAGGTGGCAATCAGGGAAGTCACCAGAGCATTAAGGGCAGTCTTATCCTGGCAGCTGACAGGGAAGAAGCTCCTGAGCAGGCTGCTGAGGGAGTGACTCTAGTGTGCATGGAGGTATGCAGCCTTAGGGCAGGGAACTCAACCTTAGGGATGGTGGAAAAGAGATCATGGAGCCAGGGCTGTGGAACATCTGTTGCTTTGTGGAAGGGCCTAAGGGGAGGTAAGGACATCCCAGCTGGCCAGAAGAAGAGAAGGACCAAAGGGCTAGAGACCCCAGAGAGAGAGCAGAGAGAAAGGCTGAGAGAGAATAGGAGGCTGGAGGGCCCAGGAAGTAGTTTGGGCCAAGGTACCTGTAAGTCTCACTGGCCTAGGAGAAGGGCCAGGGCCAAGAAGGGCCAAATACCATGAAAGGGCCATGGACAGAGTAGTGGAGCAGGAGAGACCATGGATATCAACTGGCCTAGTAGCAGGTCCAGGGCCTAAGGAGAGGGACCAAAGGCTGGGAGGGTCACAGTTGGAGACTGACAGGGCCAGGGACCTGCAGCCCAGAGAAAGGTGAAGTTGGGGTCAATGGCCTAGCACCTGGAAGAGATGGTAGAGACAGAGACAGTGGTCTCATGCCTACAAGAGAGAGAAATAGGTCAGGAAACCAGAACTATACCCAGGATTAGCCAGTATGGGTGAAGTGCCTGGGTGTGGATGGACAGAGATAGTGGCCTGAGCCCAGGAGAAGGCAGGCCTGAGCTATAGAGTGATAACATCTGGAAGACATGGGAGTGGGTATTGGGGAGAATGGAGCCCATATAATTAGACCTTAAGATGATGTTCAGTGACACTGGCACTCATGAAGAGATCTGATGTGGGAAGCCTTGAAGCAGCTCCCTTTTCTGAAAGTAGCCTTTCATCAAGGTGTGGCAGGTGAGGAAGGGAAGATTGCCCAAACAGAGTCAGGCTGTCAGGGTCTGACATCACTTGGACCCTGTTACAGTGTGCAAATGAACTACAGAGATCTAGGGTGAAGAATGTATGTGTACATAAAAATAGCTTACTCGAACCTATGCTAACCCTGCTATAACTCTCTACAGACAGTTCCCCTTCTGTATATTAGAACAGCTTCAGTGCTAAGCTAAAATTCAATGCTCAAATCAAACAAAATGCTGCCATATATTGCCATATCACTGGGGCACCCCGGCCATGTCCTATTTTGTCTAAGTATATTCTCTATCCTGCCATTGTGGTAGTTGAAAGTAGTGTGTTGTGTGAGAGCCCCTACGAAGTCCTTGTACAAGTGGAAGGTCCATTTTATATTGGTGGCATTTACCAAAATCAGTTTCAGTCAAAAGTATGCTGTTTAAGTAGGGTGTGGGTCAATCACAAAGTAAAGTCCAGGCCTTAGCCTAAGTTTCAATTTGCAGGATGACCAAAAATAAATTTCCTCTTGTTTAATTATTATAATCATTTTAGGCCATTTTTCTTTGCTTTTGAAATGTTTTAACGAGTCTCAAAGGTAAAATGTTGCTTAGTGCATTGGTGCTCAACCTTTTTCCCCAGAGGGCTGAATGGGCAGTGCCTAGTCTAACTGCAGACTGGGCCCAACTGGAAGCTCAAATCTAGTGCCTGGGGTGGGAGCAGTGGGGCCCTATCTTGTGGAGGTGGGGGCACAGGGCAACCCAGTCCCAATTCAGTTGCACAGAGGAAGGGGGCATGTCCCAGTCCTAATTCATCCCTACAAGGAGAGAGGGCATGGCCCAATCCCATTTCATCTGCATGTGGGGAGGGGTCTTGGCCTGTCCCTGATTCAACAGTGCATGGGGGAAGGGAGCATGGCCCAGCCCCAAACCAACAATGTAGGGGAAGGGGCATGGCCCCCCTGTTTCAGCCACATGGGGGGAAAGGGAAATTGGCCTGCCCCCATCCTGGCAATACAGGGAGAAGGGGGCATGGCCCAGACCTGATTCACCTGGGTAAGGAATAGTGGGTAGGGCCTGATCTGGCTGTGTGGTGTCAGGAAGCATGGGAATTTGGCAGTGGGAGAGGGTAGTGGTATTAATGGCCACTGCTCTGCCACTGCCAAATTACCTAATCCCCAGCAAACCCCACAAGCCAGATACCATGGCTCCATGGGAAACATTTGGCCCATGGGCCAGAGGTTGAGCACTCCCAGCTTGGAGCCTTTGATGGATATTTTTAACATTAAAATTGTGATGTAATTATAATTGGTCGTCTCAACCATATGGATATTATTTCTGCTTCCTGACTGGAATGAACAAATGAAAGATCTCGCAAGCTATGTGCCCCTCAAGGAGAGGAAGATAAAGAGGATTAATTTTAGGAATGCATAAATATTCTCTTTTACAGGCCCCACAGGTCATAAACACTGTTCAGCCTCTACTGTAAAACTTACTGGTTCGTACAAGAGTTTAAATATTATTATATTTAATTCAGACAAAATAACTTGTTCTTTCCTAATTGCAGAGGGCATGCCTTTGCAGAGCTTTGTTTTTCCCTAATTGCTTTTGAGAGGAGGCATAGCTTACCCTAGTCTGTCACTCAGCATCCCATTATCTCTCATATGTACCAAATGTAATGCACTTTATT
Source organism: Crocodylus porosus (assembly GCF_001723895.1). Taxonomy (NCBI): domain Eukaryota; kingdom Metazoa; phylum Chordata; order Crocodylia; family Crocodylidae; genus Crocodylus; species Crocodylus porosus. The sequence continues at coordinate 283,352 of NW_017728907.1, read as the reverse complement.
AAGTTATGCTTTTCTTTCAAGCGATGGTCTGGATCCAAAACCTTCCAAACTTAGTTGGATAAACTAAGAATTTATCCAACTAAGAAGAATCTTTACATAGCCATAAAAAGAATCTTTACAAATTACCCAAATATATCATTCAAATTAAAAGCTTTAAGGATTTATCTATATTTATTTATTTCTGTTTATTAAAATCTATTTCTTCAATCTGTCAAAGAAAGAGCTTAATTGTAAAATAGCTATACAAAGAAATAGTCTTCCCCACTGTGAAATTTGCTAGGAACCAAATGTAGCTATCTTGTTTTGGGAATAATTATTACACAAAACAGTATCGTTGGGCCCACATTAGTACACCTTATTCACCTAAGACTATTTATATGAAGTCCTGTTCTTAACAGATTCACACCAATACCATCATGCTCATTAGTGAAGAAATGTGCTCATTTCAAATTACAATAAAAGCAGACAAAGGCTTTTTATTTTTTTGGTTGATCACAGTGGAAGATGGATTTGAAATGAATATAATAATTGAATATCTGATTAACAGAATATCTGCCCCTTACAGTGGTTCTACAGAAGGATGCTATCTTCATGTAGAGAGTGCAGCCAGAAATGTTAATGCAGTCTTTTCCAGTGTCTAATACTTATTTTTTAATCTACCCATTTGTCTTGAATTATATTTAACTATATTCTGGCCAGTTCATTATCTACCCTAGCCAGGTTAAAAGGTCACTGTTATATTTGAAATCCATTACCAAGAGTCAGCTTACATCTATTAGTCATTAGTAAACACTATATTAATTTCTTGGTGAGCTGCACAACAATTACTCAGGTTCTGTAAGAGATGTGTAATATAGTAGCTGTAGTCCAGAAGGATTGTATCATTTTCCCAGTGAATAATTATCATGCTATCCTTGTAAATATTAATACGCCATGGCCACTGGAAAGATTGGATCCTTATGATAGAATGAAAATGTAAAGTTACACAATATATTGCACAGTTCTTCCCATAGCAATTCTTCTGTATTTCTTATGTCTCTTTTCAGAATTAGATAATACTTACTATTCCTTAGGTTTTTGCTGTTTGATTGTGATAGTCTATGGGTTTTATTGTAACGTTTCTGTTTTAAATATGTTAATATTGTTATAATGCTTTCTTATAAAACTAATATAAAGAGAAAGAAGGGTTAATAGGGTCTCAAAGTTTACTAAGTGTTACAGCTGCCTACCTGAAGGACAAGAGAAGAGGGATCTTCAGTACCAACAGGTCTTGAATAGCCACGATGATGATTCAGATGGGAAAGTGAAAAGCTACATAACAGTGTGTGGGTTCACTTGGGGACAGAGGGACTGCAAAACCCTTTGGAGTGGGGTAGAAAACCTTTGGCTGGGTGGCCTTTGCACCAATACATGCCTTTATTGAAGAGTAGCTGTCTTTTTTGCTGCTTGGAACTTTGGGTTGCAGTTTTTCTCCCCAACAAGAGCTCAGGAATGGAAATAGTAGCTAACTTACTGAGTCAGGGACATGACCAATTAGGGAGGGTCAGGGACTAACTGGTCTTAAAATAGGAAGGGGTCACGGCTCTCACCATGGTTGTCCTGGCTTCAGGGGGCACGCTCAGGCTAGAAATAGATGTTGTAGAATGAAGAGAAGTGTCATGGCACAGCTAAACCACTACATTGGGCACAACACATGTTGGCCCTTGTCCTGCCCTTCCTTGATGTTGCAGGATAAGGGACGATGTGATCCCATCACTTTCCCTACTCAGCGAAACCTGTTCCTTGCAACTGTGGGGCATGGGTCTGGCTGGGTGGAGAATCTCAACTTCTCCATTTATAGAGAGGTACCCAGAGATTCCCTAGGGTGCCTCTCTTTAAGTGGGAAAAGTGGGTGGTGCTCCAGAAACTTGAGCAGCCCTGAAGCCCCTAGAGCACCTGCCCAGGGTGATTGGAGAGTGGAAACATCTCATGCTGTTCATACCCTTCTACCACAGAGGCAATAGATGTCCACCACAATAAACTGGTAGAGTCTGTTGCTACCTTTTAGTGCACCACTGATTTTCCTTTGATGTGGCTCAATAAAAGTTGTAGACAGAAGTGACATTTTTTGCTTGTTTTGGGGGGTACCCAACTGGTGCTGGGGGGTGGGGTGGGTAGATTGGAGTCCCCCTAGCCCCCCATTCCAGTGAAGGCTGGGGAAATCTCAACATGGACCTCCCTCCCCTGCCATCTCCTCCTCCCATCCTGAGACAGCACTGGGGGGCCAGGAACTGGGGAGGTGAAACTAGGGGAAGAGGCTGCCTGGATAGGCTTAAAATTGGAGTTTGATCGCTCACTCTCCTAAACCAACAGCTAATGCCTCTAGGGTCAGAAGAATCAGTCTAACTCATGGCACTTTTTTGGAATTGTTACACCAGGAATCTGCACTTCTGTCACTGCCTAAAGGATATCGAAGTCTATTTTCTCACAATTTGTACCACCATGAACATTTTTATGGTGGCACAAATGAAATGTCAGGTTACATCTGTTTTCATCCTCAGGGACCAAGTGGGGCCACAATAGTCCATAACAACGACCTCTGGGTGGGGGAGGGGAGGTCTTAGACAATCAGCAAGGAGCTGATGTCTTCACCCATGGCCTTATGGTTGTGCTGATTCACAAATGCACTCAAATGCCTTATACCTATCCCTGTTCACAAGAGCACTTACACATGCATTTAAATATTGTCTAGCATTTTAGGACAGCCTTTTTGAATTAGGTCTCTTATGAATGGTCTGTCGGGGCGTAGCCCTGGTTAAGGTTATGTACTCAGTGGCCTAGTGCCTTCCTGGCCCAGTCCACTGGTCTTGCAATCAGTTGCCTGGAATTTGCTGTGGTGAGGCCTGACTCTCACCTACCACACCTTGATGTTATGGTGATGTTACCAATCAAAAGGTGTTAGTCTGTACCACAGCTGGCCAACAGCAACCTGAACAGGGATTTCTTCTGGGGCTCCAACCTCCCCTATACTACCTAATATCAGCCAGATGTTATGCCACTGATTATGTCTGTAGGTTTTATTGAGCAGTCTGTCTTTTTCTTTCTTTCATTATAGGCTTGCAAGTATCTCAACAGAAAATAGGATGGGTTTCAATACAGACAAGTGCAGGGTGATGCACTTAGGCAGTAGGAGCAAGCAGCACACTTATAAGCTGGGAAACTCCTTCCTCAAGAGCACAGTGGAAGAAAGAGATCTTGGAATCATTACTGACTCCAAGAAAACTTGGGCCGACAATGCAAGGTTACAGTCAGTAGGGCTAACTGTACCTTGTCATGCATCCACAGATGCATCTCAAGCAGGACCAAGGAGGTGATCCTCCCCCTCTATGTGACACTGGTCAGGCTGCAGCTGGAGTACTGTGTCCAGTTCTGGGCCCTGCACTTCAGGAGGGATGTGGACAGCATTGAGAGGGTACATAAGAGGGCCACCACATGATCTGGGGACAGCAGGGCAGACCCTACAAAGAGAGGCTATGGGACCTTAACCTATTCAGTCTTCACAAGAGAAAGCTGAGGGGGGACCTGGTGGCCATCTGTAAATTCACTAGGGGGGATCAGCAGGGTTTGGGAGAGACCTTGTTCCCCCGAGCACCCCCTGGGGTAACAAGAAATAACAGCCACAAGTTGTTAGAGAGTAGGTTCAGACTAGACATCCAAAGGCACTACTTTACAGTCAGGGCAGCTAGGATCTGGAACCAACTTCCAAGGGAAGTGGTGCTGGCTCCTACCCTGGGGATCTTTAAGAGGAAGCTTGATGTCTCTCTCGCTGGGGTCATTTGAAACCCATTTTTCTCTCCTGCCCAGGGCAAGGGGTCGGACTAGAAGATCTACAAGGTCACTTCTGACCCTACTTCTATGAATCTATGAATCTATAAGTCTCGACAGAATGAAAAGGAGAGGACTACTGGGCTTCCTCTATCCCTAAGTAAATCTTGTGGGTTGTCTTTGGAGGGTCTTATGTCCTCCCACTCTTTTGGGGTGGCACACCTTTTAATAATTCAAAGCAAACTGAACAAACCAAAAGAAAAACACTGTCTGGACTTTCTGCTCCTTTGAGCTTGATGCTCCCTGACTCCTAACCAGTTGCTCTCCCGTCAGGTCATCTCACCATTGTCCAGAACTTAGTCATGGCCTATTGTTCTTTGCAGTTCCCTTTTTTCAGTCTTTATGATTGAGGTTCTGCCTGTCTGGCCTTCTCACTCTGCTGACCCACTTGGGGCTCCAGCAATAATAATAAAAAAAAGAACACAAACAGCTAGCACCTTAATTAGGGCATGTCCACTTTTCCTGCAGCTAGCCTGTATCTAGCAGAGCTTGCATTTCTTCTCCCAATGGCATTCTCACAGTTAGTGTCTCCCAGCTCAGCAGAGCTCAGCCAAGCTCTCTTGCCAGCCCACAGCCAGCTCCCTGGGGCTTGGAGGCTCCCACCTAATGTCTCAAGCCTCAGGACACACCTTTCCTCCTCAGCTCCCTGCTCTCCTCCCTCACATCTTCCAGTGCATGCCTTCTTTCACCACTCCAGGGCCACTCTAGACAAATGGAGCAGCTGCTCTAGAACCATGGCTCCTGTGGCATTCTCTTTTCTTATGGTGCTGCCATCTCTTGCCTTGCTGTCTTGTCTTCCCCTGAAATGAGTTTTGTTCTGTTTTCCTGTTCTCCTTCATATGGTCCTATAAAAACAATGAGGCAACAGATTAAGTTAAGTTGCTGCTCTCACTGAGTTTCAGAAATTTACCACTGTGATAAGAGAATATAGAGTGCCTGGAATGTATGTGGCTTCTGGCACTATGAGGGGAAGAATGAGTATTGAAGCAGTTTTGCTTTGCGATCTCAGGCTTTAAGCATGTCTGGGTGTGTCCGCACATGTGCTTTTGCAGCAGCTCTAATAGAAGCGGTGCAAATTTGGGCAGGGGCCCTTTGCTTCAGTGCATGTGCTCGGACATGCACTTTTGGTGTGGAGCAAATTGTGCCACTTGGGGCAAAATAACCCTGCCTGGCTTCTCCCAGATCTACAGCCAGGGGGAGCTAGAGCCTGGGGTCAGCACCTCTGCTGTCCCCATCAGTATAAAAATCTGTCCTGGAAAGTAGCTCAGGGCTACTACTCTCAGGAGCTTCTGGGGCCCAGCCAATTGGTACCTGGGGACACTAACCAGGGGCCTTGGGAGGCCTGGCAGGGGGGAGGGGCCAGCCACGGCAGGGCTCGAGGGCACTGGGGGGGCTGGCAGGGGGAGGGGCCGGCCAGGGTAGGGGGAGGAGGCCTCAGGGGGACTGGTGGGGGAGGGGCCAGTCAGGGAAGGGGTTGAGGGGACTGGGGGATTGGGAAGGGCCATGGGGGGTCCCCCCAATGGTCCCCTCCCCCCTCCTACAGCCCCCCCAACTCATTACTCAGTGGCACTGGAGCCCTAGTGCTGAAACATGCAGCCTGGCCAGTTGCGTGTTTCAGTACCAGGGTGAGGGGCAAAACGTAGAGACACTCTGTGGAGGACACAGCCTCCTGTTGCCTCAGGGAAACCGTGCCCTGCTCCAATTTTTTAAACTATTTTTTACATTCCTGGATATCTAGGGGTCCAATTTTCTCCCTGTGCTGCAAATTTGCAGTGTGGGGAAGTTTTTCATTCCTGCACGTGCCTGTTGCCCCACCTCAAAGCGGTTTGAGGGGGCAAGAGGCATGTGCGCACTCATCTGGACACACTCTTTGAGTTCTTAACACAAGCTTGTGCTTTTTTATAGATGGCAGAGCATTTTTCAGTTTTGGGTGTGCAAATAAGAAAGTTAGGACTGAGGAGTTACAAACACTTCCATTGATCATTCTTCTCCCTCTTGAATATTTTACTTTGTTATAATTGTTTCATATGCTTCTATACATTACCTGCAAGATCCAGGAAGGTTCATGTGGGTTTTTTTCCACTTCTCAATGCATTCTAGGGTTTTTTGCCTTCCTCTGAAGCATCAGACATTGGCTACATCTGGAGATGGGGAATTGGCTGGGTTCAGTGCCATGAATCTCAGGTCAGATCATCATGTTGGAATTTTTTGTCTCCTTCTGTGGGGCCTAGTCTCCTTCCAGATCATTCTGTCATAGTTTAACTATCCAGTTCCCTGTCTTAGGTCTTGGTGGTGTCCTTGTCTCTTGTACTCTTTTTCTGTGGCACATTGCAGAGGTTTTTTTGTTTGTTTTTTTTAAATACCAAAGACCCTAAGTGTGTTATGGGGGATCTTAATGGCTTTAGCATGCACAAAGGATTAGAATGGTTGTTTTTATAGACTTTTTTGTTTTCCTTTGCTACTATTCTTCACTCTATTTCTGTCATCTTGGCCTTTATATTTCTCTTCTTCCATGGATGTTATGACAGTGATCTCAGGAAATGCAGCTGAAGCATGAATGAGTTTTCTACTAGACATTGTGTACTGTCTATAATTGGGAAAATGAGATATTGATTCTTAAACAAGTACTCAAGTCATCTAATTAGTTGATCAAATATAGCCCTTAGCAAGCATTCCCATGCACATTTGCTTATGACACAAAGTGAAAAAGCTTTCTGATAATCAGGGAAGCTTTTAATAGAGAAAATTATTTTTCTTTCTATTGCTTATCCAGGCATCTGCTTCCTGTGCTTTTTAAAATAATGGTAAAAGAACAGCCTCTTTCTGAAGTGTTGGAATTCAGTATTTTGCCCAGGATTATTTAATATATCCACTACCTGAAACAGACATCAGCTTGATCTGAATTTATGCAGTCTAAAATTTTACATTTATATAATCATATCCATCCAGCAGACTTAAGAAATATATCCTAAGAACTTAGAACTAAATATACTTATTATACTGATTTTTTTGTTTCCTCCAATAACCTTTGTTTCTTTAACATTTCACCATATTTTATTTCAGTGAAAAAATGTCCAAGATAGGCCTAAGAGAAAGTTGTTCTCTGCAATGAAAGGAAACAAACTCAAGTTGAAAAGAGATATATATTGGCAAATTAAACATTTGGATCAGGTACTTGGATTTAACACAGAGGTGATGCACAGATTCTGCAAAAATTCTGAAATGCTGATATTTTTGCTTAGCTGTATTATTTTTTGCATCATAGTGAAGAGGCGGGGAGTGAAAACCAAGGAGTATCTTGGCTTTCTGGAAACTTTCCTTGACAAGATCTTTTTAGTAAAATTGTTTATTAATGCCTTCCTGAGATTAAGATGCAATAAAATACAAAAAGATACAATGAGTAAATGGAGAAGGAGAAAGCAGGAAAAGGTAATCATTATAACATGAACTATGTAAATGAGCCACATTTTAAAAGGGATGGTGTAGGTAACCAGTCTACCATGCTCACCAAAAGAGGGGGGGGAAAAAGATAAAAGAATTGCAGTATTAGGTAGAAACAAGTACAAAGTACAATGACATTCCTTACAGAGATGAAAGTGGGCTTTTATCAGAAATGTTGCATGTCTTTCAGGTGCTTTAAATACTACTGTAAAGTAAGCTTTTTTTTCTTCAGAGTTTAAATCAGAATCCTAGGGTGCAGAGAGACATAACACTTAACTTATTCCAAGAATGTCACTGATTGAGAACTGATTCATACTTGTCACTCGACAAGAGTATCAGCATGTATGCTGCAAAGTGTTCTAAGTGGAATAATCAACTTTTAGGGATTGCACTGCAAAATACAACCAGGAGATGATAAAGCATCCAGGCCATCAATCCTTCCAATACTTGGAACTTCCCCAGGATTCCACTAAAGGGGGAAGAAGACCCAGATTAGCTTAATGCCAAGAAAGAGGAAGATGTCATGGCCTTTAATTGCAATTTCCCTTTAAAAAAAAATAAAAGACTGATTGCATTCAATAAAGACTGTAATTAGACTTTACCAAAATCTCTGTGGTGGTATCCTCACTAGTGATGCACAGGTGAGTATGTGGAGGCGGGTTGGACCCCATAAGAGAAGGTGGACCCCACTTGGCAAGAACCCAGGATCACTTGGGGTAGGAGTTAAAATTGAAGGGTTGTTGAGGGCTTCAGGGTCTGTATGGCCACCTACTTGTGGGGACCGAGAGGCTGGGTGCTCTAGCATTCCCTCCCACCACCACCACCCCATGATTGTCAGCGTTTTCAACCCTTCTGCTGAAAAATGGCTTGTCAATTTTAGTTCTCTGGGATTTTCAGGCTAATTTGAAGTTCGAGTGGAATGGAGAGGTTGCCAGGTTCGGGGGGAGGGGGGTGGTCTAATCTAACACAGAGTAATCCTCAATGGTGCAGTGATGTACAACAAGACAAATTTTGAGAAAACTTGCCTAAGTACAGAGGGGAGAGATGAATTGCCTCAGTACAGAGGGGATAGATGAGAGAGACAAAGGGAAAGAAGGGTGACCCAACATCACCAGAATCGACTCCTCCTTCCCGTAACTGTTTTACATGTCTGTAGTCAAACATGCAGATCTTGGATTGGCCTCCTCAATCATTTACAGATTCACAAATGACTTTCCTATGTACTGAATGACTGTTCTTCTTATTGACCCCCCTTACTGCTGCCAACATGATTCTGCACACCAGCCTGCACAGAAGCTGAATGGGCTTTTAAAAAAGCAAAGGTGACAAGTTTTCACTTCTACCTACTCTGTTGGTAGAAGTATGACAGTAGTACTGCCAGTGCTGGACTTAAATTCCATGAATTCCTCTTTCCAGATAACTTCAGTAATTAACTCCCTTAGTTTGCCAAAATTTCTGCTTGCAAAGTAACTACAGACCTACTTTTATGTCCCGATACCTGAAAGTGAATCAACTCATGAATAAGTTTATTTTCCATGGGGTCTTCATATCTCTCCAAAATTACTGTAAAATAGAATCATCTGTATTAGGAGCCACAAGGCACATGGGAGGCAGGGAACCATGGCAGGCTGAAAATGAAAATGACAAACCCTTTTGGCTGTGGCTTATCTCAGCCAAACTGACACTTTCCTCTGCACTCAGCTCTCTTTGTAAAACTCTGGAGGAACCTACAAAGCATGCTGGGATCTCTGCAGACTAGCACCCTGGCTACGGAGCACTAACAGAACAATCTCTTACCTAAGTTTTTGGTAGTCTGAATGACCAGGTACTTAACCAGATATTCATTTATTTCCCATTACTTTTTCATGATGCTGCAAATTCTCCAGAAATTCTTACCATAGCACCGGTGTTGTATGAAAGTTTTATTTTTTGATATGTATGTATGTATTTATTGGACTGATGTATATTCTGTTCTCTCTAACAAAGTCATTAAAACAGATAAAATAATAAAGCAATAGTAAAACAGTTCCCCAAAACTTAACCCTACCTGTTAAAAGCCTGCCTAAATAAAAAGGTCTTACAGTGCTTCTAAAAAATGACCAGGCTTCAGATTCAGCAGGCTTCAAGAGAGAGAGGCAATTACGGAGCTGAGGAATAGCATCTGAGAATACCCTCCTACCTGATCATAGCGATCATTATACAGCACAAGGAAGGAGGCAATCCCTTAAGGATATAGGACCAGGCCAGTTAGAGCTACATAGGTCAAAAACAGCACCTTGAATTGCACCAGAAAAGCTACAGAAAGCCAATGCTGACTTCTGGTAACTCAAATGCATCAGAAGGTAGGCTGCTGTGTTCTGTACCAGCTGCAGCCTTACCCAGGTTCTGGGTAAGGAAAGAGATTGTAAGACCTGGGTTGAGACTGAGCTGGGTGTCATCAGCATACTGGTGGCACCATACTCCAAATCTCTGAATGACCTCACACAGCAGCCTCAGATAAATTTTGAACAGGAGGGACAACAAGATTGAACCCTGGAGGATCCTAAAGAAAAGATATCAAGGATATGACAAGCACTGACCCATCACCATCCTCTGGAATCTCCCTGTTAGGAAAGAACAGAAATAGTTAAGAATGATCCTGTAAACACCTCGTAGTCAGCGCAGAGAAGTTCTATTCTTGGATGCAAGAAAGGTGGCTTACCAGAGGAGTCAAGGAGTGCTTAAAAAAAGAAAAAAGGAGGCTTACAGACAGTGGAAACAAGCAGTGATCACCAAGGAGGAATACATAAGTATACCCCATATTTGTAGGGAGAGGATAAGAAAGGCAAGGGCAGTGACTGAGGTTAGGTTGGTAACTGAAATCAAGGACAATAAGAAGTCCTTCTTTAGGTGTATAAGGAGCAGGAGGAAGACCAAGGGAAATGTGGCACCCATGCAGAATGGGACAGGACAGCTGATAACAGACAGTCAGGAGACAGCAAAATTCTTTAATGAATACTTTGAGCTGAAGTCCCTGCATACAAATTGTGGTTGTCTGCCTGGTCAGATACTGGAAAGAGATAATGTGTGCTAATCTTTAAGAAGGGGAGGAGGCAGGATCCAGGCAGCTGTAGGCCAATCAGTTTGAGCTCAATACCATGTAAAATTTTGGGAAAAAAATGTCAAGAAGTCCATTTATGAGAGACTGGCAGAAGGCAAGATGCTGAGGGATAGCCAACATGGTTTTGTTGCAGGCAGGTCATGTCTGACTAACTTAATCTCCTTCTATGATCAAGTAATGAAACACTTAGATGTGGGAGATGCATTTGTGTCATATACTTGGATTTTAAAAAGGCCTTCAATATGGTCTTCCATGATGTTCTTATAAAAAACAAACAAACTAGAGGATCATGGTCTGGCAGAGTCTATGGTCAGGTGGGTTGGGAACTGGCTAAGGGGTGAAACCCAGAAAGTGTTAATGGATGGGTCTGTTTCATCTTTGAGGGATGTGGCCAGTGCTGTCCTGCAGGATTCAGTTCCTGGCCCCATGGTGTTCAGCATCTTTATCAATAATTTAGATGAGGATGTGGAAAGAACACTGGCCAAGTTTGTGGATGATACTAAGTTATGGGAAAAGGTGGTCATGGTAGGGGTTAGGATGCAGAGCCAAACAGACCTGGACAAGCTGGAGCGGTAGGCAGAGTGGAACCATATTCAGTTCAATAAGGATAAATGCAGAGTACTTCATATGGAGAGAAGTAACCAGTGACATGAATACAGGTTAGGAGGAAATGTCCTGGTTAGCACAATGGCTGAAAGAGACCTCAGGACTATGGTTGATTACAGGATGAACACAAGCTGCCAGTGTAATGCTGTAGCCAACAGAGCTAATAGCACACTGGGATGCATTAGCTCAGAGATTTTCAACTTTTTTATTAAGTGTACCCTCAGTGGCCAGATGTGGAACAGGGACACAGCTGGACATGGAGCAGATAATGGGGTGTGGCCCAAAGAGGGGCACCATTGCCCTCACACTCCCCACCCTCTTGCCCTGATCCTGGGACGTGCAAGCATGGGGTGGTAGGTCACAGTGCTTTGTTCCTCCCTGCCTGCATGTACCCCCTAGCGCCTTCCCAAGTACCACTGCATTAACTGATGCATCATGAGCAGAACTAAGAAAGTGATTCTTCCTCTCTATTCTGCACTGATGAGACCCCAGCTGGAGTACTGTGCTCAGTTCTGGGCACCACACTTCAAAAAAGACATGGAGAATCTATCTTGAAAGGGTCCTGAAAAGGGCCACAAAAATGATTAAGGGCCTGGAGGACAAGCCTTATAAATTTTCAGGAGAGACAACCTGAATTAACCAGACCATTCACTACCTGAAACAGTTCTAACATATGACAATTTACAAATGTGATGGCAGTGGAGGAAAAAAAACCCTGTACTTTTGGCTACCACTGCTATAGCATAGTCCTTAAAATAGGATTTATACCATAATCCAGGGGTGGACAACCTGAGGCATGCATGCCACAAGTGTCATGGATAGACTCTGTATGTGGTATATGGCAGACTGGGGAGGGCATAAGCAATACAGTGGTAAAAAGTGCAGTTGGCAGAAAAGAGCAACAGATTGAGCAGGGAGCACAGAGCAGGAAGTAGGAAACAAAGCAGTAGATCAGGCTGAAAGCATATGGCAGGGAGCAGAAAGCAGAACAGGTGACTGAGCAGGCGAATGGGATTGGTGTAGCAGTCCAGGGCCTAGGGAGCTAATATTGGCACTTCTGCCAAAAATGTTGCTCCCCACTGCTGTAATCAATCAGCTATTGCTGTAATTAATCATGAGTTAATACCATGTCTGCTCCTATCACTGTCCCTCCCACTTCAGCTGCTGTAGCTCCCCTATTTGCCAGAGGAATTTGCACCACCACAGGAGTGGATGTCTATGGGTGCATCTACACGTGCACATTTACTGCACAGTAACTGAAATTACTGCACAGTATAGGCACACGTGTACACATTTTTACTAGATTTGCCCGCTACTTTGGGGTGTGCTCATTTATTAGGGCTAGGGTCTTGGTAATTCTATCAATGT
>NW_017728907.1:257450-270873 GCF_001723895.1 Crocodylus porosus | reverse complement strand
TCTCACTGCATCTTAATCAGTTTCTGTTTAGGTGGGGAGGGCGATTCTTTGTGAGTCAGACAGTCTGTGTCCTGTGTCAGGGTTCCCCAAGAACATGGAGCTGACAGGTAACAACATGCATACCCATACTATGCAGTAAATATGGTGACTTATGCTGACTTGAGCATACATTTGATACCTGCATCATTCAGGTATCAAATTTATGCCTGATTAGTTACTGTGCAGTAATGAACATATAGATGCCTTACTGCTCACTAGCACTGTGTGTGTGGACTGATTTAGGACTAACTTTAGTCCCAAGTCAGTCCACATGCAAAGTTAATGTGCTTTAACACCTACATGGGTAGATGCTGGCCTATTTCTGCTTGTTGCACAGCAAATTTAAACTGGCATAAATGCACATGTAGAAATGCCTAGAGTGTCTGTCCAAAGTCAGTCTGCTATTCAAGAATTTGACCATTTTTGCAGGAAAAATCTGTGAAACTGCTCCATGCTGCATTTTCAAGGGAACATAATGTATTTATTTCTGCATTGCTGTTTCTTTAGATTTTTGACTGCTGGGCCTTGAACACCCAGACACGTGTGGCCTTGGTCCGAGTGGCCAGTGGTGTTCACCCCAGTTTCCAGTAAGCTGTTGAGTAGGTGTTTGCTCCCCAAATGGCCTCCTCCAATCTCACCTGCCATGACTTTGAATGATACCCCAGTGGTGGGGTGACTACTCGGGGTCCCTCTGTGGCATGAGATTTGCCCGGCAGTCGCCTGGGGGGCTCAACCTCCCCTACACCCCGACCTTACGCCACACCTTGATGGGTTGCTGAGTCTTCCTGGCCACACTCCCTCTCTTGTTGAGTTGCAGCAGCCTTGCTAGCCACCTCCTATCCCAGGCACAGGGTCCCGAGGTGGATTCACTTAGTCTGCCTAGGGTTACCTGCAGTCGGTAATCTCAGCTTTAAACATATCCCTTCTAGGGTATGACGCCTGACTCATGCCTTATACAAAAGGGTGAAGTCCATATGAGCTCTCCAGTGGCTACCTCAGCTGTGTCTTCTACTCCTACCCCTCAAGCTCTCCAAATGGGGAAACACAAAGGAAAGCACAAAATAATACTCTACAGTGTTGTGAGGGATCTGTGCAGCTCCTTCCCTGACCCCTACATCAGGGTGCTGGGTGCCTTACTCCCTAAAACCTCTCCTGGGGATGATTCCTACATGGGGCTGGGTACCTGTGGTCCCTCGCTTGGGTGGTCTCTCCCACTTTATCTGGCTGTTCCTGGGATATGGCCTTGCTCCTCTTCTCTCTCTTCAGTGATGTCACTATTCGGGTGCCTCATAGCCCCTCTGTGTACACCCAGTTGCTCCTTACATCCAGGGGTGGCACCCTGTCTCTTCACAGCTTTTCACACTGCTCCTGCCTGGTGCCTCTTGAAGGGAAATCTTCCTTGCCTCCCAAGTGTCCCCAGTGCTGCCATGTGTTATGTTGTCACTTGTCGCATCCACCTCTCTGCTCCCTTACCACTGTTGCTGCCCTCACCAGCTGCAGGAGCTTCTTCTGGCTCACCATTTACTCTGACAAGGTGTCCCCCACTGTTGCCATCCTGCTCAGCATCAGGAGCCTCCTCAGGCTTTTTGTCTGCCCAGACTGGCTGTCTTCCTGTCTCCCTGAGGGACTCCTAAGAGGCTCCCTGGGGTGGTGCCCTCCTCAGGTCTGCTCCCTCTCTCCCCGTCTTCACCAGCGGTTTGTTTTTATTCCCACTGGCTGGTGATTGCTGGTGACATCACCAGCCACCTTTAGGTGTATGAAGACGTGGCTGACGAGCTGTGCAGATTTCTTTTCTCGTTCCAGCTGCACCACGGTTCCTGCTGCAGGTAAGTAGTTTTTATGTTTAATTTTTATGTTTATCTTATTTTCTTCATGGGGATCTTGTTCCTGGGTTCCCCCTTTTGAGTTCGGGGTCCTTCCTCCCACTTTCTCCTGGGACAAGATCTGTTTTCCATTGTTGATATATTTATGTGCTCTGTTCAATTTTTCCAGTCTTAGGTAAAATGGGTTTATCTTTCAGTGATAATATGCTAGGAACATTCTTAGGCATATCCTTCTGTTTACATTACTAATATAAATTCTATCAAGTTTTCTTGGAACAAAATCAACTGGTGTTTTGCAGTATTCTGAAGTAAGTGTTTAATTTCATGTAAATTTTACCTCATCATTCTTTTTACATTCAAGCAAATTTCTGTTTATTTCAGTCATTCTTGCTAAGTCAGAAGATAAAAGTGCTTATGAGCCTTTTTGGAGCGTCAGGAGAAAGCCAAGTGAAGACAAAATACAAGCAGAAATTTCCATGATATGGAGCTGGAAGGTTTCTTCTTTATCATCGCATTTGCCAATGGGTTTGGTGATTCATCATAGGGTCAAGAGGCATAGATCACAAAATCCACAGATGTTGCAGGATCTTAGACTTCAGATATTGGGAGAAAACCAGACCATTTGGGAGGGACAGGCTTCCTGGAATATGTTCATATTTCTTGTCAATGCCATTTGATCTTGAAACTTACTACATAACCCTACTGGCCTAAGTAGGATTTTCTCAATTTTTTGCAGATGCAAATGAGTACCTTGCGGTAATGAGTTCTGGCAAGGTCATTCCAACTGGGTGTTTTTCTGCATATACATGCTGCAGAGGAACTCTGCACTGACAATGCTCCTTCTAACATAGGTACTTCCTTCTCAAACCTCACCAAATACAGAAACCATAGTTCAGAAAGAGAGGACAATATTGTTCAAGATATAGATGCCATGTATATATTTAAGGCCATTTAAGTAGGTATTCTACTTATTTCATCTCTTCTTCAGCACAATGTAGGCCAATTACAAAAGGTTTTTCAGCTTCAGATTATGGCTTTGCTGCTAATGAGACACTGAATTTACTGGTACATTAAACATACAATGCCAAATGCATAAAATAATGATATGACAATAAAGCAATTATAGTTTTAAACACAATGGATTGCAAAAGGGTCAAAAATGTGAATTGCTTTGCATTTTTATTTGTATAGGCACCGTAATGTAGCTTTTGTTGCGTCACAATGCTGTTGTTTTTTGGGGGGTTGCTTTTATTCTGAATATTAGGCATAGTTATGGCACACAAAATTTGGATTAGAGTGGTACCAACTGTGTAATTTGGTGACTAATTTTGGAATATCATTCTCTGGTATCTTCAGAATGAATAATATCATCATTTTTATGACAATCCAGAGAGACATTAGACAAGCCATACATACTAAGTAAACTATATAAACACTGTATTTATCCATGCACAAATGTTTATTACAGGAGTTCTCTAAAGAAAAACTTTATTTTGTTCTAAATTGGTGTTCCAAAAAATGAGAGTAATATGTGGAAACGTATTCTATATACTTGATATTACCATATTTATTTAAATCTAAGATGAACCCAAATTTAAGATGACCCCCTAATAATTAGCATCTATCTATATACAAAAAAATATAAATGCAGTGGCTGGAGGCAGGGGGGTTAGGTGGCTGGGGCAGTTCAGCAGCCCCTTTGCTGCTCCCCCCTCAGCTCTTCCCATAGCAGCCTTCCTGCCCCCTTTTCCACTTGCCCTGATAGCCCCAGCTACCCAATCTCTGTCTTTACCTCACACTCCCCAATGTCTGCGCCTCCTCCCCTCCCCAGAGTTTCTGCCTCTTCCCCCCTCCCCTTTCCCCTTATGATCAGATGCTGCTTGGTCTCTATTGCTTCCTAGAGCACAACAAGTGAAAATGCAGCCCCTCTTGGACCATACAGCAACATTAGCACTGCTGATTGGCCAAACAAGGGGTGGAGTTACATGAGGGCTGTGCCTGGGACTGCATCTAGCCCAAACTGGAGCTGAGCTGCACTTGACAGTGATGGGAGTTGGGTGTAGAAGCTGCAGAAGGCAAGGGTAGGAGGGTGGCAGGAGGTTGCTGTGGGTCTGACCCTGGCCCTGACCGGGACCATAGTTATAGTCACATAAGACATCTGTACCCCCTCCAACCCCCCAAATCTAAAGTGTGGATCTTTTTCCCCCATGCAATTTGTCTGTTTATGTGGAGACTAGATATGTTTAATGAAAATATAAACTATATCATAAGGGAGGTGAGTATCCTGCCATAAGGAAAAAAATCCCTCTAGGCATTTTCTTCTTTAGATTTTTGTGTACGTTATTCTATGGAATACCATCTGACAAACCCTATTTTATATTGTTCATGATAAACATTGCTTGTCAAAATTGATGATTAATAACAAGAAAGATGTAAATCAATCTCTAACTTTACAGCACATTCTAATTATATATAGTACATCTTCAAGCTTAGACTGAAGCCAAAATAT
Source organism: Crocodylus porosus (assembly GCF_001723895.1). Classification (NCBI taxonomy): domain Eukaryota; kingdom Metazoa; phylum Chordata; order Crocodylia; family Crocodylidae; genus Crocodylus; species Crocodylus porosus. The sequence goes on along the minus strand of NW_017728907.1, from coordinate 266,502 downwards.
GGTTAATACAATTTATTGGATTTATAAAATAGGAGGGAAAGGTAAGGATAGCCACAAAGTCCATAAAATTGATGTGTGAAATCCTATGATTATAATGTAATGGTTAAAATGTGAACAGAGTAATTCAAAGAAATCCTACAGCACAGCACAAATTATATTCTGAAACAGCCAAAAAATGCTTGCACTGGCATGTCAGAAATATGATTTACTATAGTTTTTGTTAAGTTTATGATCAGACTATTAAATGTGGTGAAGAGAGAAATATTTTAAGTATACTCATAAGGGAGTCTTCAGTAATGTACAATGATGAATACAGCACGCTATTTTTTCCACCCGCTTACTGCTAGGAGGCTTTGAAAAAGTTACTAAGTTTTCTTCATAACCCACACTGTAGATCAGTGTCAGCATGTAATCTTGGTGGCATCTGAGCTATTATTTAGGACAGAAAGAATCCAAGGGTAGCACTGTGTTTAATTAAATTGAATACTAAGGCAGAGCAATCCTTTTTTCCCAGCTAGTGGGACAAAGGGAAAAAAAATCTTGACTTATTACACTTTGATTAATATTTAAGAAAATGGGCTCCATGATAAAAACATGTTTACATACACATCATGCCAATGGATCTCCAAAGTAGAGGTATGTTGGAGTCTATATTCCATACTAATAGTAATTGAACATGAATACTCACAATCTGTCTGACTGTCCTTTGTTTATCAAGCAGGCATGATAGTAAAGTACTGAAAGTGGTGATGAATGTAGTTTTAAAAGTTACAACAGTTTTCTTCAGACTTGAGTATTTCTTATGCCTATGCCACGGCAGAGTTATTCAAAACCAGTTCAGATACTGAAACCATTGAAAGCAAGCTAAATCGGTCTTAAGACAGTACAACATCAAATGCCTTCAGACCCCTAGACACTGCAAAGCCCTCCAAACACATCTCAGTAAGAAACTTGCCAATTTTAGGATTGAAAATGATAACACTTGTGTTGAGTAAGATTGGCAAGGTTTAAAAGATCCATGAGGTTTGCATGGAATACATTGGCTTTATCACCCAGTGCCATCAGAACTGGTTTGATGAAAACAACAATAAGATCAAAGCCCTTCTCAATAGCAAGAGAAAAAGCTTTCTGTGACTGGAAAAATCATCCTACATCCAGTCAGAAGCAGGGAACTTTTTGAAGGCTTAAAGCTGAAGCCCAGAGGAAGATTTGAAAATTCAAAAACAAATGGTGGGAAGAGAAGTCTAAAGAAATCCAACAATTTGTTGACAATCGTATCATGCAGAGCTTCTTCAGTGCAATCAAGGCTGTGAATGAACCAAGCTCTTGTGGAATCACCCTGCTTAGATCTGAAGACAGCAGTATACTCCTCAAAGATAATGAGCCCACCAAAAACTACTGGAAGGAGCACTATCAAAAGCTCCTGAACTGAAAATCAGTAGCAACTGATGAAACTATCAAGTCCATTTTACAGCATCTAGCAGGTGAAGTACTTGCCAGAACATCAATCTCAGAAGAAGTCTACCAGGCAATAAGACAGATGAAGAACAATAAAGTGTCTGGCCCTGATGGCATACCAGCTGAGGTCTTCAAATTTGGTAGGAAAACAAAGACCAATAAGCATTATACACTTTCTCTCACAATCTAAAACACTGGAAATTTCCACTGACCTAAGGAGTGCCAATATTGTCACCATTTTTTAAAAGGAAGATAAATCTAACTGTAGAAACTGCTGAGGTTTCACCCTACTGTCCATCACTGATCCTTCACTGTCCATCACTTGATCCTTGCTCAAATTCTCCTGACCCAACTGCTCCCTCTTGCCAAGGAAATCCTTCCCAAGTCTCCGTGTAGCTTGAGACCATCAGGAGGCACCACAGGCATGATTTTTTGTGGCCCGGTAGATCCAGGAAAAATGCCGAGGGGAACACAAGGAACTGTATATGGCCTTTATTGATTTGACCAAAGCCTTCAACTCTGTTAACCATGAGGGTCTATGGAAGATCTTATTGAAATTTTGCTGCCCAATTACATTTATCAACATCATAAAACTCCTTCATGACAAGATGATTGCATGATCGTACCAGTTCTGTTTTCCATCCTTCTTGCAGTCATAAAGATTCTTATCTGTGACCATAAGCCACATAGCTTTGGCATCATGTTCAGGATGGATGGGAACCTTTTCAAACTTTCCTTCCTCCATGACAAAACCAAAGTTACATTGGCCTCAACTGTGGAACTTCAGTATGCTGATGATTCTGCTGTCACTGCACATACTGAGGAGGACCTACAAATGGCCCTTAACTGCTTCTCTCAAGCATATCAGTGCCTGGGATTGACACTTAACATCAGAAAAATAAATGTGCTTTACCATCCTGCTCCAGGCCAGTCAACTTTCCCAACAAATATCCTCATCAATGGACAGCCACTGGAGAATGTTGAATACTTTGCTTACCTCAGCAACCTTCTCTTGTCCTTCCCTCCCCATTTTGCTCCCTGAGCAGGGTTCCCATCCCTATCCCTGTCCCCCAAGAAGGGTCCCTGAGGCCACCATGGACCTAGGGCATTCCAGCAGCCCATCTCATCCACCCAACTGGAGGGGGTCTGTGGGCCTCAGCATCCCAGCTCCATACTAATGACACCTAAGAGAGAGAGCCTCAAGGTGGAGCTTGCATCCTGACCAGATGCACTTTGACTCTGACGACAGCCCTAAGATTGGTAGATATTGAACGATTTGATTGTTTGTATTATTACTTTTGGTTCTTACTCTGTATCAATAAATTTACCTATTACCAACTGGCAGGTGTTGTGGTTAGTCTGAGGGTTGTGCCTGCCCAGAACAAAGGTATAAGTGCTGGATCCCAATCCAGTGTCAACACAATGCTATTCAGGATCTTCTTATTTTCTTTCTGTGCTTTAGTTGAAAGTGAGCAGCTTTCTGCCAAATAGTACATGGTGGCCCTGCAATTATCATGTTGCTTTATTTCTCAAAAGGAAAACACTCTTTCCTCAAATCTTTGCTGTAAAAATTGCAAAACTGGGGGAAAAATATCTATTTTAGAGGTATGATTTAACATGAAAATTATATGCATTGTAAATGTTTTCTTGGCAATTTACTTGTCATAAATGTCTATTGTACTGCAAAAATTCCGTGGGGAATTGGATGTATTTATTCTGTGTGTACTTACGAATTTGTAAAGAGACACAATGACAATAAAAGTAAAAATATTATGACTAGCTGAAAATCCCAAAATACTGAGATTGGTTTTAGTTTAAATGTAACTTTACACAGTCTGAGCTTAACCCTTGATGTAAAACTTGGATTAGATTTATATTGTATTGCTTTTTCAAAGTGATGTGAGTTCCAGACTGAATCTGAATGATATGCAGTATTGACATAAGACATCCACAGATGGCAGAATTCATTATAGCAAATAATACAGACTGAACTCAGTTCTGGGCTAGGGAGGCTTATGCCAACATAACTCAGTGTAGGTATAACTCATTCAGTATTGGCATATCAATTTTGATGAGGTTGTTAGGACACAACATTCTCTGCCTCATCAGAACACCTAAAGTCAGACCAGTGTGCTGGATAAAAGGGAAAAGGGGCCTTATGGAAACCTTACTGCAATTAAAAAAAATCCTCCTAAGTAAAAGCCCCACGAGATTGATACATGATCTATCTTTCCTCAGTAAGAACCCCAGAAATGCAGCAGCTCCAGCCACAGGTGATGTACAAGTGATGATGGATGGTGGGGGCACGGAGGGGGAGACGGAAACTCCATGCTGCTTCCACTGCTGCCACCACCATCCCTAACACTGCTGCCAAGCATTGGGTTTGGCTGGACTTCAGCCCCACATCCCAGTGTTGGTGCAGAAATCGTGCCACTGCCACCACCGACACTGGTGCTGGGCCCTGGCTCCAGCCAGGCTCCAGCCCAGTGGCCTACTGTCAGTGCAGAAATCTTGGGGGGGGGGACACATGTCCCCCAATGTGTCTCATTCAGCTCCAGCTGACTGAAAAGGGACTGCAGTTTCATTTCTTTGAATGCATTCATGTGAACCAAGCTCTCAGTCAGTAGCAGTCATTATTTAGGACTGACCAATCAAACAGGTGATCAGTCTAAGGATGCTTGTAGATGTGCAGGGATGCTGCTCCAACACTCTGTAATTACAGCATGCTGGTGCAGACTTGATTAATTGAGTCTGCTAATTACTGCATTCCAGTAGCTTCTGTGTCCTGTGTATTCACCATCACTGCACTTCAAAATGGTGGCAGGGGCACTTTAATAGGGGGCACACCACCATTTTGAAGCATGGGATGCTGTATACATGAGATTCTATGATCTCTTTAATTACAGTGGCTCTCAGACCTGCTCTCATTAAAGTGCCTTCCCCCACCCTGCCCCTACCCCAGGAGCATGTATAAATACACCCTAAGGGTGCATCCACATATGGAGGCACATGTGTTTGCAGCAGCTCAAATAGGAGCAGCACAAATTTGAGCTTGGGATTTTTGCCTCAGTGCACGTGCCAAGACATGCACTTTGGTGTGGGGCAAGGTGTGTCTCTTGTTGCAAAATAACGTTGCCCAGTTCCTCCTGGATCTTCAACCAGGGGAGCTAAAGCCCAGGGCCAGCACTTGTGCTGGCCCCAGAAATATAAAAAGCTGCCCTGGAAAACAGCTTAGGGCTATTTCCTCTCAGGAGCTTCTGGGGGGAAGTTGACCACACCCTTTCCTAACTCAGGATGTCACTCCTGCTTCTGCTACTGCTGCTATTACCAAGCCCCCCCATGGGAAGGTCCTCTGCCAGACACCATTGCCCCCACCAGGAGGGGGCCCACTACATCCCCACTGCACACCACCACCTCACCCCAACACTGCATTCCTGCTCCAGCCTGCTGCCCAGCCTGCCACTAAGCCAAGACCAGGGGACAGCCTGGGGAGGGGGCCTGTGCTACCTGTGGGCTTCTTCCCCTCCCACCAGCACCGCCAGTGCCTAAGGGAGCCTTGCTTGCCCAAGCTGCCTTGGCAGGCCACTCTCCACCTTCACCTTCACCTGAAACACACGTTGGATGGCTGACTTGGATAGCTGCTACTGCCACTGCTGCTGCTGCCACCTGTGCTGCCACTGCCCCTCCATCAGGGGGGCTGGGAATTCCCTGCTGCACCTCTTTGCAGCACTGCACCACACCTGCACTGGATTACTTAAAAATCCTAGAACTGAAGATAATTAAATGTGTTAACTATCTGAGAAGTATCATATATGTGTTATATATAATAGATACAAAAAATACAGGTTCATCTTTGTGCTATTTCTTAAAGTAAACTGAGTAATGTGACAGGCTATATATAATACTCTTAAAATATTAGATGTAATACCTTTTCTGTCACCTCAGACTAATAAAATATTCAAACACTGGTTCTATTCTATTCTCAAATATACACATAGGAATTTATGAAAAAATTGAAAAAAAATTAACACAGAGCATGCATGCTCTTGTACAGATGTTACTATAGGAGCAGTCTCTGGAGTCATGGATACATTCAATCCACTTATATGACCATCCTATAATTTAGGTCTCTTTCATGGACCTAAGACCCAATGGGTGCATCTACATGCACAATTAATGTTACATGATCAATGATATGCTGAAGTACGCTGCTTCCAGGCACAGTGCTTACATGTGTGCCTGGGACAGCCACACTTTGAGTAAGGGTGGATCAGCCCTGGGCTGTCATCAGCCTCAGGGGGTCCACCCTGGGTTGTGGATGGCAGCGTTGGGCAGCAGAGGGGCTTGCTGGAGCACAAGAATGCCAAAATTGTGAACCATGTGGCTGACCCTCTGAGTCTGCTGCCAGCCCTGGCTCTCCAGTATATGACTCTGCTGTAATATAATACTGTTGGAGGCAGTACTATCCTACGGTGCAGTTAATTAATTTACTGCTCCCTAATAGTGGTGCATATGTAGATGGTGATGCTTTATTGCAGAGCCAGTTAGTCTATTCTGCAGTAAAGTGCATGTGTAGAGGCAGTGCCTCTCTCTACAGTACTCCTGTGTTACACTTTTTTTCTTCATACAATTTATTTTCTCATTTTGTTCCCATTCACACCAATGAAGTTTCAAGTCAGGTCAAGGCTCCAGGGTCCATTTCTATTCCCATAGGAATAAATGCCAAAACTAATTTATGTGACATGGTTCAGGATAAGCCCTTAAGTAATTGCATCTTGTCAGTAGGTCCTATAATTCAGCTGCTTTTATTTTAAGTGGTGGCATTTTACTATAAGGCCAGTGGAATCTCATATGGTAAAATACTTGCTATGTTTCTTAAGACCAAGGGAAATATTTTTGTCCCCTGCACATTAAGCAGCAGTGAAGCAATTGAACTTAAAGCTGACAATGAACACAGTATGTATTTCTATCAGCTGAGACAAGCTTGAATCTAACAATATATAAATCTAATAAACTACATAAGTGCCCTTTCTATGAAGTTTCTTTCTAATAAAAAGGAGAGAAGCACAATGCCATTTGACAGACTAGTGCCTAAATGTCACAAAGGAGGTCGAAATTAAATCATGTCTCCAGAAATCTTTTCCCCTGGAGATCAATATGAAAGTAATGAATTTCTAAAGATATTTTTCCCCACTTCAAAATAAAGTATATCAAATATTGCAAGAAAGATTATGAAAAAATGGTAGCTATGGGGGTGGTTACAGACATTTCAGTGCTTGTAGAGGAAACCCAGGGTTGTTAGCATATTTTTTACTTTCTTTGACAGCAAGTAAATGTTCTGTGGCAGACAAATCTACAGAAAATAAAATTTTATGATGTGCTGTAGCCATAGTGGTTATATATCTACACAGTGCTGGCAGACCATCAAAAGATGAACACTTCCAACATTTCTGAATGTGACTTGAAAGCAGCTTGATTCCTGTAATCATAAACACAGACAAGTGTACTCTGCATACTTGTACCAGATGATGTCTCTTTTCATATTAGCTTGGTAGTGTAGTGGTGTATGAGTAGTCCAGCAAGTTCAAAAAAGAACTGTGAGGAAGAGTTTCTTGCCTAAATTTTGAAAGCAAACCACTTGGTTTCACATAAAAGTAAACATTGTCAGGTGTGCTCCTGGAGCCCAGGGGTGTTCAAAATATAGCCCATGGGCTGTATCCAGCCCACCAATTTCTGGCATGCAGATGGGTGGCACTGTTGGCAGTTTCAGCTCCAGCATCTGCTGGTGCCTTGACCCCCGCCTGCCCAGCACTGCAGGGCAGATCCTGGGTAAGCTGCACTCAGGCCCTGGTGGCTCTGCCTTCTGTTGGCACTGTGGGGGATACTAGATGGCAGCAGCCCCACCTGCCCAACTGGCTCCATATGGCAGGCCCTGGGTGAGTTACATTTGGATCCAGGTGTGCCCACTCAAGCTGGGCCAGTGGCACCCCACCTGCCTGCAGCTTGGAAGCCTATGGAAGTACTACGGGTGCTCATGAGGAGGCCACCCCAAATTCCTAGAACCTGAGTTGGAAATGAGCTCATCATTCTTCCTATTGAATGAGTTTGTTTCTCTTTAACCTAACTAGCTAATCACCCATCAAGAATGATGTGGGGGGAGAGGGTGGAGATGGAACCCTGTGCCCCCCCCACATTTGGACTTGCTCCCCGCTTCCATCCTGCTACTTGGGGTCTGGGTCCACTCCACCACTCCCCACTGCAGTGGTGGAAAAGAGGAGGAGTGGGTCCAGGTCCAACATAGGGGGACCGGGCCTGAGGGTAGGGAGAAGTCGGGCCTCTGCAACTGGCAGAGGGAGAAGTGGGCCTAGGCCAACCCAGTGGTGGCAAGGGGACAGAAGGAACCCTGCTCAGGGATGATGCAGGGGAGAAGAGATTAGGGAGGAGTGGGCCCAGGACCGAGGTGGAGAGGAGGATCACTCCTCCCTTCCCCCAGCTGCTGCTGTGTCGAGCCGCACTGGGCCAGGCACGCTGCTTCCCCCTACCCTACAGCAGGCCGACTTCTCCTCCCACTTGGGCTCACTCCTCCTCCCCTCCCCCATGTAGGGCCAGGGCCTTCACCGACACTGCCAAGGTACGCCCACTCCTCCACCCTACATCAGGCCTGCTCCTTTCCCCACTGCCGCCACATCCACCCTGTGGTGGTGATGACAGAACGGGGGGAGAGACAGGCCAGCGCTGGTGGCCTCACCCCTCCACAGCATCCTGACCTTGCTTCCCTCTCCACTATGCTGCCTGCACCTCCAAGAAGCAAGCGGGGGGGCAGGCCGGCTCCAGTGGCCTCCCCCTCCTCCTCCCCCCGCTCCTTCATCGTTACCTACAGGAAGCAGAGCAGGGGGCACAGAGTCCAGTAGTGCTGGCCTTACCCCCCCCATTCCATCCACTCCATTGTCTCCATCTCCAGGGAGCAGGGCCGGGGGGTGAGGCCAGCCCCCACCGCCATGCTCCATCTCCTGTGTCCCTGCCATCATGGATGGCAGAGAGTTGGAGATGTGCTGTTTACCAAGGCATCCCTAGGAGTAACTAGGAATAATGGGTACAAACAAGTGGAGAGGAGATTCAAGTTAGACATTAGGAAGACATTTTTCACAGTAAGCATGGCCAGAATCTGGAATAGGCTGCCAAGAGAGGTGATACTAACACCTAACTTGGAGGTCTTCAAGAGGAAGCTAGATAGGCACCTGGCTGTGGTCATCTGATCTTGGTCCTTTTCCTGCCTGCGGCAGGGGGTTGGACACAAGGATCCTTCAGTGTTCCTTCTGACTCTACAATCTATGCATCTATCAATGGTGGTGTGCTGCCACCTGTCCAAATGATTTAATAGATTACATAGACATTAGGGCTGGAAGGGACCTTGGGAGATCATCGAGTCCAGCCCCCTGCCCAAGGGGAGGAAGTCAGCTGGGGTCATAGGATCCCGGCAAGATAAGCATCCAATTTATTCTTGAAGGTGTTCAATGTAGGTGCTTGAACCACCTCCGCTGGCAGACTGTTCCAGACCTTAGGGGCTCGGACAGTAAAGAAATTCTTCCTTATG
>NW_017728907.1:224891-257439 GCF_001723895.1 Crocodylus porosus | reverse complement strand
CTGTTTGGCGGGCCCTTTTAAACTGCGTGCATGCGGAGGGGCCCTGCCCTACAGGAGGGGGACTGTCTGTCAGCTAATCAGAGCGCAAATAAAGCACTATGGACAGACAGACAGAAAGATTAAACCTTTTATAATATTAGAATTTTCAATATACAAGGAAAAAATACTTTATTTTGAACTACTATGCAATTTCCTCTATATATACTACTACAAATACATAAATCAAAACAAAAATTATTTTTGAAATAAAATTAAAGTATTTCATAGTAGATGTCTGATTTTAGTATATGATTTTTTAAATTATAATTTATTGAAATGGTATCTTCACCATTAATTTTGTGTCTAGCCTTCACTAGCTCACCTAAACTTTTTAAGTGGCCCTCCAGCTGAAATAACTGTCCACCCCTACTGTAACCCCTCCTGTTCTTTGTCCAGTTAGGATGATGTTTAGAAAATAAATGAGTATAGTGGCCTATTATTTTTGTGACTTCATTATGATTTAGAAGCCTATGGCCAAATTCTCTCATTTGCACTAGTTTAATTCAAAATGGAGCTGTATCAAGTGAAAGAATTGGTATCTAACTGCAGGTACCTTTGTCCCCTTCTACTGATGCATAGGAAGACAGCTCAATCCAGACCAAGGTGGGCAACTTCAAAAAAGTCATTTTTTTTCCCCAGCTGCACTCAGCAGGAAAATATATAAACCAGGTAAATGGGTTGCACCACCAACAGCCTGCTTTCTTTTTCATACTATGGCTTCCTACCAAAGCTTAGATGTTTGAATTTTGGGAATCCAGTTTTGATCTCTGTCTCTGTTGAAAATAATGAATACTGTATTTCACAGTGTATAAGTTGACACAATGGCATAATGTCATTGTGTATGACACAATGTTCAGCTTAACCCCTGTCCCATCCTCCTACCCCCAATGGCCGGAGGTCAAGCTGCCAGAGGGCTAAGCAGCCCCTGAGCTGCAGCAGGTGGGGAGAGGGGGCGATCCTTCCTTTCATGGTGGAAGCACCTCCTGAGCCTGGCTGGGCAAGCTGCTAGGTGTTGAGGTCTGAGCTTCCAAGGGGCCCAATCCAACTGCCCTGGAGCCCAGATACAGTGTATAAGTTGAGGTGAAAATGTTAGGGTAAGTGTTTTAGGCTCAAACCTTGACTTATATACTGTGAAATACAGTAATTGCAATGACATGACTAGTCTCTCTTTGGTGTAAAAACAAGGCAAATGGGCTCAGCACAAGTCCCTTCATTAATTTTCTTCCTAGGAAGAACAAAGAAGCGTGCTCAGCTTCATCCAAATAATAGACCCTCTTCAAACACAACACTAAGTGAAGCTTACTAGACATGGGCATAAAAGACTGGTGGATACTATATTTCTAAACATACCTAAATTTCTTAGATACTAAATATTTTTAGAAATGTCCCTTTTACTAAAAGCAGTGGAAGAATCTGGCACAGCTTCAAAGTTAGAGAATTTTTTCTCTATAGCTTCAGGGAACAGAACTAGGAGCAATTCTTAGAATAAAAGAAAATTAGGGTTGGACTTCAGGAGGCCATCTAATCCAACCCCCTGGTTTCATCCTCTCTGCCTCCACCCTTCAAGTAGTTGAAGGCTGCTATTAAATCCTCACTCAGTCTTCTTTTCTTCAGATTAAATAAACCCAATTCCTTCAGCCTCTCCTCGTAAGTTATGTGGCCCATCCCACTAACCATTTTCTTGCCCTCCTCTGAATTCTCTTCAATTTGTTCATACCCTTTCTGTAGTCAGGGGTCTAAGACTAGACACAGTACTTCAGACGTGGCTTCACCAGTACTGAATAAAGGGGAATAATCACTTTCCTTGATCTGCTGGCAACACTCTTAGTAATGAAGCCCAGTATGCTTTTAGCCTTCTTTGCAACAAGGCCACACTGTTGGTTCATATTCACCTTATTGTCCACTATAACTCCAAGTCCTTGCGTGCAAAGTTCCTGCTTAGCCAGTCAGTCCCCAGCCTGTATCCATGCATGGGATTGTTCCATCCTATGTAGAGGACTTTGCAGTTCTCCTTATTGAACTTCATTATATTTCTTTTGGTCCAGTCCTCTGGTTTGTCAATATCTCTCTGAATTGTAGCCCTATCCTCCAGCATATCTGCTACTCCCCACACTTTGGTGTCATCTACAAAGCTGCTGAGGGTGCATTCCCATCCCATCTTCTACATTGTTGATGAAGATACTGAACAAAATTAGCCACAGGACTGACCTCAGGGCACTCCACTTGCTATCGGCTACCAACTAACCAATGAGCCACTGATTACTACCTTTTGAGCCTGATGATCCAGCCAATTTTCTACCTACCTTACAGGCTATTCATCCAACCCATAATTCCTTAGCTTGTTTTTCAGAATTTTGTGGGATATTGTAAAAGGGGCAGGACTGCCCTGTTGCACTGGGATAGGAAAGAGGTGCAGGAAGCCCTGGCTAGAAGGACCTAGGGAAGAACTACTTATGTTGCAGAAGAACAACAGGGATGAACCCTGCTATGTGCAATATGGGTTCTGGTGGAGATACAGGTTGGAGTTACCAGAGAAACCAGCATGGCTAGGGCTAGCTAGTCACCTGACCCAAGGGAGGGGCTGGGCTTGGCTGAGATATAATCCAGAGCCTTAACCAGAGCACTCAGTCTGGCCATGGAGGCTGTAGGTTAAGAAGCCCTGCTATGGAAATGCTGGTGAGGGGGCCTGGCTGCAGGCAAGCTGGAAGACCCAAGAGATGTTGAAGCCTTGCCAACAGAGAAAATAGGATTGCAGGCTAGAAGAAGCATGAGAGTTTAAGTTATAGCTGGAGGGCATACACTTTTCATTTGAGCTAATTCCAGAGGACTGGCCATTGGGATTAAGGGGCAGAGGCAGTCCTAGTCCTGGGTGCTCATGGACCTGGGGGTGTCAGAGAACCCCAGAGAACACACCTGGGTGGAAGAAGAAGAGGCCTAGTCTCTTAATTGAGCATATGGGTGAGCCACAGAAAGCTGAGGCAAGAAGCCTCTTTACAGACTGAAAATACTGAGTCCAGGAGCTCTTTAAGGCATGGGATCCCCAAACTGGCCAGATATAGGACTGGAACCATGGGCCTACTAGCTGGACTGACTGATTAACAGATTGAGACAAAGGCTAAGGGCCAAGGACTATGTTCCATAGGACATTAATTGGCAACACCTGTGAGGCATGGCATGGCTTGAGGTGGGGTTTGAACCACAAAATGGACCCCTAAAGTCTTATGTTGCAAATGCACTCATTGAAAATTTGTGGAATCTCCATCCTTGGAGGTTTTCAAAAACAGGTTAAACAAACACTTGACTAGGATGATTTAGATATGGATGTTCTCAGTTTAAGCAGGAGTTTAAACTATATGACCTTCTAAGGTCCCTTCCAGCCTTGGTTTTCTATGATTCTTTGATAAGATCCTTTTAATACAGATACCTTAAAAAGTGAAGCTAAGTGGGCTATCTAATTACCTGAACATTTCTATGTATGTCTATTATAAAACATACAAGATGCATCTACATGAGACACTATTGTGCAGTGATTACTGTATTTTTATTTAGTACTTGCTTATACAAGTACTAAACAATAGTGCGGTAACTCCTGCAAACTGGAGCACTGGCAAACACCTTTTCAGTGGCACTACTATGCAGTAGCCTAATTCTACTGTGCAGTAGCATCTTGAGACAGTTTTTGACCCACAATGCTACTGAGCAATAGTATCAGGCTACTGTACAGTCAGCATCTTGTGTAGATGCACCCACAATGCAGTTAAATCATTAAATTATGAACTTTCCTTACACTAGGTCTGTTTCCTTAGTTGCCACGCCTACAGCTGCCAATACCTACTTGTCTGGCTACTTCTGTCATCATCACAAGGCAACCAATCCTCATTTCTTTGGATGGCTTCCCTTTCCTTGCTAGGGACCAGTCCTCAACCTTCCTGCTGTTTTTGTTTTCTACAGTTTCTTAGCTCACCAACCTTAGTTAGGATTCAAGCTTTCTCTAGTTTTTGAGAATTGGATCCACCTCTGTTTCCAAAACTCCTCTGTGTATTGGGGTATTGTTTGCAATCCCTGGTTCTACAACTCCCACCCTTGCATCTTTGTCAATACTGTCATCTTTTATGGTTACAATATCTGCTCCCATTACCTGTTTGGCTGGCCACCATTCCTACTGTGGCTGCCCCTGACATTGGCTTGTCTGTGGTCTTCTCTGGTACCACCAAGAGTGGTGCTCCTGTACCTTGTTCTCTGGAATGTGCAATTGTCACCACTGGCTCTTCAGTTTTGCCCCATGGGTGCAATTTTGGTGAGGGCTGCTTCCCCTTTTTCCTATTCAGGACTTGGTCTTTACTCAAACGAACCATTCTCTCTGTCTTCTCAGTTCATCCAGAGCTGTGGTCAAGCTCTCCTGGGTCCTCTCCAGCTCCATTTTCAATTGCTGGCCACAGCCCTTCAGAACTGCTACTTCTGTCTCTGCCTAAGAAGTTATTTCCTCTGTCTCTTTTTGGGCTTCATGGTACTTGTTGGTCACTATTTCCAGCCCACTCTCAGTCCTTTGCACCTGCCTATTCCTAGCCTTCTACTTTCCTTACTGCAGTGAAAGGAGCTCCAGTTCCTGAGTTCATTCCCCACTCAGTGGACGCGTCTACATGAGACACTTACTGCAGAGTTGCCGAAATAGCTCCATAGTAAAGTGTCTCAGTCTACACATCTGGAGCTATTAGGCCAAAGTAAACTAATTAACTCAACTATAAGTTAATACTGCCCAATACAAGTGCTATCCTATGACACAGTTCTTTACTCCACCACAATGCACATGTACAAGGTGATGTGGCTGGTTGCGGCACAAAGGTGCTATAGTGGGGGAACTGCCTGCCAGCAACCCTGTACTGTAGCACCCTCATGCCCCAGCCAGCCCCTCTGCAGCACAGTGAGTTAGGGCAGAGAAGCCCCAAACTGGCAGCTGACCCCCGGGACCCTGTGCTAACTGGGGCTATACCTCCCTGGCTCAGTGTATTGCAGTCCTGGGTGCAGGTGTAAATGCTGTGCCTGGGAGTAAATGAACTCCAGTGTAAACTGCACCAGATTTCATTGTATCATGATAATTGTACATGTAGATTTACCCAATTGCTTCTGCTCTGTCTCCTGCTTTTGATGCATAAGGTTCAGCTTCTCTTGAAGTTCCTGATTTTCCTGTGTCACCTGGTTATTTTCTTGTTGAAGCATGACAAGCTGCTCCACATAGTTGGCATTTCCTGTATGTGCCCCTTGCCTTGCTTTGACCTGTTCCACAAGCTTCTTTCAGTATGTGGAGCTCTGTCAGTTCAAGCTTGGTGTGGGTGAGCTCCCCCTGTAAGGACCTTACCTATCTCTGCCTCTGTTCTCACTTTTCCTGATATTTCTTTTTCAGCACTGACTGCTCATCTTACTGATGGTGATACAGGTAACCCATGGGTAATGGCTCCTCTAGCAAGACACTAGCGCTAGCGAACTCCTTGTGCAGCAGGGCCAATAGCTGCTCACTCTGCATATATTTTTCCTGCCAGTCTCTTGCCTGTTGATGAAGCTCTTTTTCATGTTTGTCTCAAGCTTTTAGGTGTTTTTTTCACAACTCCTACACATGCCTCTACTTTATCCTTTTCCTTCAAGCCCTTAGGCCCCTCTGTGTTTGTGATAGGGCAAGACAGGATGCAGCATCAGCAAGTTCTTTCCAGAATACCAATAACTTATCTCACATTTTACTTTTTTTTTGCCTACAAGAAGCTTCAACTCCTTATTCCCCACAGCTTCTACAAAAATGAAACACCTCAGTTCTTTGCTTTTAACCTCCTTCTCCCCTGCCTGCAGATGCTGTTTCAGGGATGTTAACTTGGCCTAAGCTTGCAGCAGTTGTGATGCTAAATTGCAAGTTCCCTCTGTAGGTGAGATGCCCATGCTGACACCTCATCTGAGAACAGTTCTGACTTGAGTAACTGGTGCTTCTGCTTCTCAGTGACCTTTGTCTCTGTCTGCCTTATCCTAATTTTTGCCGCCCTTTTTCTCAAGCCCCAGTGCAAACAGATAATCCAAAAGTTTCTGGTGCCCTTCTATCCAGCCTCGCTGGGCCCTTATACTTTGCTGTTGCAACATTCTTACTGTCTGGTCTACCTGTACTAGTACCTGTTTACTCTGTGTCTTCAGGCCTTGGTTGGTCTGAGCCTGTTTGCAGATCACTTTATTTTGGACCTTTACCTCATCTTGAAGCTGTTTTAAGAGCTGTATCACTAGCTTCACCTCCATCTTCATGCCCAAAAAGTATCCCTCCTAATAATATGTGTCCCCTGTACCAGGGTCCTGGTCCGCCACTCCCAGTCTTACTCAGCTGGATGACCTCTCTGTGAGTCAGCCTCCTACACTGTGAATCACTCTTTAAGTTGAGTAGGTATTCCCAATCAGTAACTGTTCCCTTGGCCTGGGGCCCAAGGGTTCTCTTTGTGTTTCTTGAAGATGCTCTGCTCAGTCCATGGCTGGATTTTCCAGACAAATGTAGCAGGACCACACCACAGGAAAATCCATGATGCGCCCCCCAAGGATAATGCAGTTCCTGCCTCCCCACTTCAGCTCCTTGGGAGACCCTCCTTTTTCTACTCTTCCACACCTGGATGGTGCTATTATGATGTTAAAGGAGGCTGCCTCAGGATCTCAGAGTAAACCCTTGTTTTCTTTGGCTGTCTGGTACCACTTTTACCCAGCTCACCCCAGTCTTTTCCCTAGGGAACTGTGGTGTTATGTCCCTCTAGACCTATCAGTGCATCAGGGCACCAGTTATCTTATGGTCTTCTTGTGCACTCTTTCCTTCTCTGTAGCCACACTCATGCCTCAAAGGTGTCACTCCAGATTTTCTCAAACTGGCTTATACAGGCTTCAGCCCTCTTGTTCTTGACCTGATGGTTACCCTAACTGCAGACCTAAGCCTGGGACCACTCACACTGTGGCCTGGCTCCTCCATCCCAGTCTTGCCATGCATGTGTGTGCTTTAGGCCCCTGTCTCATGCTCTGGGCTAGCCCTCAGCTCTCAGGGTTCCCCAAATTCAGTCTGGGATGCTCAGGCATAACTTTTCACTGCCTCAGCCCTCACCCCTCTGGGACCCTGATCTGAGGCTGGGCTGCTTGCAGACTCAGCCCTCAGCCTTTCATCCCTGACCCTCAGACCAGGGTTCTGGTGGCCTCGGCCCTCTGGGTTTCTGACCCCCAGGTAAGCCATCTGTCACAGAGTGCCCCTCCAGGAAGCCCTCCATGGTCTCCAGATGTTCCCGATAGCCACAATCTGGTCCTCTGGTATTACACTTAAAATGGAGCATAAACACAAGCAAGCTACTGCAAAACAAAAAGTCTCTCACTCAAGGTTAATGTTGCCTGCAGAGCATACCTCTCTTGGAACCCTTTTATCCCAGGTCCCCATGGTGGCTTGGGTACCTGCTTGCCTTGTCTTCAGCAGCCCTTGTTTCCTGGAAGCTCCTCTCCCTGCAGTGATCAGCAGTGGAGTGCCTGCTTGCCCTTAGGCCCTAGGCTTATGTGCCATGAAGTCTCATCTCTTCATATCCCATGGTTCCCCAGTTACATGCTGATGGCCAGCCTGCCCTCCTCTGCTACAGCAGCTTCAGCTGCTTGCTGCAGCAGCCAGCTGTTCTCCCCTAATAGAACAATAGGGGCTTTGACCCGTCACAGTGTGATATACCGTGACTCTAGTAAAGTTTAAGACACCACCCCTCATGATGTTATCATTACCAAGTTAGGGGAAGACTGTAGGTGAAATTACTCTAAGGTGGGTGCACAAGTGGATGAAATACCATACTCGCTGGCCACATCTACAAGAGATGCTGACTGTGCAGTAGCCCATGATTACTGTGCAGTAGCATCATATGACAAAACGTGTGCTATGACGCTACTGCGCAGTATCTTAAGCTACTGAAATCAGTGTCACAAAAAAGATGTTCCATAGTGATACTGTGCAGTAACAACTACACAGTCATTTTCTCATGTAGATGTGGCCAGTCAATAGTTATCAATAGTTCATCATCAGTATGGAAAGATAGATCAGGACTCTCTCGTAGGTCTGCACTTTAAAATTTTTTCATTAATATTTTAGAAGATGGAATTAACATCCGGCATTAAACAGTATGATATTTCATATATGATATTTTATATGAAAACATATGAAATTAGTGAATTAACATCAGGATAGCAAAAAATGCAAGCACTTCAGAGGACAGGATTTGAATTCCAAATTATGTCGATACATTGGGAAAAAAAATGTGTGATATCAAGGGTATGCAATTCAAAGAGTGGAGTAGGATTGGAAGGGACCTCTGAAAGTCATCTAGTCCAGCCCCCTGATTAAGGAAGTATCATTCCTATCCAAGCCATCCCACATAACCTAGTCCTAAAATGACACACTCATCCCTGTTGCACAATTATAAGGCATGTTACCCAAAGACACCAAAAGCACAATAATTTGCCACAGGTAAAGCAGATGTATGATGGCTATTCCCGCAGTATCCTACTAGTGCAAGGGTTGTTAAATTGAACTTGAGAGATCTAAGGAAGAAGTTCATGCCCCCAAATACAGAGGAAGGCAATAACCCACAGTACATACCAATCTGACAATGGGATAAAATTCCTCCCTGACCACAAATGTGATGATCTAGCTGACCCTGGACAGAGTCAAGTCCCTCTAATCAGGAACCTCTAAGTTTTAGTGCCAGTAGGTATACTGGCACATAGCAGTCAAATTTTCTTTTTTTAATATAGCCCATACCCCATAGTCTAGACTCTCACCCAGAGTCTGGTTACAGTTGGGAATGAAATGCTAGTGAACCAACTGAAGTTGGATCCAAGCAAAACAGAGACAATGGTAGTGGACAAATATCATGACCTGGGGAGGAGGAGGGGTATTAGGACACTTCTTACTAATGTTGTTTAACCTCCCCTTGTTGCTTACATGTGGGGTCTTGGCGTGTTCCTGGATCAATTCTTTCCTGCATTGGATGTTCCGGCTCTGGTTGTGGGTAGGGATCCCTTTCATCAGAAGGCTGTGATGCTTCCTTTCTGATTTCAGGTCATTGTCACCCATGCTTTTGTAGACTATTGCAGTATGCTCTAGGGGTTGTCCCTGAAGACCATCAAGAAACTGCATTTGGTGTAGAATGTGGAACTCTGTCTTCTGAGGAGGGTGCAGCTCTTCAGTAGGAGCAGAGTACTCCAATGCTCCAGAGTCTGCATTGGTTTCTAATAGCTTTGTAAAGTGCTGGTTAACCTACAAAGCTCTAAGGGTGTTTATACATGTAATCTGAGAGTTGGAGGGCACTTTAATTAGAGTGGGTCTGAGAGCCATTTTAATTAAAGTGCCCAGAGCGTCTTGTGTATCAGCACTTAAAAATAGTGGCAAGGTCACTTTAACTAAAGGTTGTTCAACAGGCTTTAGTTAAAGCGCCCCTGCTGCCATTTTTAAGTCCAGGGATTCTGATACACAAGACTCTGGAGTCTGATGGAGCATAAAGCATGTCTTCTAATATGAAGGTTATTATAAAGAAGATGGTGATCAATTGCTCTCCATGTCCACTATGTGAGTTGAAGATTAAATTGCACAATTTGTGGAAAGCAGGGGTAGGTTAGATTTAGGAAAAACTTTCCACTGTTTAACTGTTCTTCAAGTTATAACAGGTTTTTCAAAAGATATCTCCATTATTAGAGAATTTCAAGAACAGTTAAGCAAACAGTAGTCAGGGGGTGTCTAGGTGTATTTGATGCTGCTTCTGAAAAGAAGGTTGGACTAGATGTCCTGTTGAGTTCCCTTCCAGCTCTACATTTATTATGGTTCAATGATAAATGATGACAGTAAGCAAAGAAAATCTTTTTTATCCATTGCTAGAATACCTATTATGAAAGACAGAAACAAGGCCTTTTGTCTTCAACTTTGTATTCCCTTTAATTTGACAAAGTTCATCTTGGAGCAAATGTAGTTACCGAGTTTATAAACAACAGCCAGATGGAGTTTATCATAGTGACAATACATAATCCAGGATTATTAATGTACAACAGAACAATGGTTCTTTCACTCCAAAAGCAGAGGCCCTTCCCACATAAAGTGAAGGAAAATCTCTATAAACTGTACAGTAGTATTAAGATATCTAACTTCTTCAGGTATCTTTCATATAAGATGACATACTTCTATATACTTGAGTAAGCCTTTAATGATATAGGCTTATTATAATGAGGTGATTATAATGAGGTGATAAGATACCATTCTTTTAAAATATGCATAGAATAAGATGCCACAGGAACAGATGCGAATCAGGACATCCAAACATATTTTACTATTCTCTTTTTGTAAAGCTACATTTATGGATTTTTTTACATCCCCTGTGATCAGAAGATTCTGTATGCATCTCCAGAGCAATTACTCTTTTCTGTTTGAAGTGTGATAAACTTGGAGGACTTACTCGGCTGTCCTCCCAGCCAACATTTTAGAAAGACTGTTCTCTCTTCAGCATGCAGTACTGGAGGCCTGGCATCTGGAAGTAGTCAGTATAAAAAAGAAAGGGGTGTGTATTTTAGAAAAGGAAACCTCTTCCTTTCTCTGGCAAACAATGAAACTTGAAAGAACACCATGAGCCTTTAAATTCTAAATATCTACATCTACACACGGCTATGGCACAGTATCAATGAGCTACTGCTCTGGAGCTCATTGCTGCAGCACTGTAGCATTGCCAGACATGAACTGTGATAGCGATGCTACTGTGCATTAGCATCTCTAAAATGAGCATGTGGCAATGGAACTGCTCAGTAATGCTGGTTACTACGCAGTCATTAAGAACTTGGTTAAGCAGATACATTTGGAATAAACCTGGAATCTGGATTTGGCCAGACCAGGTTGGATATGGCCTTTTGCCTACATTTCAGGTTTTCAGCATTCAAAGCTAGATCTGAAATAACAGAGGAACTGGCTTGATCTGGACCTCATTAATATTTTTGTCTTAGAATCACCTGATATTGGATGTGTCCCTGAGTCCAAGAATATTGATCTATGGTTTCCAGGGGATGAAATTACTGCTAGTCTTTAAGGAACAAGAAGCCATCTTCAGTAAATATATTATAGGAAGAAATGCAGAATTCAAACTATAGAAAAATCAGAGTCTGCCTTCTTTTCAACACATTATTTTGTGGTAGAACAGATTGAGTCATACATGTTCAGGCTACTATGAGGATAGGGCCTGATGCCAATGCAGAGTTTAGTGTCCACAATGAGGGGTCAGAGTATAAGGAGAAGGGGATCCTTTGGCTGATTTCCTAAAATATTTTCAGCTACCAATATTGCAAACAGCTCAGTGAAACATGCACAGTGTCTTTCAGAAATAAGACTACAGAGCATACAAAGGCCTGACATTTCTTTACCACTTTCAGAATAACTATCATGCCATTAGAGAAAATAACCAAGAGGAACCTTACTTTTTTATTGACATACATACCTGATGCTAGCTTGAAATATTTTTAATAGTAACTGGTATTTATACTGGTACTACAAAACCTCCCAAAGAGAAAATTCTGTGAAGTTTCTCATTTTAAACTGAAACTGACATTGTGCACAGTAATTATGATTTTTCTTTCGGTCCATGGCATTTTCTCAGCCAGGGATGCTGTTTATCCCTTTGCTTAAAGTCAGTTCAAAATCTACTGTGAAAATCTCTATGCAATGGTATTAGCATTCCATTGGTTAAGTCAGAATACACCTGTACACTGACCTCTATTTTGAATCAATTTTATGGCCTTAAATGATTAAGGCTTGAAATAAATGATTGAATATGCCTTCCGAGAAAATGTGTGATGAATAAAAAGATGACAGATACTTCATTTTCCACTGAGATTTGAAAGAGATTTATCCTGCTAAGAAAAATTACTACAGTGATGATAAGGTAATAATCTGTATTTTCAATTTCAATTAACAAAGGGATTTGCTAATATAATGCTTTTTCATGCATTTAAAATCTCTTCTAGGATACTTCTAGGGTATTTTGATCTTCTTTTGCACAGTGTTATGTATATGCTGGAGCTGCTCTTCATTAAGCTGAAACATGCAATATATTATTTTCACTGTGGAAAGGGGACTATGTTGATTTCCCTGAATCCACATCAGTTAACCTGTGACTTGGAAAAAATACCTAGGGTTGAAACTAAAATCTCTGCAAGCAGCACAAGACACCTAATGGACAAAAAGTAGCCTGTGCTCCAACCCAGTATTGATTTTATGAGTGTTTTTCATGAAAGAGATGCCCAAATACTCAATAATTCATATGGTAACTTATTTTTTAGCTTTTCCCTTTTACTAAAAATGGAAAGATTACCTTCTTCATGTTCTTGTTAAACAATAGAGGAAACCAACATCTCCTGTCTAGTTTTTAAAATACAGCTCTCACGTAAGGTAATG
Source organism: Crocodylus porosus (assembly GCF_001723895.1). Classification (NCBI taxonomy): domain Eukaryota; kingdom Metazoa; phylum Chordata; order Crocodylia; family Crocodylidae; genus Crocodylus; species Crocodylus porosus. The sequence goes on along the minus strand of NW_017728907.1, from coordinate 244,946 downwards.
CTTAGACTAGGTGTTATTCTACCATCTGGCATTCTCATTGCATGTTACAATCCTAGAATATATAGACATGTTTCCACATTTTAATCTTTCTTTGTGTACATTAATACATTTCCATCTAGGTTCATTAAACTTTCAGAGGATGCATAGTTATGGAAGTTATAATTTAGAGGCATTCAATCACTTAGACTACAGAATCTGGGAATTAGGAAATGGTCCCTCTGTTGATATAGTTAGTGAAAGAAAGACAAAGGGTCTGCAGAGGTTGCCTACTGCTCCACAATAGAGTTAATTGTTTTTAACTCTTCTTATTCATTACATGCCTATACTTACTGAACCGATTTATCATTACATGGTGTCAGCAGTGGAGAATGAGAAAGGACTTCAAAGATTCTGAGTGCCAAATCAAAAAAAGAAGTTGGAAACTGAAAGTAAATAGAGCAACACAGCCGCACAGAAGGACAAGGACTACTGTAAGTGATCTTCCTGCACAGTTACAATCTATATGAAAGGACAATTAGTCATGGAAGTGTTGCAATTTCCATTTGCCCTTTTGGTGCCAGGCAATATAGCGAGAACTGTAAGTTGTTTAGATAAAGGCTTGAGTGGTACCTAGCAACTACAGGGGTAGAAGAAAAAAATGACAAAAGTCAAATAATCTATATTCTTCTATATTGTGGGGGGAACTTCCCTGGCTGTTTATAACACCTTTACCTTTGAAAAAGTTTTCAAAATATGAAATTAAGTAAAACACTGTTCAAAATTGGGAGTATCACAAGTCAAAAAAGAATAAGACCCTTGGAAAAAAAACAGATTTTTATATGCAATCAATCAAAACAACAGAACAACTTATCGATCAGTACATTACCGAAGTAAAGAGGCTGCGTAAAAATTGTGCTTTTGACAACCTGACAGAATCTCTGATTAAAGGTAGCATTATTCATGGCATTTCAGACACTGCATGACTAGAAAATTATTGCATGAGGAAGCCTTTCCCCTAGAAAGACTGTCCAAACTCATATGGAAGGAGAAACAGTGAAAGCCCAGGCAGCAGATCTGAAGGCATCAAAGTTTATTATCCATGCAGTAGGCATGAAAGATTGAGGCCAGAAAAAGCCACCTCACAGGATAGAATTTTATGCTAGTAAGAAGCCACCTTACAAAATGGAATTTTCAGAGGGAAAGAAAGAAGCAAGCAGACCTTTAGCATTGTGGCAGGCAATATGTCCTCAAACTCTCTGATACATTTGGAAAGTTTTAACCGTAACAACCGGAACATTTTGCTAGGTGCTGCATATCCCAAATACAAAAGCATCAAGGGCATACAATTGACAGCAAGTCAAAAAAAATGTTATCTAGATACTGTGAAATTAAGCAAAACTCAATGGGAGGAGCTGGATTTTTCAAGTCAAAGTCCAAGGAGCCATGGTTTCATTTAAATTGGACACTGGAGGTCAGGGTAATATTTTACCAAAGCACAAATACAGAAAATAAAAATTAAAAACGATAAACTTCCATTCATTGTGGTACCTAAGGAGATCTGGGCCTGAACACGTGAATTCTAGATGAATACTTATCCAAGTATTCCTGGACATTTTTTCAAATAAAAGCTGAAATCATGTTTCAACAAAGTTATAGACTGTTTTAAATGTGTTTATGTTCTAGTAATGTTGAAATGTCTCAGTTTCTCTGAATAGCTTGTACATGGATAAAGAAGAATTAATAGAATCCTTGCTAAGTCCCAGAACATCCTACGTGCAGGAGGATATAAGATGGACTTCCAGCATCATCATAGAATTAGATAGCCTTGTTGGCTGACCCTTCAACAAAGCAGGATTGCAGGTAATACTCAGGATGCATCCAGGAGGGGAAAAAAAAGAAAGAAATGTGACAATGGATAGAGCTACCAGGAAAATAGGGCAGTGGCTGGTGATCTGGACAAGGGCTGAAGAAATAAAACAGTGGAGCAGCTTTGGGGCTTGGGCTATTTCAATTGAGAAAGAAGAGCTGAATTAACTTTATGGTGCTTAAAAGATGCACAGAGGCTGGAATAGGGATAAAAGAACTGCTTAATTCTTTGGATGAAGGGGGCGGAGAACCTCTGGCTGAGTGACTTTTGCCCCAATAAATGCTTCTTTTGAGAGGAGCTTTCCTGCTTGGAGTTTTGGGGTGCATTGCTTTTCCCGGAGGAGCTGAAAAGTAAGGTGACTCTTGAAACAGGGCCACAGATGGCCAGTAAGAGTTGGGGACTGAAATTCGAGAAATGTAATGTAATGTTGTAGTGAATGTAATGTTGCCTATGTTAACCTAGCTGCAAGCTTAGAGTGTGGCCTTGGGGAGGTTGTCATAAGGTTGCTGGTGGCTGAGCCTATCACGAATTGTGGTACTGTCTGGGGCAAGACCTTCACATCAAAGTTTTCACTGAATTAGGAATTTTACGAGTATTTTTGTTTAATATCCATAGAGATTATATATGTTTAGAAACATAGTATTTAGAAAGCTTAGTGAAGGAGATTTAAAGTAAGGCATGAGAAATATGTTCAAGATATGACAAATTGTTGGATGAAATTGTTCTCAAAAGCAGCTCAATCAAATCAAATGCAACTGAGTGACTTGAAAATGTAAGTTCCTTCATTATTTATCACCAGGAATTAGAAATACTTAATACATCCTGTCTCACTTTGTCATTACTGTAGGTATTTGGTGAACAAATTAAATCACTCCATACTGTTCATTATTAGAATTTTACACTACAGGACTTCCTGTTAAAGCAAACCCTATACATTATCCATTTACTCTGTGTCTTTTCTGTATGTTGAAAGCTGCTCATTTATCTTGCACTTGTGATAGTCTTTTAGCTGACATACAATGCAAATTTAGTTGAGTAGAATGCTAAATAAGACCCAACAAAAACTTTTTTATATCTTAAAGTCATAAATATTGAACATACTTCCTGTTGATCTTGTAAAGAAGCATAATGTCTCTTATGTTTGGTTTATGAAAAGCAAAGGCCTTCCAGGAAGGTTGGTGTATTAACAGAATGCTTCTTAGCACACCTGAAAAAAACTACAGACTCAGTTCTAAAGATAAATACAAATAGAATATGATTCAAAATGTTGGCATCAATGCAATCTGTAATATCAAGCATTCAAATATCTTAAAAAGGCCATAGTCCTGCAAATTTAAAATTACCAAGTTGTATATCCTGCGTTTTATGCAGTATATTTTAATAATATACCATATATTTAAAATTGCATTTGAAAGTTACTGCAATTAGTTACTTTTGTTAAGTTTGGGAGACTAAGTCAGTTTTAAAGTGACCATATTTACTCAAATATAAGATGACCTTTCCCCCACAATCAGCATGTGGGGACAAACCTTTTCAACTTACATCACCATGCAAGGAAACCCCATTAAATACATTACCTGTCACTAAGCTGTTGACAAAAGCAGTGTGTGGTCATTAATGGAAACCAACTATGAAGTTGATTAAATGTAACCAAAACAGAGCATGATTATAAATCACATGGCCTGTATTGGTCAAACATACAGATGAGAACTGAGTCTCCTCCTTCCCCAAATTCCCATTAATTCAGGGGCCAGTACACTTTCATTTCTTAATACTGCATTACTGCCTGTCACCTTCCAAGCTTGCTTATTAACATGTTGCATCAGTTATCCCATATAGGTCTTGTCTTAGATCCCATCATGCCTTTCCTTAGCCAACCCTTGGCCTGCAGCTATAGCTCTGCTGCCTCTCAGATCTCATCAGCTTTTCATCCTCCTAGATATACTGGTTATCTCCATTCTTTTATTTTCCATTTTCATAGTTTTCTAGTCGTTAGGGGCTAGAAGAGCCCTTACAGATCACTGGGTCCAGCCCCCATGCAGTTGGGTAGGAAAGACTGCTGATATCAGATGACCCCAGCCAGATAGGCATCAAGATGCTTTTTGAAGATCACCAGGATGGCTGACTGTATCACCCCTGGGGGGAGCCTGTCCCAAAACCTCAGCACACTACTTGTAAAGAAGCTTTTCCTTATATCTATCCTGAAGTGATCTTCAATCAGTTTGTGGCCATTATTTCTTGTTCTTCCCCTATGGGGCCTTAATGAATAGATGCTCCCCAAGCTCTGATGTACACCCCAATATACTTATAGACTTCCACCAAGTCCCCTCTGAATCTTCTCATCTACAGGCTGGACAGTCCCAAATCTCTCAGCCTCTCCTCATATGACCTGGTCTCTAGGCCTCAAATCATGTGCGTGGCCTTCCTTTGGACTCTCTTGAGCTTCTCCACATCCTTCCTGAAGTGCAGTGCCCAGAACTGGATGCAGTACTCCATCTCCAGTCTCATCAAGGCCTAGTAGACTGGGAGGATGACATCCTTTGCCTTGCTCAAGGTGCCTTGGTAGATGCATGCCTGTGTTTAAATAGCTCTTGCCAGCTACAGCAATCATGACAACCAGGTCTTGCTGACTTGTAGTTCTGGAAAGTCTGTAAGTGTATTGAGCACTATTTGTCCCTAGACCAGGGCAGGCAATTATTTTGGGTGGAGGGCTCCCTATTGAGTTTTGGCAAGCTGTGAAGGGCCACATGGGTAGCCTCAACCCTTGACAGGTGCCCCACCACCTAGTCATCATCTTGGGACTGGAATTCCCTCCCCTAACCTCTGATCATTGCCACCAGAAGTCCTTCCCCTTGCCCTGGAAGTACTTCTTTGGGTAAGAGGGTTTGCCATCTTAGAATGGGGGGCAGGGGGGTAGGGAAATGAACTTTATACTAAAAATCAAACACCCATAATAATATAATTTAATTTAATTAAAAACATATATTTTGTCCTTATTTGCATGTGTTTATGTTGTATATGCAAAAGTGATTGCATAATAGCTCAAAATTTAGTCTTGAGCAGGTTTGACAGTATGTGGGATGTTCATGGGAGCACCTCACGTGTGCCCCCTGAACTGGTCAGCACCCACCCCTGCCCTGTAACAGCCCGAGCCCAAAAGCCCTGTGGCACCTCCCCACTACCAACAACAGTGCACAGCCCCAGTGTACCCCATACCTGCTCTGCACCTCCCAGCCATGGCATGTCCTGCTGCACCTGGGTATGTAGCGGTAGCGGCAGGAAAAAGTGAGCACAGCTGCAACCCTGCACACCCCATGCTGGCTTCAGGCTCAGCCATCCAGGCTGAGCAGCAGCACCAGCACCAGCACCAGCACCAGCAGCAGTTGAGCAGAAACTGCTGCTTCAGCACAGGGGAAAGCAAGCCCACCCCCTTGCTGCTGCTGGGCAGTTTTTGGTGTGGCCACCTGGAGCCCACGCTGCACTGCACTGTGCCTGGCTGCTCTGAAGCTCCATAACCACTACCTGTGAGCTGCCCTGTGGCTGCTCCACACTGTCACCACTGCCACACTGGGCAGCCCAGATGCGATGGTGATGACAGAGCTGCAGGGAAGCCTGGTGCAGCATGGGCTCTAAGGGGCCACACCAAAAACTGCCTGGTGCTGAGGGGGAGGGGCTGCTTTCCCCTGCACTGAGAAGCAGTTTCTGCCCTGCTTCTGCTGCTGCTGGTGCTGCTGCTCACCCTGGACAGCTGAGCCTGGAGCTGGCACTAGGGCCCAGGCTCAGCAGCACAACCTGGGAGACAAACTGCTGCTCAGGATGGGAGGAAAGCAGTCCCTTCCCCCTCCCGTTGCCAGCACTTCATTGTGTAACTGCTTAGAGCCCATGTGGGGCTGCCCTTTGTCTGATCAGTGCTGCCACCACTGCCCAATGGGACAGTCCAGCTGTGGCCATCATGTGGTGGAACTCAGGGCAGCCCTGCATTGACTCATGGTCAGCTGCAGCAGGAAGCACCAGCAGCGGGAGGGGGAGGAGCCACTTTCCCCTCATCCTGAGCAGCGATTTTTCGCGGGCTGCTGCTGCTCAGCCCAGATGGATGAGCATAGGGTGCATGGGGTCAGAGATGCATGCGCTGATCCCCACCTGTACCGCAGGGCTGGGGCAGGTTGGGCTGGGGGAAAGCAGACTCACAGAGTGCAGTGACAGCCAGACAAGAGCACAGGGCCAGCACCAGCAGGGCCTAGAATGGGGCAGCAGGAGCACAGGGACCCGGCCAGCTCCCTTCTCTTCTTGCTGGTACAATCCAGCCCAGCTCCATAGGTCCCTGCCACCCTGCTCTGGGTCCCACCGATGCTGGCTCTGGGACAGTGGCGTGGACCACGTTCTCCCACATGCCCACTCACTTCCACTCCCCTCCACCCCCCATCACTGCTTTTCCCATTTTCCTGCCCACCGTCCAGTCACTCCTGCACCACGTGTCTCCCAGCTGTACAGCCATGGCCTCAGGACTCATCAGGAGCTAGCCCATCTCTGAGAACTGGGGCTATTGCCTGTGGTCGTCCTCTACCACTCCTCTACTTTCCCTCCTTCTTACCTAAATTTCCCACTTCAGTGTAGGCAAGCGCAAATAACCCCATGGTCCCAGGCCAGAAGCCTCTGCTAGGCAGGGACATACGGTTGGGAGGGGCTGGGCCAGATGGACCTTGCTGCTGCAGGGTCCTGCCAAGGCTTCACCTGGGTCCTACTGCCCCTAGCTCCTGTTATCTTTGACAGGCAGCCAGGGGCAGATAAATATTAATTTTCTATTCTTTTAAGGGCCCCTTGGACTGGATAGTGTGGCCTGGTGGGACAGATTTGGCCCATGGGCCATATTTTGCCCACCCCTGACTCAGATGGAACACTTTACATTTCTCACAAGCCTGTCCAGTTTGGCCTGTATTTCCAGCCTGTCTTTGAGTGTGACAAATCTCCCCCATAATTTGGTGTAATCAGCAAATTTTGCTAGTTTGCTTTTAATATCTGAATCCAAATTGTTGATGAGCATGTTGAAGAGCACTGGTCTAAGTACTTAACCCTGAGGGATGCCACTGGTCACCTTCCACCATGATGACTCAGTTCTATTAATCAATACCCTTTGGGTCCTATCACGGAACTAGTTACCTGGCCACTGGGCCATAAAGCAGTCAAGGTTGCCTTTTCCTAATTTAACCATGAAGATATCATGGAAGATCAGCTCAAAGGCCTTTTTGAAGTTCAAGTATATGACATCAATCTCATTTCTCCTATCCAGGTGGTGAGTTACCCAATCATAGAAGAAAATGATGTTGGCTTGGCACAACCTGCCCATAATGAAGCCAAGTTGTCTATTCTTCAGAATACTGCCTTCAGTTAGCCTGTGTGTGATGGATTCTTTGATAATTTTCTCCGGAATTTTACTAGGGATTGAGGTTAAACTGATTGCCCTGTAATTTCCTCCATTCTCCCTTTCTTAAAGATAGGGACAACACTGACCTTTTTCCAGCCTTCTGGGACCTATCCCTAGCCCTATGAGTCTTAAAATAACTTTGCTATTGGTCACACAATAACATTGGACAGTTCTTTTAGCACTCTCAGGTGTAGTTTATTGGTTCTGCTAACTTGTAGATATTTAGTAGGGCTGTGCAAAACGGAAGCGTTCCATTTCAACTAGATTCTCTACATTTTGACAGAACAGTGTTTTGTTTTGACTTTTGTTTTGAGTTGAAATGGCTGTTCTGTTTCATTCAGTCAAAACATTTTGATGTTTTGACCCTGTTTTGATGTTTCGCCCATAAGATATAATAAAACAGGCTATAACATTATAATTTATGGCCAGATTTGTATGAAACTTGAAAAAATGGTAGCCAATTCTGAGGTAATGGTGCATGCCAAGTTTCAAGGAGATAGGTTCAGTAGGGTTGGAGAAACTGTACCCCAAAATCCTACTGCCTGATGAGATCTTCAGTCCTGCTGCCTGATGAGAGGCAGTAATCGCAGAAGCACCCATGACACGAGTTTTGCCTTCCAGCAACCAGAGGTGCATGGCCCCAGAACCCCTGAACCTATCTTCTCAAGTTCTGGCAGGCTTTGTAGCCTCATCAGGGGCTAGTGGGCCTGCAGTTATCACACCGTTGCACCTTAACACACACAGTGTCACCCACGTCATGAGTTTTGCTTGTCTGCAGCTTGAGATGTAGTTTCCCCCAAACCCCTGCACCTATCTCCTTGAAACTTGGCAGGCTTTGTGGCCCCAGAAGGGGCTAGCACACCTGTAGTTTTGACCTTGATTTGGCTTAATGTATACACATGACACAAGTTTGGCTCTCAAGATTTTGGGGTGAAGTTTCTCCGAACCCCCTGCACCTATCTTCATGAAACCTGGCATGCTTTATGCCCACAGAAAAGGGCTACCATTTTCACAACTTTTATCAAATCTAGCCAGAAATTACAAAGTTATAGGCTGTTTCAACCTTCCCCGTTATAGCCTATGGGTGAAACATTAAAACAGCGTTGAAACAGAAGAACGCTTTGACTTGCCTCATTTTGTTTCGAGGCTGTTTCAACCATATCTGTTTCATTTTGATTTTGCTATTTCAACCTCAAAACAGGTCAAAACAGCATTGTATTCAGATGGATTGCAGATTGGCTAAAGGGTCATACTCAGAGGGTGGTAGTGGACGTGTTATATTCGACCTGGGGAGAGGTAGACAGCAGATTCCCCCAGGGCTCCATCCTTGGGCCCGTGCTGTTCAATCACTTTATCAGCGATTTGGACGATGGGGTGAAAAGCAACCTGTTTAAATTCGCTGATGATACCAAAATTTGGGGTGAGGTGAGCACGCTAGTAGGGAGGGAAAGACTGCAGCAAGATCTGGATAGGTTGCAGGGGTGGGTTAACAAAAACAGGATGTGCAGGGTGCTGCACTTGGGCAATAGTAACCATCAGCACACTTATAAGATGGGAAACTTCCTTCTCGAGAGCACGGAGGCAGAAAGGGATCTTGGAGTCATTATTGACTCCAAGATGAACATGGGCCAACAATGCCCTTCTCACAGTTGTCAGGGCTAACTAGACCTTGACATGCATCCACAGGTGCATCTCAAGCAGGGCCAAGGAGGTGATCCTCCCCATCTACGCGACGCTGGTCAGGCCACAGCTGGACTACTGTGTCCAGTTTTGTGCACCCCACTTCAGGAGGGATGTGGACAACATTGAAAGGGTTCAGAGGAGGGCCACCCACATGATCTGGGGACAACAGGGCAGACCCTGAGAGACTGCAGGACCTGAACCTGTTCAGCCTTCACAAGAGAAGGCTGAGGGAGGACCTGGTGAACATCTATAAACTCACTAGGGGGGACCAGAAGGGTTTGGGAGAGATCTTGTTTCCCCTAGCGTCCCCTGGCATAACAAGGAATAATGGCCATAAGTTGTTGGAGATCAGGTTTAGATTAGACATCCATAAGAACTACTTCACAGTCAGGACGGCTAGGATCTGGAACCAACTTCCAACGGAAGTGATGCTGGCTCCTACCCTGGGGGTCTTTTAAGAAGAGGCTTGATGCCTACCTGGCTGGAGTCATTTGAGCCCAGTTTTTCTCCTAACCAGGCGGGGGGTCGAACTTGAAGATCTACAAGGTCCCTTCCGACCCTACTTCTATGATTCTATGAAACAAAACTGGTGGCGAAATTTTGCACAGCCCTAATATTTAGCATTTTTAGGTTTTCCCTCACAATTTCTACACAAACTAAGAGAGGGTGGTCACCCCTACCAGGATCATCCTGTCTCCTGTCAAGCAGGCTAACACCCTTGGACTGATGGAATACCAATATGAAGTATGCATTCAGGAATTCGGTTTTGTCCTGAGTGTTAGTTAACATCCCATTTCATTTATCAGGGACCCTATGCCTCCCTTGTTCTTTTTCCAACTTCCTATATATCCAAAGAAGGACTTTTTGTTGTCCTTGATTCTGGTTTCCAATTTCTATTCAGTTTGTGGTTTTTATTTCCTGATCTGCTCCCTATGGGTGTGGGATGTTGCTGAATACTCCTCTTTGGTACTTATTCCTGACTTCCATCCCTTGTAGGCTTCTTGTTTTAATTTCAGGAGGTCCATGATTTCCCTGTTGAGCTAAGGGGGTCTTGCAGATTTTTTCTGTCTTTTTGGGGAAAGGGAATGGACTTTCTTTGAGCTTTTAGGATTGCTTCCTGAGGAACAACTACTAGTCTTGTACTCTCTTCCTTGTTGGACCAAGGTCCCACAGGGCCTCGCCAACCAGTCTCCCGAGTTTGTGGAAATCAAGTTTCCTAAATTCAGGGATTTCTACCCCATTGGCCAATTTCCCTGACTTGTGGTAGATGGAGAAAGTGATCAACTCATGGTCACTGTCACCCAGTTTCCCTTCGATCCTCAGGTTATGTACTAGATCATCCCCTTTCACCAGAACCAAGTTTAGGAGTGCCTTGCCCCTGGTCTACCCATGGACTTCCTGAGTAAGATGGAGGTCTTCAATACAAGTGAAAAAGCTTTGTGAGCAATTGAATCTAGCTGAGTGTTCATCCCATGAGATGTCTGGATAGTCGAAGTCACCCCATGATGACCATGTTCCAAGAGCATGGAGGCTCTGCCAGTTCTCTAGAGAATTCTTGGTTGAGCTGTTGCTCTTGGTTCACAGGTCTGTAATAGACTCCTACAGTCAAATCCCCTTCCCCGCACTCTCCTTGTATCTTGACCCAGTGTCTCAAGTCACCCATCTTTGTTTCCAATCTTTGCCTCAAGGGAGGTGTAATGTTCTTTTACATAGAGACCAACTCCTCTGCCCTTCTTTCCAACACAGTCCCTCCTATACAGGATGTATCCCCCTATTCCTGTTGTCCAGCCATAGGTGGAGTCTCACCAGGTCTCTGCAACCCCTATAAAATCATATTGCTTATTGGTTAGTAGGAGGGCCAGTTCCTCCTGCTTGTTACCCTCATGGGTTAGTGGGTCAGGGTGGCAGATCACTCCCTCAGTCCCCCTCAGGAGAGAATCACCTACCACAACCACCTTGCATCTCTTCTTTGGGGAGCTGGCTGCCTTCCTTCTTCCAGAGTCAGTGCTTCCATGGATGACTCTGCTGAGGCTGTGAGAAGTGCATACAGGGTTACTCTTCACAGTTCCAGGGGAAGAGTAACCCTGGTGCCTACGTTGGGGCTGGAGATGACTGTCTTCCAGGCAACTCCAAGATGGGGCACAAAGTCGGTCTTATCATTGTCCTTCATTCTTCTGATGGGCTTCTGTGTGCTTCCCTTTCTGGTCTTCAGGTGATTAATCCACCAGCTGCTCCTTACCTAGCTCTCTTGTGCCCTTCCAGCAATAGTACTTGTTTTCTCAATCTTAAATGCAAAATATCTTCTACATAAAGTTCCAGTTATTGCAAGACTAGTAAGTTTCTTGCCTTCTAAAATGCCATGCAAAAGGTCACTCTTTGGTGGGGACAAATAAATTTAGGGAAAGAACCTCAGCACAGTTTCACTGTAAACCAAGAGGTGGACTTGCCAGTCCTGAATTTTGTCGAGGTGCTTTTTAGAGATTCAGACATGCAGAGAGTATAACAACAACAATTTAACAAGTATAAACAATTTAACAAGTATAAACACAAACAATGCACAAAAACAATTTATACTTTACAAATATTGAAGTCAAAGGAAAAAAAAAAAGTCCAAGTCAGGTGTAAACAGGAAGCAACTCAGGGAACCAATGCAGGGGAATCAGACTACAGCAGATGGTGTACTGCTCCTCTATAGATGACCTGCTAATCTCACTAGCAGTCACAATTTACCTCCACTTATAAGCTGAATCAGTTTCCCCAATACCATGACACACCTTCATGTTCCATACAGTTCACAGACAAACCCTCACAAAATTCTCACATCTATCCACACTCCCTCACACACAGATTTAAAACACATGAAAACACAGATCCACACATACCCAGCCAAATTCTCTTATACACACCCAGGCAAACTTGACACATGGCTAGGGCTCTAAGCCCAGTTGTGCTTATTTTGCCATTGCAGTGCTGCTGACACACCCCTGCAATGCTGTCAAGCTCCTATTCCCTTCTAGGGCCCTGGTGGTGGCTGCTGCTGCCCTATGCAAAACAACTAGGTGCATAGTTGTTTGCCCACTGCCCACTAAAGGATTAATTTGACTCTGTACACACCAGCACCAGAGGTCTGGGTTTTTATACACCACAATCACCCCACTTTCAACATCCAATCATCTCAGGTAAAGGTCCTGTTATTCATTTCCAAACCAGTCATATCACTCAGACCCCTCTCTCACAAAATACATTAATCTGTCAATCACACCCTGTTGCTCACCTTTACTTAAAAATAGATACACAACTTTCTTGCTACAGACACTCTCACACTTATTCCACACTGCCATAATACTTTTTTTTTTTTAAATCTCCTTCAGGCAAAGTAAGAGGACCATTTTTCCCCTTCCTCCACCCAGGTGGCCTTGCAAAGGAAGATGTTTCTCTGTCCTTTCTCTCTAAAAAACGTTTTTCAATCGATTTTTTCATACCTCTAATTTCCTCTGCTACTAGGAATCCTTTCTCAGTGAGTTGCATGAGATGTAGTAGTCACCACTGCAATCTCTTCAACCTCTTCCACTTTTTCCAGACCCTTGTTTTTTCCAAATTCTGAAAAAGACTTGCATTCTTACTTTAACATCTTCCCGCCATCTCACTCTGCTCATATACATTCCTTTCATTGCTTCCCATTCTTCATTGTGGCTTCTCTACCATCTGCATATTTGTTTATCTTCCGATAGTCTTTTATTTAACTTCCACTGACATCTACCTGGTAATCCTTCCTCTCCCACTTCCAACACTGTCCTCAGGTGGTCAGAGAAGAAGACCAGTATTCTAGTTGCCACTTGAACTTTCCATTCTACAGATCCAAAAATGAAGTATATGTAGAACCATGAGTGTCCTACCACATCCATTGTAATAAATGTACTTTCAACTACAGTGGAACAGGACCCATTCCTAGTGGTGCTATGATGCCTCCCTAGCAGCTCCTGCTCACTCTGATTCCTCAGGGTGCTCTTTCTTTTTGCTCTCCCGCCACACCTTGATGTTCTTCAAAAAAGGGTTGGGAGGCTGCCTTAAGTGCTCAGAGTAGGTCAAGTCCTTTGCAAGTTTGTCATCAGCCAACCCATTGAGGGCTTTCCAGCCCTATTGGTGCCCTAGGACACCAGGCACTTTGGCTAGGGAAAGAAGTTACACATAAACTAGCTTAAATGATCAGAAACTGGTTTAAACCTGTAACAGAAAAGAAGTTCAGTGTATATGAATCAGTTTCAAAATGGCCAAAACTGGTTTAACATTAACCTTGTTGAATGTAGTATGAGAGTTAACTGATTTGGGTCAAAACCATTTGTGAAATTTCTGTCCTGTACCCCTTCCTGGTTCAAATTAAATCATAGTCCCCCAGCATGCTTTGCAGCCCTGGGCTGAGCTATGTTGCCTGCTCCAGAAATCAGAGCTGGTCCTCCCCTTTGCTCTTTAGCTGGAGCAGTGAGGGCTGGCTGACAAGGGGGTGGGAGTGAGACAAGCCCATCTGGGGATGCAGCCCAGTTCCCCTCCACGGAAACTCCAGCTGGGGCCTGGGGTCAGGAAGCGGGGTTAAACACCCCTTCCCCCGATCAAATTTAATGCTGGCTGCAATGGTGTACTACAAATCCCAGAGACACCTGGAAGCAGAAAGAGGAAGTGATGAGGGCAACCCTGTAGAATTCTGCTGCTGTAATTCTGAGCTGCAAATCCCAGAGGTCTTGGGAGCATCAGGAATAGGAAGTGAACACACAGACAGAGAGCCATGCTCTAGCCCCTCCCCACCCCCAGCTTCAGGCCTGAGCCACTGCAGGCATGTGGCTGCATTTCCTGAATTAAAGGTAAATGTCTGTTCACTTATGTTTCAATTTAATATGCACAGCTTAGACTACCTGCAGAGACAAAATCAATTTAGCCTCAGACTTTTTGACTGTCTGTACCTAGGTCTAAAGGGCTGTGTTTGTGGCCTCCATCCACCCCTACATTTATGCCCGTGCCTGACAGATGGCATATTTCATATATTTCATAGACATTAGGTGCTGGAAGTGACCTCATGAGATCTTTGAGTCCAGCTCCCCTGCCATAGGCACGAAGTCTGCTGAAGTCAAATAATCCCAACAAGGTATGCATCTAAGCGCCTTTTGAATAAGTCCAGAGTAAGTGCTTGCACCACCTTTTCGGGGAATCTGTTCCAGACCCTGAACACACATTACTTACAGGCTGCCACCAAGTCCCCCCTGAGTCTTCTCTTCTCCAGGCTGAAGAGTCCCATATCCTCACTTCAGAGTGACTGCCCAGCCTAACCACAATGCTTGACTTTCTCTGGCCTCAAAGCCTTTGTTGGGGCTTCAACCTTCTCAGCTTTGGTCCCTTTTCTCTGGCTGTGGTCATCTCAGTCTAGGTCCACTGTGCCAGACTTTGGCATCTGGGCCCCAAATGTCACTCTTGTCACTTTCTGGCTCAGGCTTTGGCCCTCTCAGACTTGGCTACATGTGTCATGTGCCCCGGCCTGGCAGGGCTCAAAACCTTGGTGTTTTCATCAGGTACATTTTTGGACTTCTCTTCACTCCTTATAGCCACATCCAGTCCACCAGTATAAATTAGAACAAAAAGGAAAGCAACTGCTTTAAAACAAAAACATCCCCCACCCTGAGCAAAACAAATGTCTAGCCAGCCATTTTTCCTTTGGGCTCTCCACCTCTCTGCCCTCAGGTGTTTTGATGCCTGTCAGGGGGTCTTCTGCTGCCCCTCTCTCCTAATAGCTCTGTTCTCTGCAATGCACAGGATCTGACTACCTACTTTTCTTCTTCAGGCACTGGGCTTATATGCCTGAGAGCCCTGCCCCCTTGGGTCAGGTGACTCTCTAGTTCTGCACAGGTGTTCCTCCTTATATCTAATGGGCATCCTGATCCTCCCTGTAACAGCTTAGCTCTGCTAGTTGAAGCTCTTGTCCAATGGCTGCCTGGGGGTGTGCCTTTTTCCTCTGGCTAACTCTGTCGTGCAGCTGGCTTTGTCTCAGATGCCTGCCTACTTACACAGCCAGGCTAGCCTGCTGTGCTTTCCCTTTTCTAGTAACAAAAGCCTTTGGCTCTCTGTTACATCCAAACACTGCCCTTTGTGTGTCCTATAATTTATGTTCTGCTGGAATTGTTGCCAGTATCCATGTGGACCTACTGAGGCATTGCTCCCCATTCTTTCCTCCTCCTCCATATACCATTAAAATATCCAACCAGTATTAGGGTCAGTGTTCCTGATAGGAAGACTATAAGTTCCTATAAGAAGGCATGGCATGCCTCCCACTATGCCAGTTCCTAAAGGTTCAGTAATCTAAACATTTTCCCTCCTTTATTGCTGAACACCCCTAACATTCTTCCCCTGATTATCTCCTGATAACTTAGTCATAGCTGTGGATCTTTAATTAGTACTGTCACACCCCTGCCCTGTTGCCATTACTCTTTATACTCTCTCTATCCTCTGATCCCACATTTCTACAGTCATATTTGTCATGGAAAACTTTGTATGTATGCTGACAATACAGGAATTGAACTAGCTGATATGAGCATGCGCCATAGAAACAGACCCAGTATGTGCCCCCTGGGTGACCTCAGGAGCTGTCAATCAGCCCTGACCTACTTTTCAGCCCTGCGCAGGCTCATTTGCTACACAGGCCTTATTGCAGAGCATGCCCAGTATACAATTGGAATGAGGTAATTCCTCTAGAAATTTCTCTCAGCCAAGCAGCCTGATTGGCTATAGGGCTGCTATAAAAGGTCTGAGGGCCCCTCCCTGTGGGGGGAAGATCTGTTCAACTGAGGACAGAGGCTGGTTCTCAGGGACTGTCCCTCAGTTAGGCTCTGCGGCCTACTGGTCTCCTCCATTGCAATCCTTCCGATTCGTTCTGCGTTTATCCTGTTGATCTTCTGGCTCTCGATCTAACTGGCACCAGCTGTGACTACGACTTTGATACTGATTAACGGACTCTCAAACTGATCCTACCTTGATTCCACGGCTCCTGACTCCAGCTTTCATCCTCGACTATCCATCCGTCCCACCGTACCTGGCATTCAACTCCGGCACTGCTCTTCATCGACCTCCACCTCGATCACCTCTTTTGGACTGGCATCACATCTCATTTCATCATTCATCACGTTACAGTTTTGTTCGTTTGTTTGTTTCCCTTTAATGAGCTGTTGACCAGCCCTGATACTTAACCAACAGGCAGCTGCCCCTATCCCGGGCTTTGGCACCAGGGGTAGAATGCAAGAGCCTGTTGGGGAACCTCATGGGCCAACAGACCCCTCTGTTGTTCTGTGTTATACTGTAACTGAAGAAGCTACCTGCACCTACACCATCAAAGCGTAAGTCAAATAAACTACCTTGTTTGGAACCATACGATTGTGTGCCACTTAGACTCCACCGCCACTAATCCCATCTGTTCGTGTTCCCATCCGCCACCACCTGGCCGCCCCACCATGACCAATACCGTGAGCTTGGCTCGCCAGCTCTGGTTTGACAATATTGTGTCTGCCTCCATCTGGTCCAAATACTAACCCACCCCCACCCATGTTGCATGGCTGTGAATGCTCCTTACTTTAAAATTGATATTAGCATTATGGTACTATTTATCCAAGATGTTCCCACTACCCTGAATTGAAGTCTAGGTATAGACATGACTCTGCTTCTGATTCCAAACTTGAGACTAGTCCTTCCTTCTCCTCTTGTGTTTTTCTTCCTCAGCCTTCTCCTTTCACCATGTCCATTGCAAATAAACTTTGTATTTTGTATTACTCTAAGAATTCACCCTGGTGTGGCTTTGGCTTCCCTCTGCAGGTCCTGATAAACCTAAGACCCCTTTCCTTTATTGTTTTGAGGTATGTAAAGTCAACAGTCACATTCCTCAAGGGCTTTTTTTGTGAGGCTAAACAAGCCATACCTTTCTAGTGCCTTCTTGTAAGACAGGCTTTCTGATACTCTATGCATCCTATTACCCCTTCTTTTAAGCTATTCCAGCCTGCATTCTTCTTTCTTGGCTATGGATAACCTGATAGCACACAGTATTTCAAATGCAGTCTCAGCAGTGCCTAGCCCAGTGGTGCAAATACTTCCCTATCTCTTTTAGAAATATGTCTCTTAATGAATCTTAGAATTTCCTTTTCCTTTTCCTTGTCTGCATCACACTGGCTGCTCATAACCATCCAGTGAATAACTAGTATATCCATGTTCTCCATCTCAGCCATTTACAACTAAAGGGCTTCCTTCGTATAATAGAAATGATTGAAATCATTCCCCTGTGCATGAGTGTACATTTTGGTCCATTGAATTTCATTAACTTTCTATTATACCAGTTATAAATGCTACCTGGGTATTAGTGCTACACTGTCTGGATTATATTCTGATCTGTCTCTGTTGCCACCCAACTTTGTCTTTTTTTTTATAAGCACAATCCTAATACTGGTGTTGAATTCATTAATAAAAATAAAATCAGTCCCAAGAATGTTCCTTGAAGCACTCCACTGACATGGCATGCTACCATATCTTGGCCCTATAATTATTAGTAACATTTATTCTTAATCTGTATTTTAGAAATTAGTCTCTCATCATGATGAATTTTACAGTAATATTTCCTTTCTGATCACTTTACGGATATTTCTAATTATACTAAAGGTCTGATTTTGAGATCTAAAAGCATCGGTGGGGCAGGTGAAGCTGGCCTGAACAGCCAGAAACTACCTGCAACTGGGCCTCAGTGCTAGCAGGACTGGCAGTAGCTTGCAGCAGCCTGCAGGCTTGGATGGCACAGGCCTGGCAGCTATGTGGCATTGTAATGTCAGGCAGAGGGATGTAAGCAGTTTGGCACAGGTATCCTGTGGGCTTCCCAGGGGGACATAGGCACCTGGATTGTCCTCAGACTCCTTGCTAAAAGCCAATACTCAATTGTATCCAAGTAGAATTTCTCCATCCTTTCATAAAAAGTATTTTGGCTCAGATGGGTACTGTTTTACCCATGTTATAAATTCTTACTTTTTTACTCTGTCATACATAATCATGTACTGTGTCATACCACTATATATAAAAGCTTTACTTTTATTTCTATCTTTCCCCTAAAATACATATCCTTCAATATCTCTGTTCTAGTTAAGATTGCTATTCTTCCAAGTTTCTATTACCCCTATAACAACCCTTTCATGTCCAGTAGTTCAAGTTCCTTAATATTATTGCTCATGTTACTGGCCTTTTAGCATAGAAACATTTCATTTTTTTCCCATTCTGCTCATACCCTGTACTTCAGTTGAACTAAGCTCAGTCCTATCACTAACTGCATTGCCTTTATGACTACTGATCTCATCATATTAGCACTTGTATGGCCTGTTAATTAAACATTGTGGGGAAGCAGTATTCTCTGGGACTTTTCTGGGAACTGGTCTAATTAAAATGTACCCCTGACTTCACCCCTGAGCATGTGTATAGGCAACCCTTGTGATCGAGGGCAAGTGACTTAAAAACTTCTATTTTTTTTTTATATTGAAAATGGAGATGAGTGTTTCCTTAGTTCATGGAAGTGTTGTGAGTTTTAATGTGCTTGAACCATTCCTATGGGAAATACTTTAAAAAGTGAAGTACCATTATTTCCTTTTTTTAAATAGCTTATTTATTAGCTTGACTGAGGACAACATGATTTGGCTTGAATTACTCCATTAGAAGTGATTCTTTTATTTCTGCTCATTTTGGAAGAAAAATGGAAAAAATTGGGATTATTGAATTCTCATCTGTTTACATCTACTGCAGTTTCTTAATTGCCTGGGGAGCTCATTAGCACACCCATTAATCCATAACTCATTTTTGAGTGTTTCTTTAAAAACAAAACAATTTTAAAAACATAATAATCCATCATATAGCGCACTGACTTCCGAACACATTCAGTAAAGTAGGTTCTGTCCTTATGCAGTTCAAGTTCTCTAAACAGTTATATCTGAATGAGAAGGCTTAAAAACGTCCTTGACATTTTGAAAAGTTTACATGTGTTAGGAATAATAATGTCTCTTTTTCCATTAAAATGACTTTTTTCATTGATGGAAAGATTGCATTCAAACAACCATGCTAGACAGAAAAATAATCATATGCATATTCTGAATCTAAATAAGATACTTGTGTCATGGATACACAGATTTACTTTTTCCCAGAAGGGGATAAAACAACATGCTATAGTACAACCCCAAGAACCTGGTTTACTGAGTCTATGGTACTTCTAAGGAACTACCAATCTAATCTTTATATAATGGAACTTCAGTAGCCATTTCATAGTTTGAATTCCAGCAGAGTTGTCATATAAATTTGACTTTGCCCACTTAACCATCTTTTTTTTTTTTTTTAAAGAGTTACATTTAACTTGAAATGTTAAGATCTGGGCCTGCACTTATTTGTCAATTATTGATGCTACTTATTTTCGTCCTTGAGTTACCTATATTGGGCATGTCTACATGAGATGCTTTACTCAAGACTAGAACTAATTACTCCACAGTTGGCATATCTACACAAGATGATTAATGTGCAGTAGCCTAATAACACTGCACAGTAAAATGCCAGGCAAAAACTGTGCTAATATGCTACTGCACAGTAGTATTAGACTACTGCACAGTAAGCACCACTAAAGAAATGTATGCTGATGCTACTGCATGGTAATTATAGTTACTGCACATTTAGTTAGTACTTCATTAAGTAAGTACTAAACTAAATGCACAGTAATTACTGTGCATTAATGAATGTGTAGACATGCCCAGTAAGTGTCACTGTCTACATGTGCAGATGCTTACTGTGCAGCAGTTTGCTCTAATCAAAAGTAAATTTGCTATCTGTAAATGTAAGTAACACATTTCCTTGGCACTAATAACTGCACAGTATGGCATGTGTAGAAGGCCAACTGGGAGCAAGTGTGCTCCCGGTCAGCCAGGCAGCAAGGGGCAAGAAATTGCTCCCTGAACCCCAGCAGGAGGGAGCTCCCAGCCCTCTTGGTTGTGGAGGTGAGGCTGGGAGATTATTTCATAGATTTCATAGACATTAGGGCTGGAAGGGACCTCGGGAGATCATCGAG